>NC_083440.1:32637571-32991757 GCF_020745735.1 Hemiscyllium ocellatum | reverse complement strand
ATTGATTCAATCAAAGAAACGGCAAACATTTCCTCCATGGAGGAAACTGCACGTGTTCGTTCAATGAGTAGAACTTTTCTTTTTCATTCAATACCTCGAGCTTAACGCTTTAATTCTATGAATCAAGCTGCATTCATTCTTTGATTCATATTTCAATCATTGATTCAAAGAATCAAATGGAATTCATTGATTTAAGTGTACTAACATCACTTTATTTATGGAGTGAATTTAACTGCGTTCATTCTATTAATGAATCAAACTGCAAACATTCATTCGATGAGAAACATGGCAAGTCCTGTTCCAATGAATCTAGCTTTTGCCATTCATTCAATGTAGGAAACTGCACGCGTTCATTGAATGATACAAACTGCATGCGTTCATTAAATGAAACAGACTTCACTTGTTCATTTAATATAAACAGCTTTTCTCGTTGACTCAAGCTTTACACTTTCATTCAATGAAAGCAACTGCATTCATTCAATCATTGATTCAAACTGCCATCCTTTAGTCAATGAATCAATCAGTATCAATCGACACATTAAAATAAATCACGTTTCCTTCGTGAACAAAACAGAAAACCTGTATTCAATGAAATACACTGCACGTCTTAATTCAATGAGTGGAGCACCGGCCATTCATTCAATACCACGAGCAAAACGCATTCATTCAATGAAACGAACTGCACGCATTCAATACAGACTGCAGGTCTAAATTCAATTTTTAGATCTTCGTTCATTCATTCAATGGGTCAAGCTTATCGCTTTCACTCAATGAAACAAGCTGCATTCATTGAATCATGGCATCAAACTACAATCACTGATTCAATGAATCAAACCTCATTTCTTGTTTCAATGGAACAAACCTAACTCACACAGTTAGTGATTCAAACTGCACACTTTCATTCAATGAAATAGGCTGCAATTGTCAATCCAATGAGTTGAGTTACTCTCATTCGTTCAATGTCACAAGCTTCACACATTGTCTCAATCAAATTGCACACATTCAATCCATAACCCAAACTGCACCTGTTAATTCAATGAGTATGGAGCTCCTCTCATTCATTCAAAGTGTCAAGCACAATGCTTTCATTCAATTATACAAACTGCATTCATTAAATCATGAATTGATTCAATGAATCACACCATATTCCTTGTTTCAATCGAACAAACATTTGTTGATTCAAATTTTTAGTAAGTCCTACTGCACTCGTTCTTTCAATGAAACAGGCTGCACATGTAGAGGTACTCTCGTTGGATCAATGCCTCAAACTTAACGCATTGATTCAATCAAACATATTGAACAAATTTAGCCCATGAAGCAAACATTGAATGAAAAAGAAAAGTTCTACTCATTGAACGAACACGTCCAGTTTCCTCCGTGGAGCAAATGTTTTGCTGTTTCTTTGAATGAATCAATGCGTTAGGCTTGTGTCATTAAACGAATGAGAGAACCTTTACTGATTTCACTCTGTTCCATTGAATGAACAAGTGCAGGAGGATTCACTGAATAAGTCAGTTACGTTTGTTCCATTGAAACAAGGATTGTGGTTTGGTTCGTTGAATGAATGATTGCATTTTGATTCAATTATTCAATGAATGCAGTTTGTTTCATTCAATGAAAACGGTGAGCTTGACATATTGAATGAATCAGAGAAGCTCTTCTATTTGAATTAAGGCGGCCAGTTTGGTTCATGGAGTGAAGGTGCGCAGTTTGACAGAGACAACGCGTGAAACCTGTGGCTTGGAATGAATGAGAGTAGCTCATTGACAAGTGCAGCTTCTTTCATTGAATGAATGGGTGCAGTGTGCATTGAATGAACGCGACATTGAATGAGTGAGAGTATCTGTATTCATTGAATTGACAAGTGTTGTTTGCTTCATGGTCTAAATTTGTTCAATATGTTTGATTGAATCAATGCGTTAAGTTTGAGGCATTGATCCAACGAGAGTACCTCTACATGTGCAGTCTGTTTCATTGAAAGAACGAGTGCAGTAGACTCACTAAAAATTTGAATCAACAAATGTTTGTTCGATTGAAACAAGGAATATGGTGTGATTCATTGAATCAATTCAATGATTTAATGAATGCAGTTTGTATATTTGAATGAAAGCGTTGTGCTTGACACTTTAAATGAATGAGAGAAGCTCTATACTTAACAGGTGCAGTTTGGTTCATGGATTGAATGTGTGCTGCATTCATTGAATCTTTGCATCAAACTACAATCACTGATTCCATGAATCAAATCTTATTTCTTGTTTCAATGGAACAAACCTAACTCACACAGTTAGTGATTCAAACTGCACACTTCATTCAATGAAATAGGCTGCACTTGTCAATTCAATGAGTAGAGTTATTCTCATTCGTTCAATGTCACAGGCTTCACACATTGCCTCAATCAAACTGCACACATTCAATCCATGAACTAAACTGCACCTGTTAATTTAATGAGTATAGAGCTTCTCTCATTCATTCAAAGTGACAAGCACAACGCTTTCATTCAATTATACAAACTGCATTCATTAAATCATGAATTGATTCAACGAATCAAACCTCTTTCCTTGTTTCAATCGAACAAACGTAATTGACTTATTGAGTGAATCCTCCTGCACTCGGTCATTCAATGCAATAGACTGCAATCAGTAAAGGTTCACTCATTCGTTTAATGACACAAGCCTAACGCATTGATTCAATCAAAGAAACGGCAAACATTTCCTCCATGGAGGAAACTGCACGTGTTCGTTCAATGAGTAGAACTTTTCTTTTTCATTCAATACCTCGAGCTTAACGCTTTAATTCTATGAATCAAGCTGCATTCATTCTTTGATTCATATTTCAATCATTGATTCAAAGAATCAAATGGAATTCATTGATTTAACTGTACTAACATCACTTTATTTATGGAGTGAATTTAACTGCGTTCATTCTATTAATGAATCAAACTGCAAACATTCATTCGATGAGAAACATGGCAAGTCCTGTTCCAATGAATCTAGCTTTTGCCATTCATTCAATGAAGGAAACTGCACGCGTTCATTGAATTATACAAACTGCATGCGTTCATTAAATGAAACAGACTTCACTTGTTCATTTAATATAAACAGCTTTTCTCGTTGACTCAAGCTTTACACTTTCATTCAATGAAAGCAACTGCATTCATTCAATCATTGATTCAAACTGCCATCCTTTAGTCAATGAATCAATCAGTATCAATCGACACATTAAAATAAATCACGTTTCCTTCGTGAACAAAACAGAAAACCTGTATTCAATGAAATACACTGCACGTCTTAATTCAATGAGTGGAGCACCGGCCATTCATTCAATACCACGAGCAAAACGCATTCATTCAATGAAACGAACTGCACGCATTCAATACAGACTGCAGGTCTAAATTCAATTTTTAGATCTTCGTTCATTCATTCAATGGGTCAAGCTTATCGCTTTCACTCAATGAAACAAGCTGCATTCATTGAATCATGGCATCAAACTACAATCACTGATTCAATGAATCAAACCTTATTTCTTGTTTCAATGGAACAAACCTAACTCACACAGTTAGTGATTCAAACTGCACACTTTCATTCAATGAAATAGGCTGCAATTGTCAATCCAATGAGTTGAGTTACTCTCATTCGTTCAATGTCACAAGCTTCACACATTGTCTCAATCAAATTGCACACATTCAATCCATAAACCAAACTGCACCTGTTAATTCAATGTGTATGGAGCTCCTCTCATTCATTCAAAGTGTCAAGCACAATGCTTTCATTCAATTATACAAACTGCATTCATTAAATCATTGAATTGATTCAATGAATCACACCATATTCCTTGTTTCAATCGAACAAACATTTGTTGATTCAAATTTTTAGTAAGTCCTACTGCACTCGTTCTTTCAATGAAACAGACTGCACATGTAGAGGTACTCTCGTTGGATCAATGCCTCAAACTTAACGCATTGATTCAATCAAACATATTGAACGAATTTAGCCCATGAAGCAAACATTGAATGAAAAAGAAAAGTTCTACTCATTGAACGAACACGTCCAGTTTCCTCCGTGGAGCAAATGTTTTGCTGTTTCTTTGAATGAATCAATGCGTTAGGCTTGTGTCATTAAACGAATGAGAGAACCTTTACTGATTTCACTCTGTTCCATTGAATGAACAAGTGCAGGAGGATTCACTGAATAAGTCAGTTACGTTTGTTCCATTGAAACAAGGATTGTGTTTGGTTCGTTGAATGAATGATTGCATTTTGATTCAATTATTCAATGAATGCAGTTTGTTTCATTCAATGAAAACGGTGAGCTTGACATATTGAATGAATCAGAGAAGCTCTTCTATTTGAATTAAGGCGGCCAGTTTTGTTCATGGAGTGAAGGTGCGCAGTTTGACAGAGACAACGCGTGAAACCTGTGGCTTGGAATGAATGAGAGTAGCTCATTGACAAGTGCAGCTTCTTTCATTGAATGAATGGTGCAGTGTGCATTGAATGAACGCGACATTGAATGAGTGAGAGTATCTGTATTCATTGAATTGACAAGTGTTGTTTGCTTCATGGTCTAAATTTGTTCAATATGTTTGATTGAATCAATGCGTTAAGTTTGAGGCATTGATCCAACGAGAGTACCTCTACATGTGCAGTCTGTTTCATTGAAAGAACGAGTGCAGTAGACTCACTAAAAATTTGAATCAACAAATGTTTGTTCGATTGAAACAAGGAATATGGTGTGATTCATTGAATCAATTCAATGATTTAATGAATGCAGTTTGTATATTTGAATGAAAGCGTTGTGCTTGACACTTTAAATGAATGAGAGAAGCTCTATACTTAACAGGTGCAGTTTGGTTCATGATTGAATGTGTGCTGCATTCATTGAATCTTGCATCAAACTACAATCACTGATTCAATGAATCAAATCTTATTTCTTGTTTCAATGGAACAAACCTAACTCACACAGTTAGTGATTCAAACTGCACACTTTCATTCAATGAAATAGGCTGCACTTGTCAATTCAATGAGTAGAGTTATTCTCATTCGTTCAATGTCACAGGCTTCACACATTGCCTCAATCAAACTGCACACATTCAATCCATGAACTAAACTGCACCTGTTAATTTAATGAGTATAGAGCTTCTCTCATTCATTCAAAGTGACAAGCACAACGCTTTCATTCAATTATACAAACTGCATTCATTAAATCATGAATTGATTCAACGAATCAAACCTCTTTCCTTGTTTCAATCGAACAAACGTAATTGACTTATTGAGTGAATCCTCCTGCACTCGGTCATTCAATGCAATAGACTGCAATCAGTAAAGGTTCACTCATTCGTTTAATGACACAAGCCTAACGCATTGATTCAATCAAAGAAACGGCAAACATTTCCTCCATGGAGGAAACTGCACGTGTTCGTTCAATGAGTAGAACTTTTCTTTTTCATTCAATACCTCGAGCTTAACGCTTTAATTCTATGAATCAAGCTGCATTCATTCTTTGATTCATATTTCAATCATTGATTCAAAGAATCAAATGGAATTCATTGATTTAAGTGTACTAACATCACTTTATTTATGGAGTGAATTTAACTGCGTTCATTCTATTAATGAATCAAACTGCAAACATTCATTCGATGAGAAATATGGCAAGTCCTGTTCCAATGAATCTAGCTTTTGCCATTCATTCAATGAAGGAAACTGCACGCGTTCATTGAATGATACAAACTGCATGCGTTCATTAAATGAAACAGACTTCACTTGTTCAATTAATATAAACAGCTTTTCTCGTTGACTCAAGCTTTACACTTTCATTCAATGAAAGCAACTGCATTCATTCAATCATTGATTCAAACTGCCATCCTTTAGTCAATGAATCAATCAGTATCAATCGATACAATAAAATAAATCACGTTTCCTTCGTGAACCAAACAGAAAACCTGTATTCAATGAAATACACTGCACGTCTAAATTCAATGAGTGGTGCACCGGCCATTCATTCAATACCACGAGCAAAACGCATTCATTCAATGAAACGAACTGCACGCATTCAATACAGACTGCAGGTCTAAATTCAATTTTTCGATCTTCCTTCATTCATTCAATGGTCAAGCTTATCGCTTTCACTCAATGAAACAAGCTGCATTCATTGAATCATGGCATCAAACTACAATCACTGATTCAATGAATCAAACCTTATTTCTTGTTTCAATGGAACAAACCTAACTCACACAGTTAGTGATTCAAACTGCACACTTTCATTCAATGAAATAGGCTGCACTTGTCAATTCAATGAGGAGAGTTATTCTCATTCGTTCAATGTCACAGGCTTCACACATTGTCTCAATCAAACTGCACACATTCAATCCATGAACTAAACTGCACCTGTTAATTTAATGAGTATAGAGCTTCTCTCATTCATTCAAAGTGACAAGCACAACGCTTTCATTCAATTATACAAACTGCATTCATTAAATCATGAATTGATTCAACGAATCAAACCTCTTTCCTTGTTTCAATCGAACAAACGTAATTGACTTATTGAGTGAATCCTCCTGCACTCGGTCATTCAATGCAACAGACAGCAATCAGTAAAGGTTCACTCATTCGTTTAATGACACAAGCCTAACGCATTGATTCAATCAAAGAAACGGCAAACATTTCCTCCATGGAGGAAACTGCACGTGTTCGTTCAATGAGTAGAACTTTTCTTTTTCATTCAATACCTCGAGCATAACGCTTGAATTCTATGAATCAAGCTGCATTCATTCTTTGATTCATATTTCAATCATTGATTCAAAGAATCAAATGGAATTCATTGATTTAAGTGTACTAACATCACTTTATTTATGGAGTGAATTTAACTGCGTTCATTCTATTAATGAATCAAACTGCAAACATTCATTCGATGAGAAACATGGCAAGTCCTGTTCCAATGAATCTAGCTATTGCCATTCATTCAATGAAGGAAACTGCACGCGTTCATTGAATGATACAAACTGCATGCGTTCATTAAATGAAACAGACTTCACTTGTTCATTTAATATAAACAGCTTTTCTCGTTGACTCAAGCTTTACACTTTCATTCAATGAAAGCAACTGCATTCATTCAATCATTGATTCAAACTGCCATCCTTTAGTCAATGAATCAATCAGTATCAATCGACACATTAAAATAAATCACGTTTCCTTCGTGAACAAAACAGAAAACCTGTATTCAATGAAATACACTGCACGTCTTAATTCAATGAGTGGAGCACCGGCCATTCATTCAATACCACGAGCAAAACGCATTCATTCAATGAAACGAACTGCACGCATTCAACACAGACTGCAGGTCTAAATTCAATTTTTAGATCTTCGTTCATTCATTCAATGGGTCAAGCTTATCGCTTTCACTCAATGAAACAAGCTGCATTCATTGAATCATGGCATCAAACTACAATCACTGATTCAATGAATCAAACCTTATTTCTTGTTTCAATGGAACAAACCTAACTCACACAGTTAGTGATTCAAACTGCACACTTTCATTCAATGAAATAGGCTGCAATTGTCAATCCAATGAGTTGAGTTACTCTCATTCGTTCAATGTCACAAGCTTCACACATTGTCTCAATCAAATTGCACACATTCAATCCATAAACCAAACTGCACCTGTTAATTCAATGAGTATGGAGCTCCTCTCATTCATTCAAAGTGTCAAGCACAATTCAATTATACAAACTGCATTCATTAAATCATTGAATTGATTCAATGAATCACACCATATTCCTTGTTTCAATCGAACAAACATTTGTTGATTCAAATTTTTAGTAAGTCCTACTGCACTCGTTCTTTCAATGAAACAGACTGCACATGTAGAGGTACTCTCGTTGGATCAATGCCTCAAACTTAACGCATTGATTCAATCAAACATATTGAACAAATTTAGCCCATGAAGCAAACATTGAATGAAAAAGAAAAGTTCTACTCATTGAACGAACACGTCCAGTTTCCTCCGTGGAGCAACTGTTTTGCTGTTTCTTTGAATGAATCAATGCGTTAGGCTTGTGTCATTAAACGAATGAGAGAACCTTTACTGATTTCACTCTGTTCCATTGAATGAACAAGTGCAGGAGGATTCACTGAATAAGTCAGTTACGTTTGTTCCATTGAAACAAGGATTGTGGTTTGGTTCGTTGAATGAATGATTGCATTTTGATTCAATTATTCAATGAATGCAGTTTGTTTCATTCAATGAAAACGGTGAGCTTGACATATTGAATGAATCAGAGAAGCTCTTCTATTTGAATTAAGGCGGCCACTTTGGTTCATGGAGTGAAGGTGCGCAGTTTGACAGAGACAACGCGTGAAACCTATGGCTTGGAATGAATGAGAGTAGCTCATTGACAAGTGCAGCTTCTTTCATTGAATGAATGGGTGCAGTGTGCATTGAATGAACGCGACATTGAATGAGTGAGAGTATCTGTATTCATTGAATTGACAAGTGTTGTTTGCTTCATGGTCTAAATTTGTTCAATATGTTTGATTGAATCAATGCGTTAAGTTTGAGGCATTGATCCAACGAGAGTACCTCTACATGTGCAGTCTGTTTCATTGAAAGAACGAGTGCAGTAGACTCACTAAAAATTTGAATCAACAAATGTTTGTTCGATTGAAACAAGGAATATGGTGTGATTCATTGAATCAATTCAATGATTTAATGAATGCAGTTTGTATATTTGAATGAAAGCGTTGTGCTTGACACTTTAAATGAATGAGAGAAGCTCTATACTTAACAGGTGCAGTTTGGTTCATGGATTGAATGTGTGCTGCATTCATTGAATCTTTGCATCAAACTACAATCACTGATTCAATGAATCAAATCTTATTTCTTGTTTCAATGGAACAAACCTAACTCACACAGTTAGTGATTCAAACTGCACACTTTCATTCAATGAAATAGGCTGCACTTGTCAATTCAATGAGTAGAGTTATTCTCATTCGTTCAATGTCACAGGCTTCACACATTGCCTCAATCAAACTGCACACATTCAATCCATGAACTAAACTGCACCTGTTAATTTAATGAGTATAGAGCTTCTCTCATTCATTCAAAGTGACAAGCACAACGCTTTCATTCAATTATACAAACTGCATTCATTAAATCATGAATTGATTCAACGAATCAAACCTCTTTCCTTGTTTCAATCGAACAAACGTAATTGACTTATTGAGTGAATCCTCCTGCACTCGGTCATTCAATGCAATAGACTGCAATCAGTAAAGGTTCACTCATTCGTTTAATGACACAAGCCTAACGCATTGATTCAATCAAAGAAACGGCAAACATTTCCTCCATGGAGGAAACTGCACGTGTTCGTTCAATGAGTAGAACTTTTCTTTTTCATTCAATACCTCGAGCTTAACGCTTTAATTCTATGAATCAAGCTGCATTCATTCTTTGATTCATATTTCAATCATTGATTCAAAGAATCAAATGGAATTCATTGATTTAAGTGTACTAACATCACTTTATTTATGGAGTGAATTTAACTGCGTTCATTCTATTAATGAATCAAACTGCAAACATTCATTCGATGAGAAATATGGCAAGTCCTGTTCCAATGAATCTAGCTTTTGCCATTCATTCAATGAAGGAAACTGCACGCGTTCATTGAATGATACAAACTGCATGCGTTCATTAAATGAAACAGACTTCACTTGTTCAATTAATATAAACAGCTTTTCTCGTTGACTCAAGCTTTACACTTTCATTCAATGAAAGCAACTGCATTCATTCAATCATTGATTCAAACTGCCATCCTTTAGTCAATGAATCAATCAGTATCAATCGATACAATAAAATAAATCACGTTTCCTTCGTGAACCAAACAGAAAACCTGTATTCAATGAAATACACTGCACGTCTAAATTCAATGAGTGGTGCACCGGCCATTCATTCAATACCACGAGCAAAACGCATTCATTCAATGAAACGAACTGCACGCATTCAATACAGACTGCAGGTCTAAATTCAATTTTTCGATCTTCCTTCATTCATTCAATGGTCAAGCTTATCGCTTTCACTCAATGAAACAAGCTGCATTCATTGAATCATGGCATCAAACTACAATCACTGATTCAATGAATCAAACCTTATTTCTTGTTTCAATGGAACAAACCTAACTCACACAGTTAGTGATTCAAACTGCACACTTTCATTCAATGAAATAGGCTGCACTTGTCAATTCAATGAGGAGAGTTATTCTCATTCGTTCAATGTCACAGGCTTCACACATTGTCTCAATCAAACTGTACAAATTCAATCCATGAACTAAACTGCACTTGTTAATTTAATGAGTATAGAGCTTCTCTCATTCATTCAAAGTGACAAGAACAACGCTTTCATTCAATTATACAAACTGCATTCATTAAATCATGAATTGATTCAACGAATCAAACCTCTTTCCTTGTTTCAATCGAACAAACGTAATTGACTTATTGAGTGAATCCTCCTGCACTCGGTCATTCAATGCAATAGACTGCAATCAGTAAAGGTTCACTCATTCGTTTAATGACACAAGCCTAACGCATTGATTCAATCAAAGAAACGGCAAACATTTCCTCCATGGAGGAAACTGCACGTGTTCGTTCAATGAGTAGAACTTTTCTTTTTCATTCAATACCTCGAGCTTAACGCTTTAATTCTATGAATCAAGCTGCATTCATTCTTTGATTCATATTTCAATCATTGATTCAAAGAATCAAATGGAATTCATTGATTTAACTGTACTAACATCACTTTATTTATGGAGTGAATTTAACTGCGTTCATTCTATTAATGAATCAAACTGCAAACATTCATTCGATGAGAAACATGGCAAGTCCTGTTCCAATGAATCTAGCTTTTGCCATTCATTCAATGTAGGAAACTGCACGCGTTCATTGAATGATACAAACTGCATGCGTTCATTAAATGAAACAGACTTCACTTGTTCATTTAATATAAACAGCTTTTCTCGTTGACTCAAGCTTTACACTTTCATTCAATGAAAGCAACTGCATTCATTCAATCATTGATTCAAACTGCCATCCTTTAGTCAATGAATCAATCAGTATCAATCGACACATTAAAATAAATCACGTTTCCTTCGTGAACAAAACAGAAAACCTGTATTCAATGAAATACAATGCACGTCTTAATTCAATGAGTGGAGCACCGGCCATTCATTCAATACCACGAGCAAAACGCATTCATTCAATGAAACGAACTGCACGCATTCAATACAGACTGCAGGTCTAAATTCAATTTTTAGATCTTCGTTCATTCATTCAATGGGTCAAGCTTATCGCTTTCACTCAATGAAACAAGCTGCATTCATTGAATCATGGCATCAAACTACAATCACTGA
Source organism: Hemiscyllium ocellatum (assembly GCF_020745735.1). Classification (NCBI taxonomy): domain Eukaryota; kingdom Metazoa; phylum Chordata; class Chondrichthyes; order Orectolobiformes; family Hemiscylliidae; genus Hemiscyllium; species Hemiscyllium ocellatum. Next base: position 32,980,363 of record NC_083440.1, on the reverse strand, counting down.
TTCAATGAATCAAACCTTATTTCTTGTTTCAATGGAACAAACCTAACTCACACAGTTAGTGATTCAAACTGCACACTTTCATTCAATGAAATAGGCTGCAATTGTCAATCCAATGAGTTGAGTTACTCTCATTCGTTCAATGTCACAAGCTTCACACATTGTCTCAATCAAATTGCACACATTCAATCCATAAACCAAACTGCACCTGTTAATTCAATGAGTATGGAGCTCCTCTCATTCATTCAAAGTGTCAAGCACAATGCTTTCATTCAATTATACAAACTGCATTCATTAAATCATTGAATTGATTCAATGAATCACACCATATTCCTTGTTTCAATCGAACAAACATTTGTTGATTCAAATTTTAGTAAGTCCTACTGCACTCGTTCTTTCAATGAAACAGACTGCACATGTAGAGGTACTCTCGTTGGATCAATGCCTCAAACTTAACGCATTGATTCAATCAAACATATTGAACAAATTTAGCCCATGAAGCAAACATTGAATGAAAAAGAAAAGTTCTACTCATTGAACGAACACGTCCAGTTTCCTCCGTGGAGCAAATGTTTTGCTGTTTCTTTGAATGAATCAATGCGTTAGGCTTGTGTCATTAAACGAATGAGAGAACCTTTACTGATTTCACTCTGTTCCATTGAATGAACAAGTGCAGGAGGATTCACTGAATAAGTCAGTTACGTTTGTTCCATTGAAACAAGGATTGTGGTTTGGTTCGTTGAATGAATGATTGCATTTTGATTCAATTATTCAATGAATGCAGTTTGTTTCATTCAATGAAAACGGTGAGCTTGACATATTGAATGAATCAGAGAAGCTCTTCTATTTGAATTAAGGCGGCCAGTTTTGTTCATGGAGTGAAGGTGCGCAGTTTGACAGAGACAACGCGTGAAACCTATGGCTTGGAATGAATTGACAAGTAGCTCATTGACAAGTGCAGCTTCTTTCATTGAATGAATGGGTGCAGTGTGCATTGAATGAACGCGACATTGAATGAGTGAGAGTATCTGTATTCATTGAATTGACAAGTGTTGTTTGCTTCATGGGCTAAATTTGTTCAATATGTTTGATTGAATCAATGCGTTAAGTTTGAGGCATTGATCCAACGAGAGTACCTCTACATGTGCAGTCTGTTTCATTGAAAGAACGAGTGCAGTAGACTCACTAAAAATTTGAATCAACAAATGTTTGTTCGATTGAAACAAGGAATATGGTGTGATTCATTGAATCAATTCAATGATTTAATGAATGCAGTTTGTATATTTGAATGAAAGCGTTGTGCTTGACACTTTAAATGAATGAGAGAAGCTCTATACTTAACAGGTGCAGTTTGGTTCATGGATTGAATGTGTGCTGCATTCATTGAATCTTTGCATCAAACTACAATCACTGATTCCATGAATCAAATCTTATTTCTTGTTTCAATGGAACAAACCTAACTCACACAGTTAGTGATTCAAACTGCACACTTTCATTCAATGAAATAGGCTGCACTTGTCAATTCAATGAGTAGAGTTATTCTCATTCGTTCAATGTCACAGGCTTCACACATTGCCTCAATCAAACTGCACACATTCAATCCATGAACTAAACTGCACCTGTTAATTTAATGAGTATAGAGCTTCTCTCATTCATTCAAAGTGACAAGCACAACGCTTTCATTCAATTATACAAACTGCATTCATTAAATCATGAATTGATTCAACGAATCAAACCTCTTTCCTTGTTTCAATCGAACAAACGTAATTGACTTATTGAGTGAATCCTCCTGCACTCGGTCATTCAATGCAATAGACTGCAATCAGTAAAGGTTCACTCATTCGTTTAATGACACAAGCCTAACGCATTGATTCAATCAAAGAAACGGCAAACATTTCCTCCATGGAGGAAACTGCACGTGTTCGTTCAATGAGTAGAACTTTTCTTTTTCATTCAATACCTCGAGCTTAACGCTTTAATTCTATGAATCAAGCTGCATTCATTCTTTGATACATATTTCAATCATTGATTCAAAGAATCAAATGGAATTCATTGATTTAAGTGTACTAACATCACTTTATTTATGGAGTGAATTTAACTGCGTTCATTCTATTAATGAATCAAACTGCAAACATTCATTCGATGAGAAATATGGCAAGTCCTGTTCCAATGAATCTAGCTTTTGCCATTCATTCAATGAAGGAAACTGTACGCGTTCATTGAATGATACAAACTGCATGCGTTCATTAAATGAAACAGACTTCACTTGTTCAATTAATATAAACAGCTTTTCTCGTTGACTCAAGCTTTACACTTTCATTCAATGAAAGCAACTGCATTCATTCAATCATTGATTCAAACTGCCATCCTTTAGTCAATGAATCAATCAGTATCAATCGATACAATAAAATAAATCACGTTTCCTTCGTGAACCAAACAGAAAACCTGTATTCAATGAAATACACTGCACGTCTAAATTCAATGAGTGGTGCACCGGCCATTCATTCAATACCACGAGCAAAACGCATTCATTCAATGAAACGAACTGCACGCATTCAATACAGACTGCAGGTCTAAATTCAATTTTTCGATCTTCCTTCATTCATTCAATGGTCAAGCTTATCGCTTTCACTCAATGAAACAAGCTGCATTCATTGAATCATGGCATCAAACTACAATCACTGATTCAATGAATCAAACCTTATTTCTTGTTTCAATGGAACAAACCTAACTCACACAGTTAGTGATTCAAACTGCACACTTTCATTCAATGAAATAGGCTGCACTTGTCAATTCAATGAGGAGAGTTATTCTCATTCGTTCAATGTCACAGGCTTCACACATTGTCTCAATCAAACTGTACAAATTCAATCCATGAACTAAACTGCACTTGTTAATTTAATGAGTATAGAGCTTCTCTCATTCATTCAAAGTGACAAGAACAACGCTTTCATTCAATTATACAAACTGCATTCATTAAATCATGAATTGATTCAACGAATCAAACCTCTTTCCTTGTTTCAATCGAACAAACGTAATTGACTTATTGAGTGAATCCTCCTGCACTCGGTCATTCAATGCAACAGACTGCAATCAGTAAAGGTTCACTCATTCGTTTAATGACACAAGCCTAACGCATTGATTCAATCAAAGAAACGGCAAACATTTCCTCCATGGAGGAAACTGCACGTGTTCGTTCAATGAGTAGAACTTTTCTTTTTCATTCAATACCTCGAGCTTAACGCTTTAATTCTATGAATCAAGCTGCATTCATTCTTTGATTCATATTTCAATCATTGATTCAAAGAATCAAATGGAATTCATTGATTTAAGTGTACTAACATCACTTTATTTATGGAGTGAATTTAACTGCGTTCATTCTATTAATGAATCAAACTGCAAACATTCATTCGATGAGAAACATGGCAAGTCCTGTTCCAATGAATCTAGCTTTTGCCATTCATTCAATGTAGGAAACTGCACGCGTTCATTGAATGATACAAACTGCATGCGTTCATTAAATGAAACAGACTTCACTTGTTCATTTAATATAAACAGCTTTTCTCGTTGACTCAAGCTTTACACTTTCATTCAATGAAAGCAACTGCATTCATTCAATCATTGATTCAAACTGCCATCCTTTAGTCAATGAATCAATCAGTATCAATCGACACATTAAAATAAATCACGTTTCCTTCGTGAACAAAACAGAAAACCTGTATTCAATGAAATACACTGCACGTCTTAATTCAATGAGTGGAGCACCGGCCATTCATTCAATACCACGAGCAAAACGCATTCATTCAATGAAACGAACTGCACGCATTCAATACAGACTGCAGGTCTAAATTCAATTTTTAGATCTTCGTTCATTCATTCAATGGGTCAAGCTTATCGCTTTCACTCAATGAAACAAGCTGCATTCATTGAATCATGGCATCAAACTACAATCACTGATTCAATGAATCAAACCTTATTTCTTGTTTCAATGGAACAAACCTAACTCACACAGTTAGTGATTCAAACTGCACACTTTCATTCAATGAAATAGGCTGCAATTGTCAATCCAATGAGTTGAGTTACTCTCATTCGTTCAATGTCACAAGCTTCACACATTGTCTCAATCAAATTGCACACATTCAATCCATAAACCAAACTGCACCTGTTAATTCAATGAGTATGGAGCTCCTCTCATTCATTCAAAGTGTCAAGCACAATGCTTTCATTCAATTATACAAACTGCATTCATTAAATCATTGAATTGATTCAATGAATCACACCATATTCCTTGTTTCAATCGAACAAACATTTGTTGATTCAAATTTTTAGTAAGTCCTACTGCACTCGTTCTTTCAATGAAACAGACTGCACATGTAGAGGTACTCTCGTTGGATCAATGCCTCAAACTTAACGCATTGATTCAATCAAACATATTGAACAAATTTAGCCCATGAAGCAAACATTGAATGAAAAAGAAAAGTTCTACTCATTGAACGAACACGTCCAGTTTCCTCCGTGGAGCAAATGTTTTGCTGTTTCTTTGAATGAATCAATGCGTTAGGCTTGTGTCATTAAACGAATGAGAGAACCTTTACTGATTTCACTCTGTTCCATTGAATGAACAAGTGCAGGAGGATTCACTGAATAAGTCAGTTACGTTTGTTCCATTGAAACAAGGATTGTGGTTTGGTTCGTTGAATGAATGATTGCATTTTGATTCAATTATTCAATGAATGCAGTTTGTTTCATTCAATGAAAACGGTGAGCTTGACATATTGAATGAATCAGAGAAGCTCTTCTATTTGAATTAAGGCGGCCACTTTGGTTCATGGAGTGAAGGTGCGCAGTTTGACAGAGACAACGCGTGAAACCTATGGCTTGGAATGAATTGACAAGTAGCTCATTGACAAGTGCAGCTTCTTTCATTGAATGAATGGGTGCAGTGTGCATTGAATGAACGCGACATTGAATGAGTGAGAGTATCTGTATTCATTGAATTGACAAGTGTTGTTTGCTTGATGGGCTAAATTTGTTCAATATGTTTGATTGAATCAATGCGTTAAGTTTGAGGCATTGATCCAACGAGAGTACCTCTACATGTGCAGTCTGTTTCATTGAAAGAACGAGTGCAGTAGACTCACTAAAAATTTGAATCAACAAATGTTTGTTCGATTGAAACAAGGAATATGGTGTGATTCATTGAATCAATTCAATGATTTAATGAATGCAGTTTGTATATTTGAATGAAAGCGTTGTGCTTGACACTTTAAATGAATGAGAGAAGCTCTATACTTAACAGGTGCAGTTTGGTTCATGGATTGAATGTGTGCTGCATTCATTGAATCTTTGCATCAAACTACAATCACTGATTCCATGAATCAAATCTTATTTCTTGTTTCAATGGAACAAACCTAACTCACACAGTTAGTGATTCAAACTGCACACTTTCATTCAATGAAATAGGCTGCACTTGTCAATTCAATGAGTAGAGTTATTCTCATTCGTTCAATGTCACAGGCTTCACACATTGCCTCAATCAAACTGCACACATTCAATCCATGAACTAAACTGCACCTGTTAATTTAATGAGTATAGAGCTTCTCTCATTCATTCAAAGTGACAAGCACAACGCTTTCATTCAATTATACAAACTGCATTCATTAAATCATGAATTGATTCAACGAATCAAACCTCTTTCCTTGTTTCAATCGAACAAACGTAATTGACTTATTGAGTGAATCCTCCTGCACTCGGTCATTCAATGCAATAGACTGCAATCAGTAAAGGTTCACTCATTCGTTTAATGACACAAGCCTAACGCATTGATTCAATCAAAGAAACGGCAAACATTTCCTCCATGGAGGAAACTGCACGTGTTCGTTCAATGAGTAGAACTTTTCTTTTTCATTCAATACCTCGAGCTTAACGCTTTAATTCTATGAATCAAGCTGCATTCATTCTTTGATTCATATTTCAATCATTGATTCAAAGAATCAAATGGAATTCATTGATTTAAGTGTACTAACATCACTTTATTTATGGAGTGAATTTAACTGCGTTCATTCTATTAATGAATCAAACTGCAAACATTCATTCGATGAGAAATATGGCAAGTCCTGTTCCAATGAATCTAGCTTTTGCCATTCATTCAATGAAGGAAACTGTACGCGTTCATTGAATGATACAAACTGCATGCGTTCATTAAATGAAACAGACTTCACTTGTTCAATTAATATAAACAGCTTTTCTCGTTGACTCAAGCTTTACACTTTCATTCAATGAAAGCAACTGCATTCATTCAATCATTGATTCAAACTGCCATCCTTTAGTCAATGAATCAATCAGTATCAATCGATACAATAAAATAAATCACGTTTCCTTCGTGAACCAAACAGAAAACCTGTATTCAATGAAATACACTGCACGTCTAAATTCAATGAGTGGTGCACCGGCCATTCATTCAATACCACGAGCAAAACGCATTCATTCAATGAAACGAACTGCACGCATTCAATACAGACTGCAGGTCTAAATTCAATTTTTCGATCTTCCTTCATTCATTCAATGGTCAAGCTTATCGCTTTCACTCAATGAAACAAGCTGCATTCATTGAATCATGGCATCAAACTACAATCACTGATTCAATGAATCAAACCTTATTTCTTGTTTCAATGGAACAAACCTAACTCACACAGTTAGTGATTCAAACTGCACACTTTCATTCAATGAAATAGGCTGCACTTGTCAATTCAATGAGGAGAGTTATTCTCATTCGTTCAATGTCACAGGCTTCACACATTGTCTCAATCAAACTGCACAAATTCAATCCATGAACTAAACTGCACTTGTTAATTTAATGAGTATAGAGCTTCTCTCATTCATTCAAAGTGACAAGAACAACGCTTTCATTCAATTATACAAACTGCATTCATTAAATCATGAATTGATTCAACGAATCAAACCTCTTTCCTTGTTTCAATCGAACAAACGTAATTGACTTATTGAGTGAATCCTCCTGCACTCGGTCATTCAATGCAACAGACTGCAATCAGTAAAGGTTCACTCATTCGTTTAATGACACAAGCCTAACGCATTGATTCAATCAAAGAAACGGCAAACATTTCCTCCATGGAGGAAACTGCACGTGTTCGTTCAATGAGTAGAACTTTTCTTTTTCATTCAATACCTCGAGCTTAACGCTTTAATTCTATGAATCAAGCTGCATTCATTCTTTGATTCATATTTCAATCATTGATTCAAAGAATCAAATGGAATTCATTGATTTAAGTGTACTAACATCACTTTATTTATGGAGTGCATTTAACTGCGTTCATTCTATTAATGAATCAAACTGCAAACATTCATTCGATGAGAAACATGGCAAGTCCTGTTCCAATGAATCTAGCTTTTGCCATTCATTCAATGTAGGAAACTGCACGCGTTCATTGAATGATACAAACTGCATGCGTTCATTAAATGAAACAGACTTCACTTGTTCATTTAATATAAACAGCTTTTCTCGTTGACTCAAGCTTTACACTTTCATTCAATGAAAGCAACTGCATTCATTCAATCATTGATTCAAACTGCCATCCTTTAGTCAATGAATCAATCAGTATCAATCGACACATTAAAATAAATCACGTTTCCTTCGTGAACAAAACAGAAAACCTGTATTCAATGAAATACACTGCACGTCTTAATTCAATGAGTGGAGCACCGGCCATTCATTCAATACCACGAGCAAAACGCATTCATTCAATGAAACGAACTGCACGCATTCAATACAGACTGCAGGTCTAAATTCAATTTTTAGATCTTCGTTCATTCATTCAATGGGTCAAGCTTATCGCTTTCACTCAATGAAACAAGCTGCATTCATTGAATCATGGCATCAAACTACAATCACTGATTCAATGAATCAAACCTTATTTCTTGTTTCAATGGAACAAACCTAACTCACACAGTTAGTGATTCAAACTGCACACTTTCATTCAATGAAATAGGCTGCAATTGTCAATCCAATGAGTTGAGTTACTCTCATTCGTTCAATGTCACAAGCTTCACACATTGTCTCAATCAAATTGCACACATTCAATCCATAAACCAAACTGCACCTGTTAATTCAATGAGTATGGAGCTCCTCTCATTCATTCAAAGTGACAAGCACAACGCTTTCATTCAATTATACAAACTGCATTCATTAAATCATGAATTGATTCAACGAATCAAACCTCTTTCCTTGTTTCAATCGAACAAACGTAATTGACTTATTGAGTGAATCCTCCTGCACTCGGTCATTCAATGCAATAGACTGCAATCAGTAAAGGTTCACTCATTCGTTTAATGACACAAGCCTAACGCATTGATTCAATCAAAGAAACGGCAAACATTTCCTCCATGGAGGAAACTGCACGTGTTCGTTCAATGAGTAGAACTTTTCTTTTTCATTCAATACCTCGAGCTTAACGCTTTAATTCTATGAATCAAGCTGTATTCATTCTTTGATTCATATTTCAATCATTGATTCAAAGAATCAAATGGAATTCATTGATTTAAGTGTACTAACATCACTTTATTTATGGAGTGAATTTAACTGCGTTCATTCTATTAATGAATCAAACTGCAAACATTCATTCGATGAGAAATATGGCAAGTCCTGTTCCAATGAATCTAGCTTTTGCCATTCATTCAATGAAGGAAACTGCACGCGTTCATTGAATGATACAAACTGCATGCGTTCATTAAATGAAACAGACTTCACTTGTTCAATTAATATAAACAGCTTTTCTCGTTGACTCAAGCTTTACACTTTCATTCAATGAAAGCAACTGCATTCATTCAATCATTGATTCAAACTGCCATCCTTTAGTCAATGAATCAATCAGTATCAATCGATACAATAAAATAAATCACGTTTCCTTCGTGAACCAAACAGAAAACCTGTATTCAATGAAATACACTGCACGTCTAAATTCAATGAGTGGTGCACCGGCCATTCATTCAATACCACGAGCAAAACGCATTCATTCAATGAAACGAACTGCACGCATTCAATACAGACTGCAGGTCTAAATTCAATTTTTCGATCTTCCTTCATTCATTCAATGGTCAAGCTTATCGCTTTCACTCAATGAAACAAGCTGCATTCATTGAATCATGGCATCAAACTACAATCACTGATTCAATGAATCAAACCTTATTTCTTGTTTCAATGGAACAAACCTAACTCACACAGTTAGTGATTCAAACTGCACACTTTCATTCAATGAAATAGGCTGCACTTGTCAATTCAATGAGGAGAGTTATTCTCATTCGTTCAATGTCACAGGCTTCACACATTGTCTCAATCAAACTGCACAAATTCAATCCATGAACTAAACTGCACTTGTTAATTTAATGAGTATAGAGCTTCTCTCATTCATTCAAAGTGACAAGAACAACGCTTTCATTCAATTATACAAACTGCATTCATTAAATCATGAATTGATTCAACGAATCAAACCTCTTTCCTTGTTTCAATCGAACAAACGTAATTGACTTATTGAGTGAATCCTCCTGCACTCGGTCATTCAATGCAACAGACTGCAATCAGTAAAGGTTCACTCATTCGTTTAATGACACAAGCCTAACGCATTGATTCAATCAAAGAAACGGCAAACATTTCCTCCATGGAGGAAACTGCACGTGTTCGTTCAATGAGTAGAACTTTTCTTTTTCATTCAATACCTCGAGCTTAACGCTTTAATTCTATGAATCAAGCTGCATTCATTCTTTGATTCATATTTCAATCATTGATTCAAAGAATCAAATGGAATTCATTGATTTAAGTGTACTAACATCACTTTATTTATGGAGTGAATTTAACTGCGTTCATTCTATTAATGAATCAAACTGCAAACATTCATTCGATGAGAAACATGGCAAGTCCTGTTCCAATGAATCTAGCTTTTGCCATTCATTCAATGTAGGAAACTGCACGCGTTCATTGAATGATACAAACTGCATGCGTTCATTAAATGAAACAGACTTCACTTGTTCATTTAATATAAACAGCTTTTCTCGTTGACTCAAGCTTTACACTTTCATTCAATGAAAGCAACTGCATTCATTCAATCATTGATTCAAACTGCCATCCTTTAGTCAATGAATCAATCAGTATCAATCGACACATTAAAATAAATCACGTTTCCTTCGTGAACAAAACAGAAAACCTGTATTCAATGAAATACACTGCACGTCTTAATTCAATGAGTGGAGCACCGGCCATTCATTCAATACCACGAGCAAAACGCATTCATTCAATGAAACGAACTGCACGCATTCAATACAGACTGCAGGTCTAAATTCAATTTTTAGATCTTCGTTCATTCATTCAATGGGTCAAGCTTATCGCTTTCACTCAATGAAACAAGCTGCATTCATTGAATCATGGCATCAAACTACAATCACTGATTCAATGAATCAAACCTTATTTCTTGTTTCAATGGAACAAACCTAACTCACACAGTTAGTGATTCAAACTGCACACTTTCATTCAATGAAATAGGCTGCAATTGTCAATCCAATGAGTTGAGTTACTCTCATTCGTTCAATGTCACAAGCTTCACACATTGTCTCAATCAAATTGCACACATTCAATCCATAAACCAACTGCACCTGTTAATTCAATGAGTATGGAGCTCCTCTCATTCATTCAAAGTGTCAAGCACAATGCTTTCATTCAATTATACAAACTGCATTCATTAAATCATTGAATTGATTCAATGAATCACACCATATTCCTTGTTTCAATCGAACAAACATTTGTTGATTCAAATTTTTAGTAAGTCCTACTGCACTCGTTCTTTCAATGAAACAGACTGCACATGTAGAGGTACTCTCGTTGGATCAATGCGTGAAGCCTGTGACATTGAACGAATGAGAATAACTCTACTCATTGAATTGACAAGTGCAGCCTATTTCATTGAATGAAGTGTGCAGTTTGAATCACTAACTGTGTGAGTTAGGTTTGTTCCATTGAAACAAGAAATAAGATTTGATTCATGGAATCAGTGATTGTAGTTTGATGCAAAGATTCAATGAATGCAGCACACATTCAATCCATGAACCAAACTGCACCTGTTAAGTATAGAGCTTCTCTCATTCATTTAAAGTGTCAAGCACAACGCTTTCATTCAAATATACAAACTGCATTCATTAAATCATTGAATTGATTCAATGAATCACACCATATTCCTTGTTTCAATCGAACAAACATTGTTGATTCAAATTTTTAATGAGTCTACTGCACTCGTTCTTTCAATGAAACAGACTGCACATGTAGAGGTACTCAAACAACGCTTTCATTCAATTATACAAACTGCATTCATTAAATCATGAATTGATTCAACGAATCAAACCTCTTTCCTTGTTTCAATCGAACAAACGTAATTGACTTATTGAGTGAATCCTCCTGCACTCGGTCATTCAATGCAACAGACTGCAATCAGTAAAGGTTCACTCATTCGTTTAATGACACAAGCCTAACGCATTGATTCAATCAAAGAAACGGCAAACATTTCCTCCATGGAGGAAACTGCACGTGTTCGTTCAATGAGTAGAACTTTTCTTTTCATTCAATACCTCGAGCTTAACGCTTTAATTCTATGAATCAAGCTGCATTCATTCTTTGATTCATATTTCAATCATTGATTCAAAGAATCAAATGGAATTCATTGATTTAAGTGTACTAACATCACTTTATTTATGGAGTGCATTTAACTGCGTTCATTCTATTAATGAATCAAACTGCAAACATTCATTCGATGAGAAACATGGCAAGTCCTGTTCCAATGAATCTAGCTTTTGCCATTCATTCAATGTAGGAAACTGCACGCGTTCATTGAATGATACAAACTGCATGCGTTCATTAAATGAAACAGACTTCACTTGTTCATTTAATATAAACAGCTTTTCTCGTTGACTCAAGCTTTACACTTTCATTCAATGAAAGCAACTGCATTCATTCAATCATTGATTCAAACTGCCATCCTTTAGTCAATGAATCAATCAGTATCAATCGACACATTAAAATAAATCACGTTTCCTTCGTGAACAAAACAGAAAACCTGCATTCAATGAAATACACTGCACGTCTTAATTCAATGAGTGGAGCACCGGCCATTCATTCAATACCACGAGCAAAACGCATTCATTCAATGAAACGAACTGCACGCATTCAATACAGACTGCAGGTCTAAATTCAATTTTTAGATCTTCGTTCATTCATTCAATGGGTCAAGCTTATCGCTTTCACTCAATGAAACAAGCTGCATTCATTGAATCATGGCATCAAACTACAATCACTGATTCAATGAATCAAACCTTATTTCTTGTTTCAATGGAACAAACCTAACTCACACAGTTAGTGATTCAAACTGCACACTTTCATTCAATGAAATAGGCTGCAATTGTCAATCCAATGAGTAGAGTTATTCTCATTCGTTCAATGTCACAAGCTTCACACATTGTCTCAATCAAATTGCACACATTCAATCCATAAACCAAACTGCACCTGTTAATTCAATGAGTATAGAGCTTCTCTCATTCATTCAAAGTGACAAGCACAACGCTTTCATTCAATTATACAAACTGCATTCATTAAATCATGAATTGATTCAACGAATCAAACCTCTTTCCTTGTTTCAATCGAACAAACGTAATTGACTTATTGAGTGAATCCTCCTGCACTCGGTCATTCAATGCAATAGACTGCAATCAGTAAAGGTTCACTCATTCGTTTAATGACACAAGCCTAACGCATTGATTCAATCAAAGAAACGGCAAACATTTCCTCCATGGAGGAAACTGCACGTGTTCGTTCAATGAGTAGAACTTTTCTTTTTCATTCAATACCTCGAGCTTAACGCTTTAATTCTATGAATCAAGCTGCATTCATTCTTTGATTCATATTTCAATCATTGATTCAAAGAATCAAATGGAATTCATTGATTTAAGTGTACTAACATCACTTTATTTATGGAGTGAATTTAACTGCGTTCATTCTATTAATGAATCAAACTGCAAACATTCATTCGATGAGAAATATGGCAAGTCCTGTTCCAATGAATCTAGCTTTTGCCATTCATTCAATGAAGGAAACTGTACGCGTTCATTGAATGATACAAACTGCATGCGTTCATTAAATGAAACAGACTTCACTTGTTCAATTAATATAAACAGCTTTTCTCGTTGACTCAAGCTTTACACTTTCATTCAATGAAAGCAACTGCATTCATTCAATCATTGATTCAAACTGCCATCCTTTAGTCAATGAATCAATCAGTATCAATCGATACAATAAAATAAATCACGTTTCCTTCGTGAACCAAACAGAAAACCTGTATTCAATGAAATACACTGCACGTCTAAATTCAATGAGTGGTGCACCGGCCATTCATTCAATACCACGAGCAAAACGCATTCATTCAATGAAACGAACTGCACGCATTCAATACAGACTGCAGGTCTAAATTCAATTTTTCGATCTTCCTTCATTCATTCAATGGTCAAGCTTATCGCTTTCACTCAATGAAACAAGCTGCATTCATTGAATCATGGCATCAAACTACAATCACTGATTCAATGAATCAAACCTTATTTCTTGTTTCAATGGAACAAACCTAACTCACACAGTTAGTGATTCAAACTGCACACTTTCATTCAATGAAATAGGCTGCACTTGTCAATTCAATGAGGAGAGTTATTCTCATTCGTTCAATGTCACAGGCTTCACACATTGTCTCAATCAAACTGTACAAATTCAATCCATGAACTAAACTGCACTTGTTAATTTAATGAGTATAGAGCTTCTCTCATTCATTCAAAGTGACAAGAACAACGCTTTCATTCAATTATACAAACTGCATTCATTAAATCATGAATTGATTCAACGAATCAAACCTCTTTCCTTGTTTCAATCGAACAAACGTAATTGACTTATTGAGTGAATCCTCCTGCACTCGGTCATTCAATGCAATAGACTGCAATCAGTAAAGGTTCACTCATTCGTTTAATGACACAAGCCTAACGCATTGATTCAATCAAAGAAACGGCAAACATTTCCTCCATGGAGGAAACTGCACGTGTTCGTTCAATGAGTAGAACTTTTCTTTTTCATTCAATACCTCGAGCTTAACGCTTTAATTCTATGAATCAAGCTGCATTCATTCTTTGATTCATATTTCAATCATTGATTCAAAGAATCAAATGGAATTCATTGATTTAACTGTACTAACATCACTTTATTTATGGAGTGAATTTAACTGCGTTCATTCTATTAATGAATCAAACTGCAAACATTCATTCGATGAGAAACATGGCAAGTCCTGTTCCAATGAATCTAGCTTTTGCCATTCATTCAATGTAGGAAACTGCACGCGTTCATTGAATGATACAAACTGCATGCGTTCATTAAATGAAACAGACTTCACTTGTTCATTTAATATAAACAGCTTTTCTCGTTGACTCAAGCTTTACACTTTCATTCAATGAAAGCAACTGCATTCATTCAATCATTGATTCAAACTGCCATCCTTTAGTCAATGAATCAATCAGTATCAATCGACACATTAAAATAAATCACGTTTCCTTCGTGAACAAAACAGAAAACCTGTATTCAATGAAATACAATGCACGTCTTAATTCAATGAGTGGAGCACCGGCCATTCATTCAATACCACGAGCAAAACGCATTCATTCAATGAAACGAACTGCACGCATTCAATACAGACTGCAGGTCTAAATTCAATTTTTAGATCTTCGTTCATTCATTCAATGGGTCAAGCTTATCGCTTTCACTCAATGAAACAAGCTGCATTCATTGAATCATGGCATCAAACTACAATCACTGATTCAATGAATCAAACCTTATTTCTTGTTTCAATGGAACAAACCTAACTCACACAGTTAGTGATTCAAACTGCACACTTTCATTCAATGAAATAGGCTGCAATTGTCAATCCAATGAGTTGAGTTACTCTCATTCGTTCAATGTCACAAGCTTCACACATTGTCTCAATCAAATTGCACACATTCAATCCATAAACCAAACTGCACCTGTTAATTCAATGAGTATGGAGCTCCTCTCATTCATTCAAAGTGTCAAGCACAATGCTTTCATTCAATTATACAAACTGCATTCATTAAATCATTGAATTGATTCAATGAATCACACCATATTCCTTGTTTCAATCGAACAAACATTTGTTGATTCAAATTTTTAGTAAGTCCTACTGCACTCGTTCTTTCAATGAAACAGACTGCACATGTAGAGGTACTCTCGTTGGATCAATGCCTCAAACTTAACGCATTGATTCAATCAAACATATTGAACAAATTTAGCCCATGAAGCAAACATTGAATGAAAAAGAAAAGTTCTACTCATTGAACGAACACGTCCAGTTTCCTCCGTGGAGCAACTGTTTTGCTGTTTCTTTGAATGAATCAATGCGTTAGGCTTGTGTCATTAAACGAATGAGAGAACCTTTACTGATTTCACTCTGTTCCATTGAATGAACAAGTGCAGGAGGATTCACTGAATAAGTCAGTTACGTTTGTTCCATTGAAACAAGGATTGTGGTTTGGTTCGTTGAATGAATGATTGCATTTTGATTCAATTATTCAATGAATGCAGTTTGTTTCATTCAATGAAAACGGTGAGCTTGACATATTGAATGAATCAGAGAAGCTCTTCTATTTGAATTAAGGCGGCCACTTTGGTTCATGGAGTGAAGGTGCGCAGTTTGACAGAGACAACGCGTGAAACCTATGGCTTGGAATGAATTGACAAGTAGCTCATTGACAAGTGCAGCTTCTTTCATTGAATGAATGGGTGCAGTGTGCATTGAATGAACGCGACATTGAATGAGTGAGAGTATCTGTATTCATTGAATTGACAAGTGTTGTTTGCTTCATGGGCTAAATTTGTTCAATATGTTTGATTGAATCAATGCGTTAAGTTTGAGGCATTGATCCAACGAGAGTACCTCTACATGTGCAGTCTGTTTCATTGAAAGAACGAGTGCAGTAGACTCATTAAAAATTTGAATCAACAAATGTTTGTTCGATTGAAACAAGGAATATGGTGTGATTCATTGAATCAATTCAATGATTTAATGAATGCAGTTTGTATATTTGAATGAAAGCGTTGTGCTTGACACTTTAAATGAATGAGAGAAGCTCTATACTTAACAGGTGCAGTTTGGTTCATGGATTGAATGTGTGCTGCATTCATTGAATCTTTGCATCAAACTACAATCACTGATTCCATGAATCAAATCTTATTTCTTGTTTCAATGGAACAAACCTAACTCACACAGTTAGTGATTCAAACTGCACACTTTCATTCAATGAAATAGGCTGCACTTGTCAATTCAATGAGTAGAGTTATTCTCATTCGTTCAATGTCACAGGCTTCACACATTGCCTCAATCAAACTGCACACATTCAATCCATGAACTAAACTGCACCTGTTAATTTAATGAGTATAGAGCTTCTCTCATTCATTCAAAGTGACAAGCACAACGCTTTCATTCAATTATACAAACTGCATTCATTAAATCATGAATTGATTCAACGAATCAAACCTCTTTCCTTGTTTCAATCGAACAAACGTAATTGACTTATTGAGTGAATCCTCCTGCACTCGGTCATTCAATGCAATAGACTGCAATCAGTAAAGGTTCACTCATTCGTTTAATGACACAAGCCTAACGCATTGATTCAATCAAAGAAACGGCAAACATTTCCTCCATGGAGGAAACTGCACGTGTTCGTTCAATGAGTAGAACTTTTCTTTTTCATTCAATACCTCGAGCTTAACGCTTTAATTCTATGAATCAAGCTGCATTCATTCTTTGATACATATTTCAATCATTGATTCAAAGAATCAAATGGAATTCATTGATTTAAGTGTACTAACATCACTTTATTTATGGAGTGAATTTAACTGCGTTCATTCTATTAATGAATCAAACTGCAAACATTCATTCGATGAGAAATATGGCAAGTCCTGTTCCAATGAATCTAGCTTTTGCCATTCATTCAATGAAGGAAACTGTACGCGTTCATTGAATGATACAAACTGCATGCGTTCATTAAATGAAACAGACTTCACTTGTTCAATTAATATAAACAGCTTTTCTCGTTGACTCAAGCTTTACACTTTCATTCAATGAAAGCAACTGCATTCATTCAATCATTGATTCAAACTGCCATCCTTTAGTCAATGAATCAATCAGTATCAATCGATACAATAAAATAAATCACGTTTCCTTCGTGAACCAAACAGAAAACCTGTATTCAATGAAATACACTGCACGTCTAAATTCAATGAGTGGTGCACCGGCCATTCATTCAATACCACGAGCAAAACGCATTCATTCAATGAAACGAACTGCACGCATTCAATACAGACTGCAGGTCTAAATTCAATTTTTCGATCTTCCTTCATTCATTCAATGGTCAAGCTTATCGCTTTCACTCAATGAAACAAGCTGCATTCATTGAATCATGGCATCAAACTACAATCACTGATTCAATGAATCAAACCTTATTTCTTGTTTCAATGGAACAAACCTAACTCACACAGTTAGTGATTCAAACTGCACACTTTCATTCAATGAAATAGGCTGCACTTGTCAATTCAATGAGGAGAGTTATTCTCATTCGTTCAATGTCACAGGCTTCACACATTGTCTCAATCAAACTGTACAAATTCAATCCATGAACTAAACTGCACTTGTTAATTTAATGAGTATAGAGCTTCTCTCATTCATTCAAAGTGACAAGAACAACGCTTTCATTCAATTATACAAACTGCATTCATTAAATCATGAATTGATTCAACGAATCAAACCTCTTTCCTTGTTTCAATCGAACAAACGTAATTGACTTATTGAGTGAATCCTCCTGCACTCGGTCATTCAATGCAACAGACTGCAATCAGTAAAGGTTCACTCATTCGTTTAATGACACAAGCCTAACGCATTGATTCAATCAAAGAAACGGCAAACATTTCCTCCATGGAGGAAACTGCACGTGTTCGTTCAATGAGTAGAACTTTTCTTTTTCATTCAATACCTCGAGCTTAACGCTTTAATTCTATGAATCAAGCTGCATTCATTCTTTGATTCATATTTCAATCATTGATTCAAAGAATCAAATGGAATTCATTGATTTAAGTGTACTAACATCACTTTATTTATGGAGTGAATTTAACTGCGTTCATTCTATTAATGAATCAAACTGCAAACATTCATTCGATGAGAAACATGGCAAGTCCTGTTCCAATGAATCTAGCTTTTGCCATTCATTCAATGTAGGAAACTGCACGCGTTCATTGAATGATACAAACTGCATGCGTTCATTAAATGAAACAGACTTCACTTGTTCATTTAATATAAACAGCTTTTCTCGTTGACTCAAGCTTTACACTTTCATTCAATGAAAGCAACTGCATTCATTCAATCATTGATTCAAACTGCCATCCTTTAGTCAATGAATCAATCAGTATCAATCGACACATTAAAATAAATCACGTTTCCTTCGTGAACAAAACAGAAAACCTGTATTCAATGAAATACACTGCACGTCTTAATTCAATGAGTGGAGCACCGGCCATTCATTCAATACCACGAGCAAAACGCATTCATTCAATGAAACGAACTGCACGCATTCAATACAGACTGCAGGTCTAAATTCAATTTTTAGATCTTCGTTCATTCATTCAATGGGTCAAGCTTATCGCTTTCACTCAATGAAACAAGCTGCATTCATTGAATCATGGCATCAAACTACAATCACTGATTCAATGAATCAAACCTTATTTCTTGTTTCAATGGAACAAACCTAACTCACACAGTTAGTGATTCAAACTGCACACTTTCATTCAATGAAATAGGCTGCAATTGTCAATCCAATGAGTTGAGTTACTCTCATTCGTTCAATGTCACAAGCTTCACACATTGTCTCAATCAAATTGCACACATTCAATCCATAAACCAAACTGCACCTGTTAATTCAATGAGTATGGAGCTCCTCTCATTCATTCAAAGTGTCAAGCACAATGCTTTCATTCAATTATACAAACTGCATTCATTAAATCATTGAATTGATTCAATGAATCACACCATATTCCTTGTTTCAATCGAACAAACATTTGTTGATTCAAATTTTTAGTAAGTCCTACTGCACTCGTTCTTTCAATGAAACAGACTGCACATGTAGAGGTACTCTCGTTGGATCAATGCCTCAAACTTAACGCATTGATTCAATCAAACATATTGAACAAATTTAGCCCATGAAGCAAACATTGAATGAAAAAGAAAAGTTCTACTCATTGAACGAACACGTCCAGTTTCCTCCGTGGAGCAACTGTTTTGCTGTTTCTTTGAATGAATCAATGCGTTAGGCTTGTGTCATTAAACGAATGAGAGAACCTTTACTGATTTCACTCTGTTCCATTGAATGAACAAGTGCAGGAGGATTCACTGAATAAGTCAGTTACGTTTGTTCCATTGAAACAAGGATTGTGGTTTGGTTCGTTGAATGAATGA
Organism: Hemiscyllium ocellatum; assembly: GCF_020745735.1. Lineage (NCBI taxonomy): Eukaryota > Metazoa > Chordata > Chondrichthyes > Orectolobiformes > Hemiscylliidae > Hemiscyllium > Hemiscyllium ocellatum. Next base: position 32,960,768 of record NC_083440.1, on the reverse strand, counting down.
TTGCATTTTGATTCAATTATTCAATGAATGCAGTTTGTTTCATTCAATGAAAACGGTGAGCTTGACATATTGAATGAATCAGAGAAGCTCTTCTATTTGAATTAAGGCGGCCACTTTGGTTCATGGAGTGAAGGTGCGCAGTTTGACAGAGACAACGCGTGAAACCTATGGCTTGGAATGAATTGACAAGTAGCTCATTGACAAGTGCAGCTTCTTTCATTGAATGAATGGGTGCAGTGTGCATTGAATGAACGCGACATTGAATGAGTGAGAGTATCTGTATTCATTGAATTGACAAGTGTTGTTTGCTTGATGGGCTAAATTTGTTCAATATGTTTGATTGAATCAATGCGTTAAGTTTGAGGCATTGATCCAACGAGAGTACCTCTACATGTGCAGTCTGTTTCATTGAAAGAACGAGTGCAGTAGACTCATTAAAAATTTGAATCAACAAATGTTTGTTCGATTGAAACAAGGAATATGGTGTGATTCATTGAATCAATTCAATGATTTAATGAATGCAGTTTGTATATTTGAATGAAAGCGTTGTGCTTGACACTTTAAATGAATGAGAGAAGCTCTATACTTAACAGGTGCAGTTTGGTTCATGGATTGAATGTGTGCTGCATTCATTGAATCTTTGCATCAAACTACAATCACTGATTCCATGAATCAAATCTTATTTCTTGTTTCAATGGAACAAACCTAACTCACACAGTTAGTGATTCAAACTGCACACTTTCATTCAATGAAATAGGCTGCACTTGTCAATTCAATGAGTAGAGTTATTCTCATTCGTTCAATGTCACAGGCTTCACACATTGCCTCAATCAAACTGCACACATTCAATCCATGAACTAAACTGCACCTGTTAATTTAATGAGTATAGAGCTTCTCTCATTCATTCAAAGTGACAAGCACAACGCTTTCATTCAATTATACAAACTGCATTCATTAAATCATGAATTGATTCAACGAATCAAACCTCTTTCCTTGTTTCAATCGAACAAACGTAATTGACTTATTGAGTGAATCCTCCTGCACTCGGTCATTCAATGCAATAGACTGCAATCAGTAAAGGTTCACTCATTCGTTTAATGACACAAGCCTAACGCATTGATTCAATCAAAGAAACGGCAAACATTTCCTCCATGGAGGAAACTGCACGTGTTCGTTCAATGAGTAGAACTTTTCTTTTTCATTCAATACCTCGAGCTTAACGCTTTAATTCTATGAATCAAGCTGCATTCATTCTTTGATTCATATTTCAATCATTGATTCAAAGAATCAAATGGAATTCATTGATTTAAGTGTACTAACATCACTTTATTTATGGAGTGAATTTAACTGCGTTCATTCTATTAATGAATCAAACTGCAAACATTCATTCGATGAGAAATATGGCAAGTCCTGTTCCAATGAATCTAGCTTTTGCCATTCATTCAATGAAGGAAACTGTACGCGTTCATTGAATGATACAAACTGCATGCGTTCATTAAATGAAACAGACTTCACTTGTTCAATTAATATAAACAGCTTTTCTCGTTGACTCAAGCTTTACACTTTCATTCAATGAAAGCAACTGCATTCATTCAATCATTGATTCAAACTGCCATCCTTTAGTCAATGAATCAATCAGTATCAATCGATACAATAAAATAAATCACGTTTCCTTCGTGAACCAAACAGAAAACCTGTATTCAATGAAATACACTGCACGTCTAAATTCAATGAGTGGTGCACCGGCCATTCATTCAATACCACGAGCAAAACGCATTCATTCAATGAAACGAACTGCACGCATTCAATACAGACTGCAGGTCTAAATTCAATTTTTCGATCTTCCTTCATTCATTCAATGGTCAAGCTTATCGCTTTCACTCAATGAAACAAGCTGCATTCATTGAATCATGGCATCAAACTACAATCACTGATTCAATGAATCAAACCTTATTTCTTGTTTCAATGGAACAAACCTAACTCACACAGTTAGTGATTCAAACTGCACACTTTCATTCAATGAAATAGGCTGCACTTGTCAATTCAATGAGGAGAGTTATTCTCATTCGTTCAATGTCACAGGCTTCACACATTGTCTCAATCAAACTGTACAAATTCAATCCATGAACTAAACTGCACTTGTTAATTTAATGAGTATAGAGCTTCTCTCATTCATTCAAAGTGACAAGAACAACGCTTTCATTCAATTATACAAACTGCATTCATTAAATCATGAATTGATTCAACGAATCAAACCTCTTTCCTTGTTTCAATCGAACAAACGTAATTGACTTATTGAGTGAATCCTCCTGCACTCGGTCATTCAATGCAACAGACTGCAATCAGTAAAGGTTCACTCATTCGTTTAATGACACAAGCCTAACGCATTGATTCAATCAAAGAAACGGCAAACATTTCCTCCATGGAGGAAACTGCACGTGTTCGTTCAATGAGTAGAACTTTTCTTTTTCATTCAATACCTCGAGCTTAACGCTTTAATTCTATGAATCAAGCTGCATTCATTCTTTGATTCATATTTCAATCATTGATTCAAAGAATCAAATGGAATTCATTGATTTAAGTGTACTAACATCACTTTATTTATGGAGTGCATTTAACTGCGTTCATTCTATTAATGAATCAAACTGCAAACATTCATTCGATGAGAAACATGGCAAGTCCTGTTCCAATGAATCTAGCTTTTGCCATTCATTCAATGTAGGAAACTGCACGCGTTCATTGAATGATACAAACTGCATGCGTTCATTAAATGAAACAGACTTCACTTGTTCATTTAATATAAACAGCTTTTCTCGTTGACTCAAGCTTTACACTTTCATTCAATGAAAGCAACTGCATTCATTCAATCATTGATTCAAACTGCCATCCTTTAGTCAATGAATCAATCAGTATCAATCGACACATTAAAATAAATCACGTTTCCTTCGTGAACAAAACAGAAAACCTGCATTCAATGAAATACACTGCACGTCTTAATTCAATGAGTGGAGCACCGGCCATTCATTCAATACCACGAGCAAAACGCATTCATTCAATGAAACGAACTGCACGCATTCAATACAGACTGCAGGTCTAAATTCAATTTTTAGATCTTCGTTCATTCATTCAATGGGTCAAGCTTATCGCTTTCACTCAATGAAACAAGCTGCATTCATTGAATCATGGCATCAAACTACAATCACTGATTCAATGAATCAAACCTTATTTCTTGTTTCAATGGAACAAACCTAACTCACACAGTTAGTGATTCAAACTGCACACTTTCATTCAATGAAATAGGCTGCAATTGTCAATCCAATGAGTTGAGTTACTCTCATTCGTTCAATGTCACAAGCTTCACACATTGTCTCAATCAAATTGCACACATTCAATCCATAAACCAAACTGCACCTGTTAATTCAATGAGTATGGAGCTCCTCTCATTCATTCAAAGTGACAAGCACAACGCTTTCATTCAATTATACAAACTGCATTCATTAAATCATGAATTGATTCAACGAATCAAACCTCTTTCCTTGTTTCAATCGAACAAACGTAATTGACTTATTGAGTGAATCCTCCTGCACTCGGTCATTCAATGCAATAGACTGCAATCAGTAAAGGTTCACTCATTCGTTTAATGACACAAGCCTAACGCATTGATTCAATCAAAGAAACGGCAAACATTTCCTCCATGGAGGAAACTGCACGTGTTCGTTCAATGAGTAGAACTTTTCTTTTTCATTCAATACCTCGAGCTTAACGCTTTAATTCTATGAATCAAGCTGTATTCATTCTTTGATTCATATTTCAATCATTGATTCAAAGAATCAAATGGAATTCATTGATTTAAGTGTACTAACATCACTTTATTTATGGAGTGAATTTAACTGCGTTCATTCTATTAATGAATCAAACTGCAAACATTCATTCGATGAGAAATATGGCAAGTCCTGTTCCAATGAATCTAGCTTTTGCCATTCATTCAATGAAGGAAACTGCACGCGTTCATTGAATGATACAAACTGCATGCGTTCATTAAATGAAACAGACTTCACTTGTTCAATTAATATAAACAGCTTTTCTCGTTGACTCAAGCTTTACACTTTCATTCAATGAAAGCAACTGCATTCATTCAATCATTGATTCAAACTGCCATCCTTTAGTCAATGAATCAATCAGTATCAATCGATACAATAAAATAAATCACGTTTCCTTCGTGAACCAAACAGAAAACCTGTATTCAATGAAATACACTGCACGTCTAAATTCAATGAGTGGTGCACCGGCCATTCATTCAATACCACGAGCAAAACGCATTCATTCAATGAAACGAACTGCACGCATTCAATACAGACTGCAGGTCTAAATTCAATTTTTCGATCTTCCTTCATTCATTCAATGGTCAAGCTTATCGCTTTCACTCAATGAAACAAGCTGCATTCATTGAATCATGGCATCAAACTACAATCACTGATTCAATGAATCAAACCTTATTTCTTGTTTCAATGGAACAAACCTAACTCACACAGTTAGTGATTCAAACTGCACACTTTCATTCAATGAAATAGGCTGCACTTGTCAATTCAATGAGGAGAGTTATTCTCATTCGTTCAATGTCACAGGCTTCACACATTGTCTCAATCAAACTGTACAAATTCAATCCATGAACTAAACTGCACTTGTTAATTTAATGAGTATAGAGCTTCTCTCATTCATTCAAAGTGACAAGAACAACGCTTTCATTCAATTATACAAACTGCATTCATTAAATCATGAATTGATTCAACGAATCAAACCTCTTTCCTTGTTTCAATCGAACAAACGTAATTGACTTATTGAGTGAATCCTCCTGCACTCGGTCATTCAATGCAACAGACTGCAATCAGTAAAGGTTCAATCATTCGTTTAATGACACAAGCCTAACGCATTGATTCAATCAAAGAAACGGCAAACATTTCCTCCATGGAGGAAACTGCACGTGTTCGTTCAATGAGTAGAACTTTTCTTTTTCATTCAATACCTCGAGCTTAACGCTTTAATTCTATGAATCAAGCTGCATTCATTCTTTGATTCATATTTCAATCATTGATTCAAAGAATCAAATGGAATTCATTGATTTAAGTGTACTAACATCACTTTATTTATGGAGTGCATTTAACTGCGTTCATTCTATTAATGAATCAAACTGCAAACATTCATTCGATGAGAAACATGGCAAGTCCTGTTCCAATGAATCTAGCTTTTGCCATTCATTCAATGTAGGAAACTGCACGCGTTCATTGAATGATACAAACTGCATGCGTTCATTAAATGAAACAGACTTCACTTGTTCATTTAATATAAACAGCTTTTCTCGTTGACTCAAGCTTTACACTTTCATTCAATGAAAGCAACTGCATTCATTCAATCATTGATTCAAACTGCCATCCTTTAGTCAATGAATCAATCAGTATCAATCGACACATTAAAATAAATCACGTTTCCTTCGTGAACAAAACAGAAAACCTGTATTCAATGAAATACACTGCACGTCTTAATTCAATGAGTGGAGCACCGGCCATTCATTCAATACCACGAGCAAAACGCATTCATTCAATGAAACGAACTGCACGCATTCAATACAGACTGCAGGTCTAAATTCAATTTTTAGATCTTCGTTCATTCATTCAATGGGTCAAGCTTATCGCTTTCACTCAATGAAACAAGCTGCATTCATTGAATCATGGCATCAAACTACAATCACTGATTCAATGAATCAAACCTTATTTCTTGTTTCAATGGAACAAACCTAACTCACACAGTTAGTGATTCAAACTGCACACTTTCATTCAATGAAATAGGCTGCAATTGTCAATCCAATGAGTTGAGTTACTCTCATTCGTTCAATGTCACAAGCTTCACACATTGTCTCAATCAAATTGCACACATTCAATCCATAAACCAAACTGCACCTGTTAATTCAATGAGTATGGAGCTCCTGTCATTCATTCAAAGTGTCAAGCACAATGCTTTCATTCAATTATACAAACTGCATTCATTAAATCATTGAATTGATTCAATGAATCACACCATATTCCTTGTTTCAATCGAACAAACATTTGTTGATTCAAATTTTTAGTAAGTCCTACTGCACTCGTTCTTTCAATGAAACAGACTGCACATGTAGAGGTACTCTCGTTGGATCAATGCGTGAAGCCTGTGACATTGAACGAATGAGAATAACTCTACTCATTGAATTGACAAGTGCAGCCTATTTCATTGAATGAAAGTGTGCAGTTTGAATCACTAACTGTGTGAGTTAGGTTTGTTCCATTGAAACAAGAAATAAGATTTGATTCATGGAATCAGTGATTGTAGTTTGATGCAAAGATTCAATGAATGCAGCACACATTCAATCCATGAACCAAACTGCACCTGTTAAGTATAGAGCTTCTCTCATTCATTTAAAGTGTCAAGCACAACGCTTTCATTCAAATATACAAACTGCATTCATTAAATCATTGAATTGATTCAATGAATCACACCATATTCCTTGTTTCAATCGAACAAACATTTGTTGATTCAAATTTTTAATGAGTCTACTGCACTCGTTCTTTCAATGAAACAGACTGCACATGTAGAGGTACTCAAACAACGCTTTCATTCAATTATACAAACTGCATTCATTAAATCATGAATTGATTCAACGAATCAAACCTCTTTCCTTGTTTCAATCGAACAAACGTAATTGACTTATTGAGTGAATCCTCCTGCACTCGGTCATTCAATGCAACAGACTGCAATCAGTAAAGGTTCACTCATTCGTTTAATGACACAAGCCTAACGCATTGATTCAATCAAAGAAACGGCAAACATTTCCTCCATGGAGGAAACTGCACGTGTTCGTTCAATGAGTAGAACTTTTCTTTTTCATTCAATACCTCGAGCTTAACGCTTTAATTCTATGAATCAAGCTGCATTCATTCTTTGATTCATATTTCAATCATTGATTCAAAGAATCAAATGGAATTCATTGATTTAAGTGTACTAACATCACTTTATTTATGGAGTGCATTTAACTGCGTTCATTCTATTAATGAATCAAACTGCAAACATTCATTCGATGAGAAACATGGCAAGTCCTGTTCCAATGAATCTAGCTTTTGCCATTCATTCAATGTAGGAAACTGCACGCGTTCATTGAATGATACAAACTGCATGCGTTCATTAAATGAAACAGACTTCACTTGTTCATTTAATATAAACAGCTTTTCTCGTTGACTCAAGCTTTACACTTTCATTCAATGAAAGCAACTGCATTCATTCAATCATTGATTCAAACTGCCATCCTTTAGTCAATGAATCAATCAGTATCAATCGACACATTAAAATAAATCACGTTTCCTTCGTGAACAAAACAGAAAACCTGCATTCAATGAAATACACTGCACGTCTTAATTCAATGAGTGGAGCACCGGCCATTCATTCAATACCACGAGCAAAACGCATTCATTCAATGAAACGAACTGCACGCATTCAATACAGACTGCAGGTCTAAATTCAATTTTTAGATCTTCGTTCATTCATTCAATGGGTCAAGCTTATCGCTTTCACTCAATGAAACAAGCTGCATTCATTGAATCATGGCATCAAACTACAATCACTGATTCAATGAATCAAACCTTATTTCTTGTTTCAATGGAACAAACCTAACTCACACAGTTAGTGATTCAAACTGCACACTTTCATTCAATGAAATAGGCTGCACTTGTCAATCCAATGAGTTGAGTTACTCTCATTCGTTCAATGTCACAGGCTTCACACATTGTCTCAATCAAACTGCACACATTCAATCCATGAACTAAACTGCACCTGTTAATTTAATGAGTATAGAGCTCCTCTCATTCATTCAAAGTGACAAGCACAACGCTTTCATTCAATTATACAAACTGCATTCATTAAATCATGAATTGATTCAACGAATCAAACCTCTTTCCTTGTTTCAATCGAACAAACGTAATTGACTTATTGAGTGAATCCTCCTGCACTCGGTCATTCAATGCAATAGACTGCAATCAGTAAAGGTTCACTCATTCGTTTAATGACACAAGCCTAACGCATTGATTCAATCAAAGAAACGGCAAACATTTCCTCCATGGAGGAAACTGCACGTGTTCGTTCAATGAGTAGAACTTTTCTTTTTCATTCAATACCTCGAGCTTAACGCTTTAATTCTATGAATCAAGCTGCATTCATTCTTTGATTCATATTTCAATCATTGATTCAAAGAATCAAATGGAATTCATTGATTTAAGTGTACTAACATCACTTTATTTATGGAGTGAATTTAACTGCGTTCATTCTATTAATGAATCAAACTGCAAACATTCATTCGATGAGAAATATGGCAAGTCCTGTTCCAATGAATCTAGCTTTTGCCATTCATTCAATGAAGGAAACTGTACGCGTTCATTGAATGATACAAACTGCATGCGTTCATTAAATGAAACAGACTTCACTTGTTCAATTAATATAAACAGCTTTTCTCGTTGACTCAAGCTTTACACTTTCATTCAATGAAAGCAACTGCATTCATTCAATCATTGATTCAAACTGCCATCCTTTAGTCAATGAATCAATCAGTATCAATCGATACAATAAAATAAATCACGTTTCCTTCGTGAACCAAACAGAAAACCTGTATTCAATGAAATACACTGCACGTCTAAATTCAATGAGTGGTGCACCGGCCATTCATTCAATACCACGAGCAAAACGCATTCATTCAATGAAACGAACTGCACGCATTCAATACAGACTGCAGGTCTAAATTCAATTTTTCGATCTTCCTTCATTCATTCAATGGTCAAGCTTATCGCTTTCACTCAATGAAACAAGCTGCATTCATTGAATCATGGCATCAAACTACAATCACTGATTCAATGAATCAAACCTTATTTCTTGTTTCAATGGAACAAACCTAACTCACACAGTTAGTGATTCAAACTGCACACTTTCATTCAATGAAATAGGCTGCACTTGTCAATTCAATGAGGAGAGTTATTCTCATTCGTTCAATGTCACAGGCTTCACACATTGTCTCAATCAAACTGTACAAATTCAATCCATGAACTAAACTGCACTTGTTAATTTAATGAGTATAGAGCTTCTCTCATTCATTCAAAGTGACAAGAACAACGCTTTCATTCAATTATACAAACTGCATTCATTAAATCATGAATTGATTCAACGAATCAAACCTCTTTCCTTGTTTCAATCGAACAAACGTAATTGACTTATTGAGTGAATCCTCCTGCACTCGGTCATTCAATGCAACAGACTGCAATCAGTAAAGGTTCACTCATTCGTTTAATGACACAAGCCTAACGCATTGATTCAATCAAAGAAACGGCAAACATTTCCTCCATGGAGGAAACTGCACGTGTTCGTTCAATGAGTAGAACTTTTCTTTTTCATTCAATACCTCGAGCTTAACGCTTTAATTCTATGAATCAAGCTGCATTCATTCTTTGATTCATATTTCAATCATTGATTCAAAGAATCAAATGGAATTCATTGATTTAAGTGTACTAACATCACTTTATTTATGGAGTGAATTTAACTGCGTTCATTCTATTAATGAATCAAACTGCAAACATTCATTCGATGAGAAACATGGCAAGTCCTGTTCCAATGAATCTAGCTTTTGCCATTCATTCAATGTAGGAAACTGCACGCGTTCATTGAATGATACAAACTGCATGCGTTCATTAAATGAAACAGACTTCACTTGTTCATTTAATATAAACAGCTTTTCTCGTTGACTCAAGCTTTACACTTTCATTCAATGAAAGCAACTGCATTCATTCAATCATTGATTCAAACTGCCATCCTTTAGTCAATGAATCAATCAGTATCAATCGACACATTAAAATAAATCACGTTTCCTTCGTGAACAAAACAGAAAACCTGTATTCAATGAAATACACTGCACGTCTTAATTCAATGAGTGGAGCACCGGCCATTCATTCAATACCACGAGCAAAACGCATTCATTCAATGAAACGAACTGCACGCATTCAATACAGACTGCAGGTCTAAATTCAATTTTTAGATCTTCGTTCATTCATTCAATGGGTCAAGCTTATCGCTTTCACTCAATGAAACAAGCTGCATTCATTGAATCATGGCATCAAACTACAATCACTGATTCAATGAATCAAACCTTATTTCTTGTTTCAATGGAACAAACCTAACTCACACAGTTAGTGATTCAAACTGCACACTTTCATTCAATGAAATAGGCTGCAATTGTCAATCCAATGAGTTGAGTTACTCTCATTCGTTCAATGTCACAAGCTTCACACATTGTCTCAATCAAATTGCACACATTCAATCCATAAACCAAACTGCACCTGTTAATTCAATGAGTATGGAGCTCCTCTCATTCATTCAAAGTGTCAAGCACAATGCTTTCATTCAATTATACAAACTGCATTCATTAAATCATTGAATTGATTCAATGAATCACACCATATTCCTTGTTTCAATCGAACAAACATTTGTTGATTCAAATTTTTAGTAAGTCCTACTGCACTCGTTCTTTCAATGAAACAGACTGCACATGTAGAGGTACTCTCGTTGGATCAATGCCTCAAACTTAACGCATTGATTCAATCAAACATATTGAACAAATTTAGCCCATGAAGCAAACATTGAATGAAAAAGAAAAGTTCTACTCATTGAACGAACACGTCCAGTTTCCTCCGTGGAGCAACTGTTTTGCTGTTTCTTTGAATGAATCAATGCGTTAGGCTTGTGTCATTAAACGAATGAGAGAACCTTTACTGATTTCACTCTGTTCCATTGAATGAACAAGTGCAGGAGGATTCACTGAATAAGTCAGTTACGTTTGTTCCATTGAAACAAGGATTGTGGTTTGGTTCGTTGAATGAATGATTGCATTTTGATTCAATTATTCAATGAATGCAGTTTGTTTCATTCAATGAAAACGGTGAGCTTGACATATTGAATGAATCAGAGAAGCTCTTCTATTTGAATTAAGGCGGCCAGTTTGGTTCATGGAGTGAAGGTGCGCAGTTTGACAGAGACAACGCGTGAAACCTATGGCTTGGAATGAATGAGAGTAGCTCATTGACAAGTGCAGCTTCTTTCATTGAATGAATGGGTGCAGTGTGCATTGAATGAACGCGACATTGAATGAGTGAGAGTATCTGTATTCATTGAATTGACAAGTGTTGTTTGCTTCATGGGCTAAATTTGTTCAATATGTTTGATTGAATCAATGCGTTAAGTTTGAGGCATTGATCCAACGAGAGTACCTCTACATGTGCAGTCTGTTTCATTGAAAGAACGAGTGCAGTAGACTCATTAAAAATTTGAATCAACAAATGTTTGTTCGATTGAAACAAGGAATATGGTGTGATTCATTGAATCAATTCAATGATTTAATGAATGCAGTTTGTATATTTGAATGAAAGCGTTGTGCTTGACACTTTAAATGAATGAGAGAAGCTCTATACTTAACAGGTGCAGTTTGGTTCATGGATTGAATGTGTGCTGCATTCATTGAATCTTTGCATCAAACTACAATCACTGATTCCATGAATCAAATCTTATTTCTTGTTTCAATGGAACAAACCTAACTCACACAGTTAGTGATTCAAACTGCACACTTTCATTCAATGAAATAGGCTGCACTTGTCAATTCAATGAGGAGAGTTATTCTCATTCGTTCAATGTCACAGGCTTCACACATTGCCTCAATCAAACTGCACACATTCAATCCATGAACTAAACTGCACCTGTTAATTTAATGAGTATAGAGCTTCTCTCATTCATTCAAAGTGACAAGCACAACGCTTTCATTCAATTATACAAACTGCATTCATTAAATCATGAATTGATTCAACGAATCAAACCTCTTTCCTTGTTTCAATCGAACAAACGTAATTGACTTATTGAGTGAATCCTCCTGCACTCGGTCATTCAATGCAATAGACTGCAATCAGTAAAGGTTCACTCATTCGTTTAATGACACAAGCCTAACGCATTGATTCAATCAAAGAAACGGCAAACATTTCCTCCATGGAGGAAACTGCACGTGTTCGTTCAATGAGTAGAACTTTTCTTTTTCATTCAATACCTCGAGCTTAACGCTTTAATTCTATGAATCAAGCTGCATTCATTCTTTGATTCATATTTCAATCATTGATTCAAAGAATCAAATGGAATTCATTGATTTAAGTGTACTAACATCACTTTATTTATGGAGTGAATTTAACTGCGTTCATTCTATTAATGAATCAAACTGCAAACATTCATTCGATGAGAAACATGGCAAGTCCTGTTCCAATGAATCTAGCTTTTGCCATTCATTCAATGTAGGAAACTGCACGCGTTCATTGAATGATACAAACTGCATGCGTTCATTAAATGAAACAGACTTCACTTGTTCATTTAATATAAACAGCTTTTCTCGTTGACTCAAGCTTTACACTTTCATTCAATGAAAGCAACTGCATTCATTCAATCATTGATTCAAACTGCCATCCTTTAGTCAATGAATCAATCAGTATCAATCGACACATTAAAATAAATCACGTTTCCTTCGTGAACAAAACAGAAAACCTGTATTCAATGAAATACACTGCACGTCTTAATTCAATGAGTGGAGCACCGGCCATTCATTCAATACCACGAGCAAAACGCATTCATTCAATGAAACGAACTGCACGCATTCAATACAGACTGCAGGTCTAAATTCAATTTTTAGATCTTCGTTCATTCATTCAATGGGTCAAGCTTATCGCTTTCACTCAATGAAACAAGCTGCATTCATTGAATCATGGCATCAAACTACAATCACTGATTCAATGAATCAAACCTTATTTCTTGTTTCAATGGAACAAACCTAACTCACACAGTTAGTGATTCAAACTGCACACTTTCATTCAATGAAATAGGCTGCAATTGTCAATCCAATGAGTTGAGTTACTCTCATTCGTTCAATGTCACAAGCTTCACACATTGTCTCAATCAAATTGCACACATTCAATCCATAAACCAAACTGCACCTGTTAATTCAATGAGTATGGAGCTCCTCTCATTCATTCAAAGTGTCAAGCACAATGCTTTCATTCAATTATACAAACTGCATTCATTAAATCATTGAATTGATTCAATGAATCACACCATATTCCTTGTTTCAATCGAACAAACATTTGTTGATTCAAATTTTTAGTAAGTCCTACTGCACTCGTTCTTTCAATGAAACAGACTGCACATGTAGAGGTACTCTCGTTGGATCAATGCCTCAAACTTAACGCATTGATTCAATCAAACATATTGAACAAATTTAGCCCATGAAGCAAACATTGAATGAAAAAGAAAAGTTCTACTCATTGAACGAACACGTCCAGTTTCCTCCGTGGAGCAACTGTTTTGCTGTTTCTTTGAATGAATCAATGCGTTAGGCTTGTGTCATTAAACGAATGAGAGAACCTTTACTGATTTCACTCTGTTCCATTGAATGAACAAGTGCAGGAGGATTCACTGAATAAGTCAGTTACGTTTGTTCCATTGAAACAAGGATTGTGGTTTGGTTCGTTGAATGAATGATTGCATTTTGATTCAATTATTCAATGAATGCAGTTTGTTTCATTCAATGAAAACGGTGAGCTTGACATATTGAATGAATCAGAGAAGCTCTTCTATTTGAATTAAGGCGGCCACTTTGGTTCATGGAGTGAAGGTGCGCAGTTTGACAGAGACAACGCGTGAAACCTATGGCTTGGAATGAATTGACAAGTAGCTCATTGACAAGTGCAGCTTCTTTCATTGAATGAATGGGTGCAGTGTGCATTGAATGAACGCGACATTGAATGAGTGAGAGTATCTGTATTCATTGAATTGACAAGTGTTGTTTGCTTCATGGGCTAAATTTGTTCAATATGTTTGATTGAATCAATGCGTTAAGTTTGAGGCATTGATCCAACGAGAGTACCTCTACATGTGCAGTCTGTTTCATTGAAAGAACGAGTGCAGTAGACTCATTAAAAATTTGAATCAACAAATGTTTGTTCGATTGAAACAAGGAATATGGTGTGATTCATTGAATCAATTCAATGATTTAATGAATGCAGTTTGTATATTTGAATGAAAGCGTTGTGCTTGACACTTTAAATGAATGAGAGAAGCTCTATACTTAACAGGTGCAGTTTGGTTCATGGATTGAATGTGTGCTGCATTCATTGAATCTTTGCATCAAACTACAATCACTGATTCCATGAATCAAATCTTATTTCTTGTTTCAATGGAACAAACCTAACTCACACAGTTAGTGATTCAAACTGCACACTTTCATTCAATGAAATAGGCTGCACTTGTCAATTCAATGAGTAGAGTTATTCTCATTCGTTCAATGTCACAGGCTTCACACATTGCCTCAATCAAACTGCACACATTCAATCCATGAACTAAACTGCACCTGTTAATTTAATGAGTATAGAGCTTCTCTCATTCATTCAAAGTGACAAGCACAACGCTTTCATTCAATTATACAAACTGCATTCATTAAATCATGAATTGATTCAACGAATCAAACCTCTTTCCTTGTTTCAATCGAACAAACGTAATTGACTTATTGAGTGAATCCTCCTGCACTCGGTCATTCAATGCAATAGACTGCAATCAGTAAAGGTTCACTCATTCGTTTAATGACACAAGCCTAACGCATTGATTCAATCAAAGAAACGGCAAACATTTCCTCCATGGAGGAAACTGCACGTGTTCGTTCAATGAGTAGAACTTTTCTTTTTCATTCAATACCTCGAGCTTAACGCTTTAATTCTATGAATCAAGCTGCATTCATTCTTTGATTCATATTTCAATCATTGATTCAAAGAATCAAATGGAATTCATTGATTTAAGTGTACTAACATCACTTTATTTATGGAGTGAATTTAACTGCGTTCATTCTATTAATGAATCAAACTGCAAACATTCATTCGATGAGAAACATGGCAAGTCCTGTTCCAATGAATCTAGCTTTTGCCATTCATTCAATGTAGGAAACTGCACGCGTTCATTGAATGATACAAACTGCATGCGTTCATTAAATGAAACAGACTTCACTTGTTCATTTAATATAAACAGCTTTTCTCGTTGACTCAAGCTTTACACTTTCATTCAATGAAAGCAACTGCATTCATTCAATCATTGATTCAAACTGCCATCCTTTAGTCAATGAATCAATCAGTATCAATCGACACATTAAAATAAATCACGTTTCCTTCGTGAACAAAACAGAAAACCTGTATTCAATGAAATACACTGCACGTCTTAATTCAATGAGTGGAGCACCGGCCATTCATTCAATACCACGAGCAAAACGCATTCATTCAATGAAACGAACTGCACGCATTCAATACAGACTGCAGGTCTAAATTCAATTTTTAGATCTTCGTTCATTCATTCAATGGGTCAAGCTTATCGCTTTCACTCAATGAAACAAGCTGCATTCATTGAATCATGGCATCAAACTACAATCACTGATTCAATGAATCAAACCTTATTTCTTGTTTCAATGGAACAAACCTAACTCACACAGTTAGTGATTCAAACTGCACACTTTCATTCAATGAAATAGGCTGCAATTGTCAATCCAATGAGTTGAGTTACTCTCATTCGTTCAATGTCACAAGCTTCACACATTGTCTCAATCAAATTGCACACATTCAATCCATAAACCAAACTGCACCTGTTAATTCAATGAGTATGGAGCTCCTCTCATTCATTCAAAGTGTCAAGCACAATGCTTTCATTCAATTATACAAACTGCATTCATTAAATCATTGAATTGATTCAATGAATCACACCATATTCCTTGTTTCAATCGAACAAACATTTGTTGATTCAAATTTTTAGTAAGTCCTACTGCACTCGTTCTTTCAATGAAACAGACTGCACATGTAGAGGTACTCTCGTTGGATCAATGCCTCAAACTTAACGCATTGATTCAATCAAACATATTGAACAAATTTAGCCCATGAAGCAAACATTGAATGAAAAAGAAAAGTTCTACTCATTGAACGAACACGTCCAGTTTCCTCCGTGGAGCAACTGTTTTGCTGTTTCTTTGAATGAATCAATGCGTTAGGCTTGTGTCATTAAACGAATGAGAGAACCTTTACTGATTTCACTCTGTTCCATTGAATGAACAAGTGCAGGAGGATTCACTGAATAAGTCAGTTACGTTTGTTCCATTGAAACAAGGATTGTGGTTTGGTTCGTTGAATGAATGATTGCATTTTGATTCAATTATTCAATGAATGCAGTTTGTTTCATTCAATGAAAACGGTGAGCTTGACATATTGAATGAATCAGAGAAGCTCTTCTATTTGAATTAAGGCGGCCAGTTTGGTTCATGGAGTGAAGGTGCGCAGTTTGACAGAGACAACGCGTGAAACCTATGGCTTGGAATGAATGAGAGTAGCTCATTGACAAGTGCAGCTTCTTTCATTGAATGAATGGGTGCAGTGTGCATTGAATGAACGCGACATTGAATGAGTGAGAGTATCTGTATTCATTGAATTGACAAGTGTTGTTTGCTTCATGGGCTAAATTTGTTCAATATGTTTGATTGAATCAATGCGTTAAGTTTGAGGCATTGATCCAACGAGAGTACCTCTACATGTGCAGTCTGTTTCATTGAAAGAACGAGTGCAGTAGACTCATTAAAAATTTGAATCAACAAATGTTTGTTCGATTGAAACAAGGAATATGGTGTGATTCATTGAATCAATTCAATGATTTAATGAATGCAGTTTGTATATTTGAATGAAAGCGTTGTGCTTGACACTTTAAATGAATGAGAGAAGCTCTATACTTAACAGGTGCAGTTTGGTTCATGGATTGAATGTGTGCTGCATTCATTGAATCTTTGCATCAAACTACAATCACTGATTCCATGAATCAAATCTTATTTCTTGTTTCAATGGAACAAACCTAACTCACACAGTTAGTGATTCAAACTGCACACTTTCATTCAATGAAATAGGCTGCACTTGTCAATTCAATGAGTAGAGTTATTCTCATTCGTTCAATGTCACAGGCTTCACACATTGCCTCAATCAAACTGCACACATTCAATCCATGAACTAAACTGCACCTGTTAATTTAATGAGTATAGAGCTTCTCTCATTCATTCAAAGTGACAAGCACAACGCTTTCATTCAATTATACAAACTGCATTCATTAAATCATGAATTGATTCAACGAATCAAACCTCTTTCCTTGTTTCAATCGAACAAACGTAATTGACTTATTGAGTGAATCCTCCTGCACTCGGTCATTCAATGCAATAGACTGCAATCAGTAAAGGTTCACTCATTCGTTTAATGACACAAGCCTAACGCATTGATTCAATCAAAGAAACGGCAAACATTTCCTCCATGGAGGAAACTGCACGTGTTCGTTCAATGAGTAGAACTTTTCTTTTTCATTCAATACCTCGAGCTTAACGCTTTAATTCTATGAATCAAGCTGCATTCATTCTTTGATTCATATTTCAATCATTGATTCAAAGAATCAAATGGAATTCATTGATTTAAGTGTACTAACATCACTTTATTTATGGAGTGAATTTAACTGCGTTCATTCTATTAATGAATCAAACTGCAAACATTCATTCGATGAGAAATATGGCAAGTCCTGTTCCAATGAATCTAGCTTTTGCCATTCATTCAATGAAGGAAACTGTACGCGTTCATTGAATGATACAAACTGCATGCGTTCATTAAATGAAACAGACTTCACTTGTTCAATTAATATAAACAGCTTTTCTCGTTGACTCAAGCTTTACACTTTCATTCAATGAAAGCAACTGCATTCATTCAATCATTGATTCAAACTGCCATCCTTTAGTCAATGAATCAATCAGTATCAATCGATACAATAAAATAAATCACGTTTCCTTCGTGAACCAAACAGAAAACCTGTATTCAATGAAATACACTGCACGTCTAAATTCAATGAGTGGTGCACCGGCCATTCATTCAATACCACGAGCAAAACGCATTCATTCAATGAAACGAACTGCACGCATTCAATACAGACTGCAGGTCTAAATTCAATTTTTCGATCTTCCTTCATTCATTCAATGGTCAAGCTTATCGCTTTCACTCAATGAAACAAGCTGCATTCATTGAATCATGGCATCAAACTACAATCACTGATTCAATGAATCAAACCTTATTTCTTGTTTCAATGGAACAAACCTAACTCACACAGTTAGTGATTCAAACTGCACACTTTCATTCAATGAAATAGGCTGCACTTGTCAATTCAATGAGGAGAGTTATTCTCATTCGTTCAATGTCACAGGCTTCACACATTGTCTCAATCAAACTGTACAAATTCAATCCATGAACTAAACTGCACTTGTTAATTTAATGAGTATAGAGCTTCTCTCATTCATTCAAAGTGACAAGAACAACGCTTTCATTCAATTATACAAACTGCATTCATTAAATCATGAATTGATTCAACGAATCAAACCTCTTTCCTTGTTTCAATCGAACAAACGTAATTGACTTATTGAGTGAATCCTCCTGCACTCGGTCATTCAATGCAACAGACTGCAATCAGTAAAGGTTCACTCATTCGTTTAATGACACAAGCCTAACGCATTGATTCAATCAAAGAAACGGCAAACATTTCCTCCATGGAGGAAACTGCACGTGTTCGTTCAATGAGTAGAACTTTTCTTTTTCATTCAATACCTCGAGCTTAACGCTTTAATTCTATGAATCAAGCTGCATTCATTCTTTGATTCATATTTCAATCATTGATTCAAAGAATCAAATGGAATTCATTGATTTAAGTGTACTAACATCACTTTATTTATGGAGTGCATTTAACTGCGTTCATTCTATTAATGAATCAAACTGCAAACATTCATTCGATGAGAAACATGGCAAGTCCTGTTCCAATGAATCTAGCTTTTGCCATTCATTCAATGTAGGAAACTGCACGCGTTCATTGAATGATACAAACTGCATGCGTTCATTAAATGAAACAGACTTCACTTGTTCATTTAATATAAACAGCTTTTCTCGTTGACTCAAGCTTTACACTTTCATTCAATGAAAGCAACTGCATTCATTCAATCATTGATTCAAACTGCCATCCTTTAGTCAATGAATCAATCAGTATCAATCGACACATTAAAATAAATCACGTTTCCTTCGTGAACAAAACAGAAAACCTGCATTCAATGAAATACACTGCACGTCTTAATTCAATGAGTGGAGCACCGGCCATTCATTCAATACCACGAGCAAAACGCATTCATTCAATGAAACGAACTGCACGCATTCAATACAGACTGCAGGTCTAAATTCAATTTTTAGATCTTCGTTCATTCATTCAATGGGTCAAGCTTATCGCTTTCACTCAATGAAACAAGCTGCATTCATTGAATCATGGCATCAAACTACAATCACTGATTCAATGAATCAAACCTTATTTCTTGTTTCAATGGAACAAACCTAACTCACACAGTTAGTGATTCAAACTGCACACTTTCATTCAATGAAATAGGCTGCAATTGTCAATCCAATGAGTTGAGTTACTCTCATTCGTTCAATGTCACAAGCTTCACACATTGTCTCAATCAAATTGCACACATTCAATCCATAAACCAAACTGCACCTGTTAATTCAATGAGTATGGAGCTCCTCTCATTCATTCAAAGTGACAAGCACAACGCTTTCATTCAATTATACAAACTGCATTCATTAAATCATGAATTGATTCAACGAATCAAACCTCTTTCCTTGTTTCAATCGAACAAACGTAATTGACTTATTGAGTGAATCCTCCTGCACTCGGTCATTCAATGCAATAGACTGCAATCAGTAAAGGTTCACTCATTCGTTTAATGACACAAGCCTAACGCATTGATTCAATCAAAGAAACGGCAAACATTTCCTCCATGGAGGAAACTGCACGTGTTCGTTCAATGATTAGAACTTTTCTTTTTCATTCAATACCTCGAGCTTAACGCTTTAATTCTATGAATCAAGCTGTATTCATTCTTTGATTCATATTTCAATCATTGATTCAAAGAATCAAATGGAATTCATTGATTTAAGTGTACTAACATCACTTTATTTATGGAGTGAATTTAACTGCGTTCATTCTATTAATGAATCAAACTGCAAACATTCATTCGATGAGAAATATGGCAAGTCCTGTTCCAATGAATCTAGCTTTTGCCATTCATTCAATGAAGGAAACTGTACGCGTTCATTGAATGATACAAACTGCATGCGTTCATTAAATGAAACAGACTTCACTTGTTCAATTAATATAAACAGCTTTTCTCGTTGACTCAAGCTTTACACTTTCATTCAATGAAAGCAACTGCATTCATTCAATCATTGATTCAAACTGCCATCCTTTAGTCAATGAATCAATCAGTATCAATCGATACAATAAAATAAATCACGTTTCCTTCGTGAACCAAACAGAAAACCTGTATTCAATGAAATACACTGCACGTCTAAATTCAATGAGTGGTGCACCGGCCATTCATTCAATACCACGAGCAAAACGCATTCATTCAATGAAACGAACTGCACGCATTCAATACAGACTGCAGGTCTAAATTCAATTTTTCGATCTTCCTTCATTCATTCAATGGTCAAGCTTATCGCTTTCACTCAATGAAACAAGCTGCATTCATTGAATCATGGCATCAAACTACAATCACTGATTCAATGAATCAAACCTTATTTCTTGTTTCAATGGAACAAACCTAACTCACACAGTTAGTGATTCAAACTGCACACTTTCATTCAATGAAATAGGCTGCACTTGTCAATTCAATGAGGAGAGTTATTCTCATTCGTTCAATGTCACAGGCTTCACACATTGTCTCAATCAAACTGTACAAATTCAATCCATGAACTAAACTGCACTTGTTAATTTAATGAGTATAGAGCTTCTCTCATTCATTCAAAGTGACAAGAACAACGCTTTCATTCAATTATACAAACTGCATTCATTAAATCATGAATTGATTCAACGAATCAAACCTCTTTCCTTGTTTCAATCGAACAAACGTAATTGACTTATTGAGTGAATCCTCCTGCACTCGGTCATTCAATGCAACAGACTGCAATCAGTAAAGGTTCACTCATTCGTTTAATGACACAAGCCTAACGCATTGATTCAATCAAAGAAACGGCAAACATTTCCTCCATGGAGGAAACTGCACGTGTTCGTTCAATGAGTAGAACTTTTCTTTTTCATTCAATACCTCGAGCTTAACGCTTTAATTCTATGAATCAAGCTGCATTCATTCTTTGATTCATATTTCAATCATTGATTCAAAGAATCAAATGGAATTCATTGATTTAAGTGTACTAACATCACTTTATTTATGGAGTGAATTTAACTGCGTTCATTCTATTAATGAATCAAACTGCAAACATTCATTCGATGAGAAACATGGCAAGTCCTGTTCCAATGAATCTAGCTTTTGCCATTCATTCAATGTAGGAAACTGCACGCGTTCATTGAATGATACAAACTGCATGCGTTCATTAAATGAAACAGACTTCACTTGTTCATTTAATATAAACAGCTTTTCTCGTTGACTCAAGCTTTACACTTTCATTCAATGAAAGCAACTGCATTCATTCAATCATTGATTCAAACTGCCATCCTTTAGTCAATGAATCAATCAGTATCAATCGACACATTAAAATAAATCACGTTTCCTTCGTGAACAAAACAGAAAACCTGTATTCAATGAAATACACTGCACGTCTTAATTCAATGAGTGGAGCACCGGCCATTCATTCAATACCACGAGCAAAACGCATTCATTCAATGAAACGAACTGCACGCATTCAATACAGACTGCAGGTCTAAATTCAATTTTTAGATCTTCGTTCATTCATTCAATGGGTCAAGCTTATCGCTTTCACTCAATGAAACAAGCTGCATTCATTGAATCATGGCATCAAACTACAATCACTGATTCAATGAATCAAACCTTATTTCTTGTTTCAATGGAACAAACCTAACTCACACAGTTAGTGATTCAAACTGCACACTTTCATTCAATGAAATAGGCTGCAATTGTCAATCCAATGAGTTGAGTTACTCTCATTCGTTCAATGTCACAAGCTTCACACATTGTCTCAATCAAATTGCACACATTCAATCCATAAACCAAACTGCACCTGTTAATTCAATGAGTATGGAGCTCCTCTCATTCATTCAAAGTGTCAAGCACAATGCTTTCATTCAATTATACAAACTGCATTCATTAAATCATTGAATTGATTCAATGAATCACACCATATTCCTTGTTTCAATCGAACAAACATTTGTTGATTCAAATTTTTAGTAAGTCCTACTGCACTCGTTCTTTCAATGAAACAGACTGCACATGTAGAGGTACTCTCGTTGGATCAATGCCTCAAACTTAACGCATTGATTCAATCAAACATATTGAACAAATTTAGCCCATGAAGCAAACATTGAATGAAAAAGAAAAGTTCTACTCATTGAACGAACACGTCCAGTTTCCTCCGTGGAGCAAATGTTTTGCTGTTTCTTTGAATGAATCAATGCGTTAGGCTTGTGTCATTAAACGAATGAGAGAACCTTTACTGATTTCACTCTGTTCCATTGAATGAACAAGTGCAGGAGGATTCACTGAATAAGTCAGTTACGTTTGTTCCATTGAAACAAGGATTGTGGTTTGGTTCGTTGAATGAATGATTGCATTTTGATTCAATTATTCAATGAATGCAGTTTGTTTCATTCAATGAAAACGGTGAGCTTGACATATTGAATGAATCAGAGAAGCTCTTCTATTTGAATTAAGGCGGCCACTTTGGTTCATGGAGTGAAGGTGCGCAGTTTGACAGAGACAACGCGTGAAACCTATGGCTTGGAATGAATGAGAGTAGCTCATTGACAAGTGCAGCTTCTTTCATTGAATGAATGGGTGCAGTGTGCATTGAATGAACGCGACATTGAATGAGTGAGAGTATCTGTATTCATTGAATTGACAAGTGTTGTTTGCTTCATGGGCTAAATTTGTTCAATATGTTTGATTGAATCAATGCGTTAAGTTTGAGGCATTGATCCAACGAGAGTACCTCTACATGTGCAGTCTGTTTCATTGAAAGAACGAGTGCAGTAGACTCACTAAAAATTTGAATCAACAAATGTTTGTTCGATTGAAACAAGGAATATGGTGTGATTCATTGAATCAATTCAATGATTTAATGAATGCAGTTTGTATATTTGAATGAAAGCGTTGTGCTTGACACTTTAAATGAATGAGAGAAGCTCTATACTTAACAGGTGCAGTTTGGTTCATGGATTGAATGTGTGCTGCATTCATTGAATCTTTGCATCAAACTACAATCACTGATTCCATGAATCAAATCTTATTTCTTGTTTCAATGGAACAAACCTAACTCACACAGTTAGTGATTCAAACTGCACACTTTCATTCAATGAAATAGGCTGCACTTGTCAATTCAATGAGGAGAGTTATTCTCATTCGTTCAATGTCACAGGCTTCACACATTGCCTCAATCAAACTGCACACATTCAATCCATGAACTAAACTGCACCTGTTAATTTAATGAGTATAGAGCTTCTCTCATTCATTCAAAGTGACAAGCACAACGCTTTCATTCAATTATACAAACTGCATTCATTAAATCATGAATTGATTCAACGAATCAAACCTCTTTCCTTGTTTCAATCGAACAAACGTAATTGACTTATTGAGTGAATCCTCCTGCACTCGGTCATTCAATGCAATAGACTGCAATCAGTAAAGGTTCACTCATTCGTTTAATGACACAAGCCTAACGCATTGATTCAATCAAAGAAACGGCAAACATTTCCTCCATGGAGGAAACTGCACGTGTTCGTTCAATGAGTAGAACTTTTCTTTTTCATTCAATACCTCGAGCTTAACGCTTTAATTCTATGAATCAAGCTGCATTCATTCTTTGATTCATATTTCAATCATTGATTCAAAGAATCAAATGGAATTCATTGATTTAAGTGTACTAACATCACTTTATTTATGGAGTGAATTTAACTGCGTTCATTCTATTAATGAATCAAACTGCAAACATTCATTCGATGAGAAATATGGCAAGTCCTGTTCCAATGAATCTAGCTTTTGCCATTCATTCAATGAAGGAAACTGTACGCGTTCATTGAATGATACAAACTGCATGCGTTCATTAAATGAAACAGACTTCACTTGTTCAATTAATATAAACAGCTTTTCTCGTTGACTCAAGCTTTACACTTTCATTCAATGAAAGCAACTGCATTCATTCAATCATTGATTCAAACTGCCATCCTTTAGTCAATGAATCAATCAGTATCAATCGATACAATAAAATAAATCACGTTTCCTTCGTGAACCAAACAGAAAACCTGTATTCAATGAAATACACTGCACGTCTAAATTCAATGAGTGGTGCACCGGCCATTCATTCAATACCACGAGCAAAACGCATTCATTCAATGAAACGAACTGCACGCATTCAATACAGACTGCAGGTCTAAATTCAATTTTTCGATCTTCCTTCATTCATTCAATGGTCAAGCTTATCGCTTTCACTCAATGAAACAAGCTGCATTCATTGAATCATGGCATCAAACTACAATCACTGATTCAATGAATCAAACCTTATTTCTTGTTTCAATGGAACAAACCTAACTCACACAGTTAGTGATTCAAACTGCACACTTTCATTCAATGAAATAGGCTGCACTTGTCAATTCAATGAGGAGAGTTATTCTCATTCGTTCAATGTCACAGGCTTCACACATTGTCTCAATCAAACTGTACAAATTCAATCCATGAACTAAACTGCACTTGTTAATTTAATGAGTATAGAGCTTCTCTCATTCATTCAAAGTGACAAGAACAACGCTTTCATTCAATTATACAAACTGCATTCATTAAATCATGAATTGATTCAACGAATCAAACCTCTTTCCTTGTTTCAATCGAACAAACGTAATTGACTTATTGAGTGAATCCTCCTGCACTCGGTCATTCAATGCAACAGACTGCAATCAGTAAAGGTTCACTCATTCGTTTAATGACACAAGCCTAACGCATTGATTCAATCAAAGAAACGGCAAACATTTCCTCCATGGAGGAAACTGCACGTGTTCGTTCAATGAGTAGAACTTTTCTTTTTCATTCAATACCTCGAGCTTAACGCTTTAATTCTATGAATCAAGCTGCATTCATTCTTTGATTCATATTTCAATCATTGATTCAAAGAATCAAATGGAATTCATTGATTTAAGTGTACTAACATCACTTTATTTATGGAGTGCATTTAACTGCGTTCATTCTATTAATGAATCAAACTGCAAACATTCATTCGATGAGAAACATGGCAAGTCCTGTTCCAATGAATCTAGCTTTTGCCATTCATTCAATGTAGGAAACTGCACGCGTTCATTGAATGATACAAACTGCATGCGTTCATTAAATGAAACAGACTTCACTTGTTCATTTAATATAAACAGCTTTTCTCGTTGACTCAAGCTTTACACTTTCATTCAATGAAAGCAACTGCATTCATTCAATCATTGATTCAAACTGCCATCCTTTAGTCAATGAATCAATCAGTATCAATCGACACATTAAAATAAATCACGTTTCCTTCGTGAACAAAACAGAAAACCTGTATTCAATGAAATACACTGCACGTCTTAATTCAATGAGTGGAGCACCGGCCATTCATTCAATACCACGAGCAAAACGCATTCATTCAATGAAACGAACTGCACGCATTCAATACAGACTGCAGGTCTAAATTCAATTTTTAGATCTTCGTTCATTCATTCAATGGGTCAAGCTTATCGCTTTCACTCAATGAAACAAGCTGCATTCATTGAATCATGGCATCAAACTACAATCACTGATTCAATGAATCAAACCTTATTTCTTGTTTCAATGGAACAAACCTAACTCACACAGTTAGTGATTCAAACTGCACACTTTCATTCAATGAAATAGGCTGCAATTGTCAATCCAATGAGTTGAGTTACTCTCATTCGTTCAATGTCACAAGCTTCACACATTGTCTCAATCAAATTGCACACATTCAATCCATAAACCAAACTGCACCTGTTAATTCAATGAGTATGGAGCTCCTCTCATTCATTCAAAGTGACAAGCACAACGCTTTCATTCAATTATACAAACTGCATTCATTAAATCATGAATTGATTCAACGAATCAAACCTCTTTCCTTGTTTCAATCGAACAAACGTAATTGACTTATTGAGTGAATCCTCCTGCACTCGTTCATTCAATGCAATAGACTGCAATCAGTAAAGGTTCACTCATTCGTTTAATGACACAAGCCTAACGCATTGATTCAATCAAAGAAACGGCAAACATTTCCTCCATGGAGGAAACTGCACGTGTTCGTTCAATGAGTAGAACTTTTCTTTTTCATTCAATACCTCGAGCTTAACGCTTTAATTCTATGAATCAAGCTGTATTCATTCTTTGATTCATATTTCAATCATTGATTCAAAGAATCAAATGGAATTCATTGATTTAAGTGTACTAACATCACTTTATTTATGGAGTGAATTTAACTGCGTTCATTCTATTAATGAATCAAACTGCAAACATTCATTCGATGAGAAATATGGCAAGTCCTGTTCCAATGAATCTAGCTTTTGCCATTCATTCAATGAAGGAAACTGTACGCGTTCATTGAATGATACAAACTGCATGCGTTCATTAAATGAAACAGACTTCACTTGTTCAATTAATATAAACAGCTTTTCTCGTTGACTCAAGCTTTACACTTTCATTCAATGAAAGCAACTGCATTCATTCAATCATTGATTCAAACTGCCATCCTTTAGTCAATGAATCAATCAGTATCAATCGATACAATAAAATAAATCACGTTTCCTTCGTGAACCAAACAGAAAACCTGTATTCAATGAAATACACTGCACGTCTAAATTCAATGAGTGGTGCACCGGCCATTCATTCAATACCACGAGCAAAACGCATTCATTCAATGAAACGAACTGCACGCATTCAATACAGACTGCAGGTCTAAATTCAATTTTTCGATCTTCCTTCATTCATTCAATGGTCAAGCTTATCGCTTTCACTCAATGAAACAAGCTGCATTCATTGAATCTTTGCATCAAACTACAATCACTGATTCAATGAATCAAACCTTATTTCTTGTTTCAATGGAACAAACCTAACTCACACAGTTAGTGATTCAAACTGCACACTTTCATTCAATGAAATAGGCTGCACTTGTCAATTCAATGAGGAGAGTTATTCTCATTCGTTCAATGTCACAGGCTTCACACATTGTCTCAATCAAACTGCACAAATTCAATCCATGAACTAAACTGCACTTGTTAATTTAATGAGTATAGAGCTTCTCTCATTCATTCAAAGTGACAAGAACAACGCTTTCATTCAATTATACAAACTGCATTCATTAAATCATGAATTGATTCAACGAATCAAACCTCTTTCCTTGTTTCAATCGAACAAACGTAATTGACTTATTGAGTGAATCCTCCTGCACTCGGTCATTCAATGCAATAGACTGCAATCAGTAAAGGTTCACTCATTCGTTTAATGACACAAGCCTAACGCATTGATTCAATCAAAGAAACGGCAAACATTTCCTCCATGGAGGAAACTGCACGTGTTCGTTCAATGAGTAGAACTTTTCTTTTTCATTCAATACCTCGAGCTTAACGCTTTAATTCTATGAATCAAGCTGCATTCATTCTTTGATTCATATTTCAATCATTGATTCAAAGAATCAAATGGAATTCATTGATTTAAGTGTACTAACATCACTTTATTTATGGAGTGAATTTAACTGCGTTCATTCTATTAATGAATCAAACTGCAAACATTCATTCGATGAGAAATATGGCAAGTCCTGTTCCAATGAATCTAGCTTTTGCCATTCATTCAATGTAGGAAACTGCACGCGTTCATTGAATGATACAAACTGCATGCGTTCATTAAATGAAACTGTCTTCACTTGTTCATTTAATATAAACAGCTTTTCTCGTTGACTCAAGCTTTACACTTTCATTCAAAGAAAGCAACTGCATTCATTCAATCATTGATTCAAACTGCCATCCTTTAGTCAATGAATCAATCAGTATCAATCGACACATTAAAATAAATCACGTTTCCTTCGTGAACAAAACAGAAAACCTGTATTCAATGAAATACACTGCACGTCTTAATTCAATGAGTGGAGCACCGGCCATTCATTCAATACCACGAGCAAAACGCATTCATTCAATGAAACGAACTGCACGCATTCAATACAGACTGCAGGTCTAAATTCAATTTTTAGATCTTCGTTCATTCATTCAATGGGTCAAGCTTATCGCTTTCACTCAATGAAACAAGCTGCATTCATTGAATCATGGCATCAAACTACAATCACTGATTCAATGAATCAAACCTTATTTCTTGTTTCAATGGAACAAACCTAACTCACACAGTTAGTGATTCAAACTGCACACTTTCATTCAATGAAATAGGCTGCAATTGTCAATCCAATGAGTTGAGTTACTCTCATTCGTTCAATGTCACAAGCTTCACACATTGTCTCAATCAAATTGCACACATTCAATCCATAAACCAAACTGCACCTGTTAATTCAATGAGTATGGAGCTCCTCTCATTCATTCAAAGTGTCAAGCACAATGCTTTCATTCAATTATACAAACTGCATTCATTAAATCATTGAATTGATTCAATGAATCACACCATATTCCTTGTTTCAATCGAACAAACATTTGTTGATTCAAATTTTTAGTAAGTCCTACTGCACTCGTTCTTTCAATGAAACAGACTGCACATGTAGAGGTACTCTCGTTGGATCAATGCCTCAAACTTAACGCATTGATTCAATCAAACATATTGAACAAATTTAGCCCATGAAGCAAACATTGAATGAAAAAGAAAAGTTCTACTCATTGAACGAACACGTCCAGTTTCCTCCGTGGAGCAAATGTTTTGCTGTTTCTTTGAATGAATCAATGCGTTAGGCTTGTGTCATTAAACAAATGAGAGAACCTTTACTGATTTCACTCTGTTCCATTGAATGAACAAGTGCAGGAGGATTCACTGAATAAGTCAGTTACGTTTGTTCCATTGAAACAAGGATTGTGGTTTGGTTCGTTGAATGAATGATTGCATTTTGATTCAATTATTCAATGAATGCAGTTTGTTTCATTCAATGAAAACGGTGAGCTTGACATATTGAATGAATCAGAGAAGCTCTTCTATTTGAATTAAGGCGGCCACTTTGGTTCATGGAGTGAAGGTGCGCAGTTTGACAGAGACAACGCGTGAAACCTATGGCTTGGAATGAATGAGAGTAGCTCATTGACAAGTGCAGCTTCTTTCATTGAATGAATGGGTGCAGTGTGCATTGAATGAACGCGACATTGAATGAGTGAGAGTATCTGTATTCATTGAATTGACAAGTGTTGTTTGCTTCATGGGCTAAATTTGTTCAATATGTTTGATTGAATCAATGCGTTAAGTTTGAGGCATTGATCCAACGAGAGTACCTCTACATGTGCAGTCTGTTTCATTGAAAGAACGAGTGCAGTAGACTCACTAAAAATTTGAATCAACAAATGTTTGTTCGATTGAAACAAGGAATATGGTGTGATTCATTGAATCAATTCAATGATTTAATGAATGCAGTTTGTATATTTGAATGAAAGCGTTGTGCTTGACACTTTAAATGAATGAGAGAAGCTCTATACTTAACAGGTGCAGTTTGGTTCATGGATTGAATGTGTGCTGCATTCATTGAATCTTTGCATCAAACTACAATCACTGATTCCATGAATCAAATCTTATTTCTTGTTTCAATGGAACAAACCTAACTCACACAGTTAGTGATTCAAACTGCACACTTTCATTCAATGAAATAGGCTGCACTTGTCAATTCAATGAGTAGAGTTATTCTCATTCGTTCAATGTCACAGGCTTCACACATTGCCTCAATCAAACTGCACACATTCAATCCATGAACTAAACTGCACCTGTTAATTTAATGAGTATAGAGCTTCTCTCATTCATTCAAAGTGACAAGCACAACGCTTTCATTCAATTATACAAACTGCATTCATTAAATCATGAATTGATTCAACGAATCAAACCTCTTTCCTTGTTTCAATCGAACAAACGTAATTGACTTATTGAGTGAATCCTCCTGCACTCGGTCATTCAATGCAATAGACTGCAATCAGTAAAGGTTCACTCATTCGTTTAATGACACAAGCCTAACGCATTGATTCAATCAAAGAAACGGCAAACATTTCCTCCATGGAGGAAACTGCACGTGTTCGTTCAATGAGTAGAACTTTTCTTTTTCATTCAATACCTCGAGCTTAACGCTTTAATTCTATGAATCAAGCTGCATTCATTCTTTGATTCATATTTCAATCATTGATTCAAAGAATCAAATGGAATTCATTGATTTAAGTGTACTAACATCACTTTATTTATGGAGTGAATTTAACTGCGTTCATTCTATTAATGAATCAAACTGCAAACATTCATTCGATGAGAAATATGGCAAGTCCTGTTCCAATGAATCTAGCTTTTGCCATTCATTCAATGAAGGAAACTGCACGCGTTCATTGAATGATACAAACTGCATGCGTTCATTAAATGAAACAGACTTCACTTGTTCAATTAATATAAACAGCTTTTCTCGTTGACTCAAGCTTTACACTTTCATTCAATGAAAGCAACTGCATTCATTCAATCATTGATTCAAACTGCCATCCTTTAGTCAATGAATCAATCAGTATCAATCGATACAATAAAATAAATCACGTTTCCTTCGTGAACCAAACAGAAAACCTGTATTCAATGAAATACACTGCACGTCTAAATTCAATGAGTGGTGCACCGGCCATTCATTCAATACCACGAGCAAAACGCATTCATTCAATGAAACGAACTGCACGCATTCAATACAGACTGCAGGTCTAAATTCAATTTTTCGATCTTCCTTCATTCATTCAATGGTCAAGCTTATCGCTTTCACTCAATGAAACAAGCTGCATTCATTGAATCATGGCATCAAACTACAATCACTGATTCAATGAATCAAACCTTATTTCTTGTTTCAATGGAACAAACCTAACTCACACAGTTAGTGATTCAAACTGCACACTTTCATTCAATGAAATAGGCTGCACTTGTCAATTCAATGAGGAGAGTTATTCTCATTCGTTCAATGTCACAGGCTTCACACATTGTCTCAATCAAACTGTACAAATTCAATCCATGAACTAAACTGCACTTGTTAATTTAATGAGTATAGAGCTTCTCTCATTCATTCAAAGTGACAAGAACAACGCTTTCATTCAATTATACAAACTGCATTCATTAAATCATGAATTGATTCAACGAATCAAACCTCTTTCCTTGTTTCAATCGAACAAACGTAATTGACTTATTGAGTGAATCCTCCTGCACTCGGTCATTCAATGCAACAGACTGCAATCAGTAAAGGTTCACTCATTCGTTTAATGACACAAGCCTAACGCATTGATTCAATCAAAGAAACGGCAAACATTTCCTCCATGGAGGAAACTGCACGTGTTCGTTCAATGAGTAGAACTTTTCTTTTTCATTCAATACCTCGAGCTTAACGCTTTAATTCTATGAATCAAGCTGCATTCATTCTTTGATTCATATTTCAATCATTGATTCAAAGAATCAAATGGAATTCATTGATTTAAGTGTACTAACATCACTTTATTTATGGAGTGAATTTAACTGCGTTCATTCTATTAATGAATCAAACTGCAAACATTCATTCGATGAGAAACATGGCAAGTCCTGTTCCAATGAATCTAGCTTTTGCCATTCATTCAATGTAGGAAACTGCACGCGTTCATTGAATGATACAAACTGCATGCGTTCATTAAATGAAACAGACTTCACTTGTTCATTTAATATAAACAGCTTTTCTCGTTGACTCAAGCTTTACACTTTCATTCAAAGAAAGCAACTGCATTCATTCAATCATTGATTCAAACTGCCATCCTTTAGTCAATGAATCAATCAGTATCAATCGACACATTAAAATAAATCACGTTTCCTTCGTGAACAAAACAGAAAACCTGTATTCAATGAAATACACTGCACGTCTTAATTCAATGAGTGGAGCACCGGCCATTCATTCAATACCACGAGCAAAACGCATTCATTCAATGAAACGAACTGCACGCATTCAATACAGACTGCAGGTCTAAATTCAATTTTTAGATCTTCGTTCATTCATTCAATGGGTCAAGCTTATCGCTTTCACTCAATGAAACAAGCTGCATTCATTGAATCATGGCATCAAACTACAATCACTGATTCAATGAATCAAACCTTATTTCTTGTTTCAATGGAACAAACCTAACTCACACAGTTAGTGATTCAAACTGCACACTTTCATTCAATGAAATAGGCTGCAATTGTCAATCCAATGAGTTGAGTTACTCTCATTCGTTCAATGTCACAAGCTTCACACATTGTCTCAATCAAATTGCACACATTCAATCCATAAACCAAACTGCACCTGTTAATTCAATGAGTATGGAGCTCCTCTCATTCATTCAAAGTGTCAAGCACAATGCTTTCATTCAATTATACAAACTGCATTCATTAAATCATTGAATTGATTCAATGAATCACACCATATTCCTTGTTTCAATCGAACAAACATTTGTTGATTCAAATTTTTAGTAAGTCCTACTGCACTCGTTCTTTCAATGAAACAGACTGCACATGTAGAGGTACTCTCGTTGGATCAATGCCTCAAACTTAACGCATTGATTCAATCAAACATATTGAACAAATTTAGCCCATGAAGCAAACATTGAATGAAAAAGAAAAGTTCTACTCATTGAACGAACACGTCCAGTTTCCTCCGTGGAGCAACTGTTTTGCTGTTTCTTTGAATGAATCAATGCGTTAGGCTTGTGTCATTAAACGAATGAGAGAACCTTTACTGATTTCACTCTGTTCCATTGAATGAACAAGTGCAGGAGGATTCACTGAATAAGTCAGTTACGTTTGTTCCATTGAAACAAGGATTGTGGTTTGGTTCGTTGAATGAATGATTGCATTTTAATTCAATTATTCAATGAATGCAGTTTGTTTCATTCAATGAAAACGGTGAGCTTGACATATTGAATGAATCAGAGAAGCTCTTCTATTTGAATTAAGGCGGCCACTTTGGTTCATGGAGTGAAGGTGCGCAGTTTGACAGAGACAACGCGTGAAACCTATGGCTTGGAATGAATGAGAGTAGCTCATTGACAAGTGCAGCTTCTTTCATTGAATGAATGGGTGCAGTGTGCATTGAATGAACGCGACATTGAATGAGTGAGAGTATCTGTATTCATTGAATTGACAAGTGTTGTTTGCTTCATGGGCTAAATTTGTTCAATATGTTTGATTGAATCAATGCGTTAAGTTTGAGGCATTGATCCAACGAGAGTACCTCTACATGTGCAGTCTGTTTCATTGAAAGAACGAGTGCAGTAGACTCACTAAAAATTTGAATCAACAAATGTTTGTTCGATTGAAACAAGGAATATGGTGTGATTCATTGAATCAATTCAATGATTTAATGAATGCAGTTTGTATATTTGAATGAAAGCGTTGTGCTTGACACTTTAAATGAATGAGAGAAGCTCTATACTTAACAGGTGCAGTTTGGTTCATGGATTGAATGTGTGCTGCATTCATTGAATCTTTGCATCAAACTACAATCACTGATTCCATGAATCAAATCTTATTTCTTGTTTCAATGGAACAAACCTAACTCACACAGTTAGTGATTCAAACTGCACACTTTCATTCAATGAAATAGGCTGCACTTGTCAATTCAATGAGTAGAGTTATTCTCATTCGTTCAATGTCACAGGCTTCACACATTGCCTCAATCAAACTGCACACATTCAATCCATGAACTAAACTGCACCTGTTAATTTAATGAGTATAGAGCTTCTCTCATTCATTCAAAGTGACAAGCACAACGCTTTCATTCAATTATACAAACTGCATTCATTAAATCATGAATTGATTCAACGAATCAAACCTCTTTCCTTGTTTCAATCGAACAAACGTAATTGACTTATTGAGTGAATCCTCCTGCACTCGGTCATTCAATGCAATAGACTGCAATCAGTAAAGGTTCACTCATTCGTTTAATGACACAAGCCTAACGCATTGATTCAATCAAAGAAACGGCAAACATTTCCTCCATGGAGGAAACTGCACGTGTTCGTTCAATGAGTAGAACTTTTCTTTTTCATTCAATACCTCGAGCTTAACGCTTTAATTCTATGAATCAAGCTGCATTCATTCTTTGATTCATATTTCAATCATTGATTCAAAGAATCAAATGGAATTCATTGATTTAAGTGTACTAACATCACTTTATTTATGGAGTGAATTTAACTGCGTTCATTCTATTAATGAATCAAACTGCAAACATTCATTCGATGAGAAATATGGCAAGTCCTGTTCCAATGAATCTAGCTTTTGCCATTCATTCAATGAAGGAAACTGTACGCGTTCATTGAATGATACAAACTGCATGCGTTCATTAAATGAAACAGACTTCACTTGTTCAATTAATATAAACAGCTTTTCTCGTTGACTCAAGCTTTACACTTTCATTCAATGAAAGCAACTGCATTCATTCAATCATTGATTCAAACTGCCATCCTTTAGTCAATGAATCAATCAGTATCAATCGATACAATAAAATAAATCACGTTTCCTTCGTGAACCAAACAGAAAACCTGTATTCAATGAAATACACTGCACGTCTAAATTCAATGAGTGGTGCACCGGCCATTCATTCAATACCACGAGCAAAACGCATTCATTCAATGAAACGAACTGCACGCATTCAATACAGACTGCAGGTCTAAATTCAATTTTTCGATCTTCCTTCATTCATTCAATGGTCAAGCTTATCGCTTTCACTCAATGAAACAAGCTGCATTCATTGAATCATGGCATCAAACTACAATCACTGATTCAATGAATCAAACCTTATTTCTTGTTTCAATGGAACAAACCTAACTCACACAGTTAGTGATTCAAACTGCACACTTTCATTCAATGAAATAGGCTGCACTTGTCAATTCAATGAGGAGAGTTATTCTCATTCGTTCAATGTCACAGGCTTCACACATTGTCTCAATCAAACTGCACAAATTCAATCCATGAACTAAACTGCACTTGTTAATTTAATGAGTATAGAGCTCCTCTCATTCATTCAAAGTGACAAGAACAACGCTTTCATTCAATTATACAAACTGCATTCATTAAATCATGAATTGATTCAATGAATCAAACCTCTTTCCTTGTTTCAATCGAACAAACGTAATTGACTTATTGAGTGAATCCTCCTGCACTCGTTCTTTCAATGCAACAGACTGCAATCAGTAAAGGTTCACTCATTCGTTTAATGACACAAGCCTAACGCATTGATTCAATCAAAGAAACGGCAAACATTTCCTCCATGGAGGAAACTGCACGTGTTCGTTCAATGAGTAGAACTTTTCTTTTTCATTCAATACCTCGAGCTTAACGCTTTAATTCTATGAATCAAGCTGCATTCATTCTTTGATTCATATTTCAATCATTGATTCAAAGAATCAAATGGAATTCATTGATTTAAGTGTACTAACATCACTTTATTTATGGAGTGCATTTAACTGCGTTCATTCTATTAATGAATCAAACTGCAAACATTCATTCGATGAGAAACATGGCAAGTCCTGTTCCAATGAATCTAGCTTTTGCCATTCATTCAATGTAGGAAACTGCACGCGTTCATTGAATGATACAAACTGCATGCGTTCATTAAATGAAACAGACTTCACTTGTTCATTTAATATAAACAGCTTTTCTCGTTGACTCAAGCTTTACACTTTCATTCAATGAAAGCAACTGCATTCATTCAATCATTGATTCAAACTGCCATCCTTTAGTCAATGAATCAATCAGTATCAATCGACACATTAAAATAAATCACGTTTCCTTCGTGAACAAAACAGAAAACCTGCATTCAATGAAATACACTGCACGTCTTAATTCAATGAGTGGAGCACCGGCCATTCATTCAATACCACGAGCAAAACGCATTCATTCAATGAAACGAACTGCACGCATTCAATACAGACTGCAGGTCTAAATTCAATTTTTAGATCTTCGTTCATTCATTCAATGGGTCAAGCTTATCGCTTTCACTCAATGAAACAAGCTGCATTCATTGAATCTTTGCATCAAACTACAATCACTGATTCAATGAATCAAACCTTATTTCTTGTTTCAATGGAACAAACCTAACTCACACAGTTAGTGATTCAAACTGCACACTTTCATTCAATGAAATAGGCTGCAATTGTCAATTCAATGAGTTGAGTTATTCTCATTCGTTCAATGTCACAGGCTTCACACATTGTCTCAATCAAACTGCACACATTCAATCCATAAACCAAACTGCACCTGTTAATTTAATGAGTATAGAGCTCCTCTCATTCATTCAAAGTGACAAGCACAACGCTTTCATTCAATTATACAAACTGCATTCATTAAATCATGAATTGATTCAACGAATCAAACCTCTTTCCTTGTTTCAATCGAACAAACGTAATTGACTTATTGAGTGAATCCTCCTGCACTCGGTCATTCAATGCAATAGACTGCAATCAGTAAAGGTTCACTCATTCGTTTAATGACACAAGCCTAACGCATTGATTCAATCAAAGAAACGGCAAACATTTCCTCCATGGAGGAAACTGCACGTGTTCGTTCAATGAGTAGAACTTTTCTTTTTCATTCAATACCTCGAGCTTAACGCTTTAATTCTATGAATCAAGCTGCATTCATTCTTTGATTCATATTTCAATCATTGATTCAAAGAATCAAATGGAATTCATTGATTTAAGTGTACTAACATCACTTTATTTATGGAGTGAATTTAACTGCGTTCATTCTATTAATGAATCAAACTGCAAACATTCATTCGATGAGAAATATGGCAAGTCCTGTTCCAATGAATCTAGCTTTTGCCATTCATTCAATGAAGGAAACTGCACGCGTTCATTGAATGATACAAACTGCATGCGTTCATTAAATGAAACAGACTTCACTTGTTCAATTAATATAAACAGCTTTTCTCGTTGACTCAAGCTTTACACTTTCATTCAATGAAAGCAACTGCATTCATTCAATCATTGATTCAAACTGCCATCCTTTAGTCAATGAATCAATCAGTATCAATCGATACAATAAAATAAATCACGTTTCCTTCGTGAACCAAACAGAAAACCTGTATTCAATGAAATACACTGCACGTCTAAATTCAATGAGTGGTGCACCGGCCGTTCATTCAATACCACGAGCAAAACGCATTCATTCAATGAAACGAACTGCACGCATTCAATACAGACTGCAGGTCTAAATTCAATTTTTCGATCTTCGTTCATTCATTCAATGGTCAAGCTTATCGCTTTCACTCAATGAAACAAGCTGCATTCATTGAATCATGGCATCAAACTACAATCACTGATTCAATGAATCAAACCTTATTTCTTGTTTCAATGGAACAAACCTAACTCACACAGTTAGTGATTCAAAATGCACACTTTCATTCAATGAAATAGGCTGCAATTGTCAATCCAATGAGTTGAGTTACTCTCATTCGTTCAATGTCACAGGCTTCACATATTGTCTCAATCAAACTGCACAAATTCAATCCATGAACTAAACTGCACCTGTTAATTCAATGAGTATGGAGCTCCTCTCATTCATTCAAAGTGTCAAGCACAATGCTTTCATTCAATTATACAAACTGCATTCATTAAATCATTGAATTGATTCAATGAATCACACCATATTCCTTGTTTCAATCGAACAAACATTTGTTGATTCAAATTTTTAGTATGTCCTACTGCACTCGTTCTTTCAATGAAACAGACTGCACATGTAGAGGTACTCTCGTTGGATCAATGCCTCAAACTTAACGCATTGATTCAATCAAACATATTGAACAAATTTAGCCCATGAAGCAAACATTGAATGAAAAAGAAAAGTTCTACTCATTGAACGAACAGGTCCAGTTTCCTCCGTGGAGCAAATGTTCGCAGTTTCTTTGAATGAATCAATGCGTTAGGCTTGTGTCATTAAACGAATGAGAGAACCTTTACTAATTTCACTCTGTTCCATTGAATGAACAAGTGCAGGAGGATTCACTGAATAAGTCAGTTACGTTTGTTCCATTGAAACAAGGATTGTGGTTTGGTTCGTTGAATGAATGATTGCATTTTGATTCAATTATTCAATGAATGCAGTTTGTTTCATTCAATGAAAACGGTGAGCTTGACATATTGAATGAATCAGAGAAGCTCTTCTATTTGAATTAAGGCGGCCAGTTTTGTTCATGGAGTGAAGGTGCGCAGTTTGACAGAGACAACGCGTGAAACATATGAAGGATCGGTGTTGTGTCCATTACTTTTCATCATTTATATCAATGATTTGGATGTGAGCATAAGTGGTGTAGCTAGTACGTTTGTAGATGACACCAAAATTGGAGGTGTAGTGGACAGCAAAGAAGGTTACCTCAGATTACAACTGGATCTTGATCAGGTGGGCCAATGAGCTGCAAAGTGGCGAATGGAGTTTATTTTAGATAAATGTGAGGTGTTGCACTTTTGCGAAAGCAAAACTTAGCAAAATTCATACACTATATGGTAAGTTCCTCGGGAGTGTTGCTGAATAAAGTGACATTGGAGTGCGGGTTTATAGTTTCTTGAAAGTAGTGTTGCAGGTAGATAGGATAGTGAAGTAGGGTTTTGGTGTGCTTTCCTTTATTGGTCAGAGTATTGAGTACAGGAGTTGGAAGATCATGTTGTGGCTGTACAGGACATCGGTGAGGCTAAAGTTGGAATATTGCATGCAATTCTTGTCTCCTTCCTTTCGGAAAGATGTTGTGAAAGTTGAACGGGTTCAGAACAAATTTACAAACATGTTGCCAGGATTGGAGGATTTGGGCTAGAGGGAGATGTTGAAAGGGCTAGGGCTGTTTCCCCTGGAACGTCAGAGATTGAGGGGTGACGTTATAGAGGTTTATGAAATCATGAGGAACATAGATAGGAAAAATAAATAAAGTCTTTCCCCTGGTTTGGGGGAGTACTAGATGGCCTAGTTTGAGGGAGAATAAAAGAGCATAGGTTTAGGGTGACAGTGGGAAGATATAAAAGAAACCTACATAGAACATAGAACATGCATTGAAAAATACAGCGCAGTACAGGCTCTGCGGCCCTCGTTGTTGCGCCGAACGAAGCCTACCTAACCTACACTAGCCCAATAACCTCCATATGCTTATCCAATGCACGCTTAAATGACCATAAAGAGGGAGAGTCCACCACTGCTACTGGCAGGGCATTCCATGAACTCACAACCCGCTGAGTAAACCTAAGGGGCAACTTCTTCCTGCACATGGTAGTACGTGTATGGAATTAGCTGCCAGAGGAGGTGTTGGAGGCTGTTGCAGTTTGCAGCATTTTAAAGGCAGCTGGATGCGAACATGAATAGGAAAGGTTTGGCGGGATATGGGCTGGATGTTTTCAGGTGGGACTAGATTTGGTTGGGCTCTCTGGTTCGTATGGACAAGTTGGACTGAAGTGTGTGTTTCCGTGCTGGTCATCTCTATGACTACTCGGTTTTGGCCGAGGTATCAACATTCAAAAAAATCAAAGAAAGGCAGAGATGTTCTGCTCGTCTCTGAGCAGGACATGAATTGGGCATTGAAATGTTTGCAGTGTTCTTCAACGTTCTTTGTGGACAGGTAATTCTACATCTTTAACTCTGGCTCATTTCGCCCCCTTCGCAGGGATCCATTGGACTGGCTAATGTGAGAATTGGCTGTCTGAGTAATACGTCCCTGACTTGGCCATTCATGGCATCACACGCAATTGTGTCCTACAGCAGTAAATATGTAATATGATTGAATTCACAGGCCTTTGAACTGAAACATTAAAGCCGTCAGAGACACACCTATTGATTGCAGTTGCTCTTGCACTGTGATGAAAAACATTATGTGTGGGAAATCATGTCTCACAAACTTGACTGAGTTTTTTGAAGAAATAACGAAGAGGATTTACAAGGGCAGAGCGGTAGATGTGATCTATATGGACTTCTGTCAGGTGTTCAACAAGGTTCCCCATGGGAGACTGATAAGCAAGGTTTGATCTCATGGAATACAGGGAGAATTCGCCATTTGGTTACAGAACAGGGTCAGACATAGAAGACAGAGGATGGTGGTGGAGGTTTGATATTCAGACTTGAGGTCTGGGACCAGTGGACTACCACAATGATGGCTGCTGGGTTCATCATGTATATAAAAGATTTGGATGTAATGATAAGAGTTACAGTTAGTAAGTTTGCAGACAACACGAAAATTGGAAAGCGAAGAAAGTTACCTCAGATTAAAACGGGATCTTGGTCAGATGGGCCAATAGCCTGGGAAGTGGCAGATGGAGTCTAATTTAGATGAATGTGAGTTGCTGCACTTTTGGGAAAGCCATTCTTAGCAGGGCTCTTACATGTAATCGTAGGCTCCTCGGGTGTGTTCCTTATCAAAGCGACCTTGGAGTCCAGGTTCATAGCTCCTTGAAAGTTGAGTCCCATGTAGGCAGAATAGTGAAGAAAGCGTTTGGCATGCTTGCATTTGTTGGTCAGAGTATCGAGTATACGAGTTGGGAGGTCATGTACTGGCTGTACAGGACATTGGTAAGTCCACTGTTGGAATATTGCGTTCAATTCTTGTCTTCTTCCTGTTTGAAACATGTTGTGAAACTTGAAAAGGTTCAGAAAACATTTGCAAGCATGTTGTAAGGTTTGGAGGATTTAAGCTATAGGGGGATTTGAATAGGCTAGAGCTGTTTTCCATAGAACATCCGAAGCTGAGGGGTGACCTTATAGAGATTAATAAAATCATGAGGGTCATGGATAGGATAAATGGACAAAGTCTTTTCCCTGGGTGGAGGAATCCAGATCTGGATGGCACAGGTTTAGGGTGTAAGAGTTTAAGTTATAAAAGATACCTGAGAGGCAACTTTATCACTGAGGGTAGTACGTGTATGGAATGAACTGCCAGAGAAAGTGGTGGCGGCGAGTACAATTGCAACATTTGAGAGGCATCTGGATGTGTAAATGAATAAGAAGTGCTTGGAGGGATATGGGCTGGTTTCCGGCAGATGGGTCTAGATTGGGTTGGGATATCTGGTCGGCTTGCATGAGTTGGATCGAAGGGTCTGTTTCCGTGCTCTACATCACTGTAACTCTATTTACAAGAATGTTGTCAGGTTTGGAGGGTTTCACCTTCAGGGAGAGGCTGAATAGGCTGGAGCTGTTTTCACTGGAGCATCGGACCTGAGTGGTGAACTTATAAAGGTTCATAAAATGGTGAGGGGCATGGATAGGTTAAATAGACAAGTTCGTTTCCCCGGGGTGGGGAGGCCAGAACTAGACAGCATAGGTTTCTGGTGAGAGGGGAAAAATTAAGAGGAACCTAAGGGGCAACGTTTTCACGCAGAGGATGGTGCATGCATGGAATGAGCTGCCAAAGGAAGTGGTGGACGCTGGGACAACTGCAACATTAGCAAGTGCTGGCTAATGGCACTAGATTAGTTGAGGATACCTGGTTGGCATGGACGATTTCGACTGAAGGCTCTGTTTTTGAGCTGTACATCTCTTTGGTTTTATGGGCCTTAATTACTACAGATCTTTTCCTGCTTCACAGCGTTCTCAAAATCTCTCCTTTAATACACCCGTGTCATCCTCATCATCAAAATCCAAACTGTTGAATACTGCAATAGCTTCAGTTTCTCCTTTTTATTTTCTGAAAAGCCATTTGACATTAGGTAAAGGTGGTGGGCAACTTTGTTTTACTTCTGCTGATCGGAGTTGGGAGTTGGTGGAAAGGGTGGCTTTTACCCGGGATGAAGTGTTAACATTGAGTGTGAGTACTGAACATGCAGAACGTGACAGATGAATTGTAATCTAGAAGAAAGTTGATTTGCACAAACCAAGTCTTACTTCAACGAAAAGGTGTCTGTTATCTTTCTTATGCAGAAACGAGGTGTGCATAATTAAGCATTAAAGTGCACGTAAGTGAACGAATAAATCTGCTTTTCTGATTCTTTAATAAAGAGTGCAAAATTCCCAGATATACTGCAATACGAGGACCATGCGTGAAGTTGTTGGAGCAAGCTACTAATCCAACTCCTTTCTGCAAAAAATCAGATTCAGTCTTTAAATCAGGAACATATCAGATATTAAGAAAAAACTGACAAGAACTTTATTTTATTCCAAAAATTAAAAAATATTCATAAAATATTTGGATGATCTGTACAATTGGTCATGCCATACAAACGCAAACATTCAATTTCTTTGCATGCAAAGATAAAGTAATCATTTATATTTACAGGCCTGTACCATAACTGTCCATATATTGAGCTGAGGCGTCAGCGGAGCCCACTTACTGTGTGGGCCTCCTGTTCTTTGGCAGGCAAATGTTGCACGGCGGTCTTTCCCCACCTTGCCTTGGCGACAGCTACCCCAAGCTTCAGCGCGCCCCTCAACACATAGTCCTGGACCTCGGGATGTGCCAGTCTGCAACAATCAGTCGGGGTCAGCTTCTTTAGTTGGAAGATCAATAGGTTTTGGACTGACCAAAGCGCGGCTTTCAATGAGTTGATGATCCTCCAGGCACAGTTGATGATCGTGTCAGTGTGAGACCTGGGGAACAGACCGTAGACCACGGAGTCCCGAGTCACAGAGCTGCTCGGGACGAACCTCGACAAAAACCACTGCATTCATCTCCAGACGTCCTTTGCGTAGGCACATTCCAGAAGGAGGTGAATAACAGTTTCGTCCCCTCTGCAGCCGATTCGAGAGCAGCGTGTGGTGCGGCAGAGAGTCCTGGCATGTCGAAATATCTCACAGGCAAAGCACTTCTCACCATCAGCCAAGCAATGGATTGGTGCTTGTTAGAAAGTTCTGGCGATGAGGCATTCTGACAAATGACTTTGACAGTCTGCCCAGGGAACTGCTTGACAGGATCCGCCCTCTCCTATTCCTGAAGGGTCCCAAGGACACTATGTGCTGACCACTTCCAGATGGACTTGTGGTGGAAGGAGTTTTTCTTCAAATATTTCTCTACAAAGGACAGGTGATACGGAACGGTCCAACTACTTGGAGTGTTCCACGGCAGACAGGCCAGATCCATCAATCGC
The DNA here is from genome assembly GCF_020745735.1 of Hemiscyllium ocellatum. NCBI lineage: Eukaryota > Metazoa > Chordata > Chondrichthyes > Orectolobiformes > Hemiscylliidae > Hemiscyllium > Hemiscyllium ocellatum. The sequence goes on along the minus strand of NC_083440.1, from coordinate 32,917,313 downwards.
AATACTTGGGGACAGGTAGAAACTCAGTATGTAGTGACACTTGGTGTTTGCGTACCGGGGCTCCACTCACAGCTTGATGCAACCACGCACAAAGGTAGCCATCAGGGTGAGGATGGCATTTGGTGTGTTTTTTCCACCATTGCCCAGAGCTTTGCACATTGAGTCCCTTCGGACCCTGACCATCTTTGATCTCTGTACAATATTGAAGACGGCCCAGGTGACTGCGACGGCACAGGTTCTGGAAATAAGCCAGACCTGTACCACATATAACAATACTGACATTACCTCACACTTGATGATCAGATACTTACCGGCAATGGAGAGCGACTGGGGCTTCCATCTACCCAGTTTCTGCCTCACTTATTTGATACGTTCCCCCCAAGATTTGGCGCATGCCCCAGCCCCTTCAAACAAAATACCCAGTACCTTCAGGTGATCAGTTCTGACGGAGTTGGGGATGAAGGATTTGTCAGCTCTGTTCCCGAAGAGCATGGCCTCGCTCTTGCCTCGGTTGATCTTGGCCCCTGAGGCCCATTCGAACTGGTCACATGTACACAAGAGTCTGTGTACGGACAGCGGATCCGAGCAGAAAATGGCTACATCATCGATGTGCAGGGAGGCCTTATCCTGCAGGCCCGCCTGCCAGGTATAGTCACCCTACTCTGTCTCACATTCTTCCTGATGGACTCGGCAAATAGCTCTATGCAGCACACAAACAAGGCAGTAGAGAGGGAGGACAGCCCTGCCTGACTCCAGATCTGACTAGTAAGCTGTCTGATTCCCATCCATTTATGGAGACTGCGCTGTCAATCTTGATGTAGTGCAGTCTGATCCAATTACAGATTCCATCCCCAAAGCCCATTTTGGAGAGAACACCTCTCATATACGTATGTGGCATCCTCTCAAAGGCTTTGTCTTGGTCCAGGCTGATGAGACAGGCGTCCAAACTCCAGTCCTGCACGTAGGCGATCATATCCCTGTGGAGTGCGAGACTCTCAGCAAGCATCCTTCCAGAGAAGACTTGACCAGGTTGACGATGATCTTTGCCAAAAATTTTTAATCTGCATTTAATGTTGAGATTGGTCTCCAGTTTCTGATTTCCTGCCTCTCCCCCTTCTGCTTGTAGATACGGATGATGATGGCTTTCCTAAGGGAATCACTCATGGCACCAGCCAGAAACATATTGACATACACCTCCAGGAGGTTCTGGCTAATCACGTCCCACAGAGCAGAATAGAGCTCGTCCGGTAAGCCTTCGCTTCTGGGAGTTTTATTCTTCTCGAAGAATCGAGAGCCTTGGTCAGATCATCCAGAGATAGCGGCTGTTCCAACCTCTCCCGTGTTCTGCCGTCTAAGATCTGTGTGTTAGAGAACAGGAACAACTGGGAGGCCGCACTGTGAGTTGGCTTCGAGTCATACACGCTGGCAGAGATGGATTTGCTGATCTTCATGACGTCAGCCTGAGATCATGTTACCAAGCCATCTACTTCCTTCAGGCTGCTGAGCACGGAGATCTCTTTGTGCACCTTCTGGTAGAAGAAACGTGAGCACATCTTGTTCTGCTTCACGGAGTGGACCCTGGACTGGATAATTATCTTGAAGGCCTCTGAGGCAAAGAGCGAGGCTTGCTGGCCCTTCACGTCCTAGAGGTCCTCCGTGACATCAACCCCCATCGTCTGCAGCAGTAGCGGGTCCTGTATACTTTCTTGGAGTTGGGACAGTTTTTCCCGCGTATCTCTCGCATCCCGAACACCTTTGAGGATGAAGAACCTGCTAATGTTCCCTTTTACTGTTTCCCACCAGTCAGGTGGAGACTAAAACAGGGGCTTCACGGTTCTCCAAACTGCGTAATCCCTCTTGAGCTACTCAATGTTTCCCGGCGTCAGCAGCTTGGTATTCAATTTCCACGATCCCTTACTCGACCGCTGCTCGTCCTGCAGGTGACAGCCAGCCAGCAGGAGGCAGTGGTCGGACAAGAACTCCAGCTTGACGTCGGTGGATCTGACTGAGAACGCTCAGGACACAAACACGTACATATCCTTGAGCGGATAGACCCGTCCATCTGTGACCAGGTTTATCTCTGCTGTGTTCCATCTGCAGGGGTGCTGAAGACGTTGTACAGCTTGGCATCTTTGATCATTTCCATCAGGACTCTGGACGTGCTGTCCAGATTACTGTTCCCACGCCGGATCGTCCATCTACATCAATGGTACCGTTGAAGTCTCCGACCAGAATGACAGCCTGGACGTAGCCAGCAAAAGTGGAAGCTGCTGCAGGACGGCCAAAGCGTCATTCTTACACATTGAGGCGTACACATTCATCAGTTTCAGAGGAGCTTTTCTATATATGACATCAGCAATGACGAGGCGCCCGCCACCTCCTTAACCTCGGAGATGGCGAAGTTGCCTCCTCGCAACAGGATACCCAAGGATGGAGGCACGGCTATCGTTGCCCCAGGACCAACCTGGAGGCCTATGGGCCCGTGAGCTCGACTATCTCCTGCAGCTGCTGAGGTGTGGTATCCCACACTCCTGCAGAAACAGGACATCGGCATCAATGTTGGCCAGGAGGTCAGTGTAGAGATACATCGCGTAGCAGATTTAATGTAATGCACATTAACACTGGCATTGTTTATGCCCATTTTAACAATTTATGATGTCACTAGTGTCCATTTGCTGCTGGTCCTGCCTGTCTGGGGTAGCTATCTGCATTCCTGTGGTGAACGCGAACTGCTGGACACTCGCAGAGCTGAGGTAACTGTCCGCCTCTACGCAGCAATCATTTCCCTGCTCTGGTATCTTCGTGATGGGACTAGGCTTCGCATAGTCCCGTTCTCTGTCTGAGAGCGGACCTGTCCGAAGATCGCCGCTCCGAGTTACCTGGAGCTGTGGGGCGGTGGGTACCTCCTGGTTCTCATTGGGTGGGGTGTATTTTTTACCAGCCCCCTCAAAAAGTTCGTCATTTCCTGTTTGGGGTATTCTTCCCTCCTTTCTGCCCCCTGCACTCTGTCTGTTCCTCTTTGACGACCGTCCTTACGCCCGTCCTCACCATCTGAAGAGCTGCCTATATCCTTCTCATGTAGGTGTCATTTACCCCTTTGCTGGGCGGCTTTGCGGGTCTGGCCAGTGACCATGGTCTGCTGTAACAAGACTGCCATGAGATCAGGGCTTGTGTGCCCACAGTGGGATCAAACTGAGAGTGTGTTAAGTAGGTTGTTATGAAATATTTACGTCTTGACATTGACTTCTTACCTCTGACAATATTGCAGCAATACTGGAGCAGCTGAATTACAGATGCGGCTGACTTTGGATCACAAACTGCGCTATGAAAAATCTGAAACATTTCCTTGACTCAGGGCAATTGGAGCAATTCATATTTATGGTTGTTTCTTGATATTACATAGAGCAAGTAAACACATTTGGAGACAGATATTTGTGGTTAAGATTAGTTCTGGAAGATAATCCACTCAGTTATCTACTTGAAGATGACAGTAGGTCATTCAATCTAGTACTTTATACCAATGTCATGGATATCTCTATCCTCGACAATTGGGAAAGTCGTGATACTTTCTCCTCCAATTAATTTTCCCAATTGTGTATTGCCAAATTCGAAAGTATCCAAGTTTACTGTGAATGCAATTTACTTTTCACATTTCTGTGGGATATTGTTTATCACATTCATTTTCCATACAAAAGAACCCTGAGTCTGCCTCATAATTGATAAGCTGGAATCTGAACTTCAAACACTGCAGCACATCCGGGAGGAGGAGTGGTAACTGAACGTTTTGTTTCAAGAGGCAGTCACACCTGGTTAGATTTATGACCACAAATCCAGTCAGTGACAATGGACAACCGAGTGTGGCTGCAAATGAGGCACGTAAAGGGATCCAGGAAGAGAAGGCTCAGCTCTTGACCGTATCTAACCGTTATGGAGTACTTGCTCCTTGTGTAGATGATGAATAAAGCTTTCGGGAGGATGGCCCAGCTGACCACAGCATCCTGGGAGAGGAGAACATTGAAGTGGGGAGAGAAAGTAGACAAATGTTTTGTTGTAGGGCATTGCATAATTAGGGAAATAAATAGTATCCTGTGAAATCAAGATTGAGGGTTACACATGGTATGTTGCCCGCCCAATGCCAATGTGAACCCATCTCGGACAGGCTGAAAAGGATTGGAGTGGGAGGAGGAGGATTCAGTATTCAACATCGGGACAAACAACATAAGCAAGACGAAGGAAGAGGACCGGTTTAGGGATTTTCAGGGAGGAGTCTCTGGGAGGCATTTGGGAGCCAAACAAAAATTCATCCTAAGAAAACTAAGCATATCAAAAGGAGAGTTATGCGACATGGCTTACCAGAGACGTCAGGGACAACACAAAATCAAAAAGAAATATCATGTAGTGTGACGAACAGCAATGGGAAGCCAGAGAGTTGAGAAGCTGACAAAGACCCACAGAGGACAGTGAAGAAAGCAATGGAGACAGAGAAGGTGAAATATAAGGGTGAGCTATCTGGTGATATAAGGAAAGATTGCAAGAGTTTCTTTAGATATACGAAGGGCATAAGATAAGCAAAAGTGGACATTGGGCTGCTGGTAAAATTATACTTGGGAAGTAGCAGTGGGGAGCAAGGAAATGGCTGAGGAACTGAATACGTACTTTGTATCAGTCTTCTCCTGGAATGCTGCCTGACTGGCTGAGCCTTTGCAGCAAAATACTGTTCGACTCTGATCTCCCGCATCTGCTGTCCTCACTTCCTCCTAATTCATTGTAAAAGGACGAGAGTATAAAAGCAAGGATGTGAAGCATACAAGGTCACGGTTTCATTGGGAGGTGGACTAAAGCAACATCAGTATTATATTTGAAATAACATCCATTCAGCAGTCTAATATCAACAGGGACGAAGCTGTTCTTGAACCTGTTGTTACATGACTTTACGCTTCTGAGTCTTCTGCGTGATGGAAGAGGTTGGAAGAGAGTACTAGTGTGGTGGAATGTGCCTTTGATGATGCTCGGAAGCCTTTCGGCGGCAGTGAGAAATGTAAATGGAGTGCATGGATGGGAAGTTAGCTTCCGTGATGGTCCAGGCTGTGATCACAACTTTTTGTGGTTTCTTATGTTCCTGGGCAGAGCAGTTGCCATAGCAATCAATAGATGGATAACTAGCATTGCTATTTGTTTAAAGACGGAGGCAAAAGAAGCATGAGTGGGTGGATTCAGGCTCCCACAGACCTAAGGGTTGAAGTTTTTGCTTTCAGTTGGTGAATTTAGAAATTTGGGGAAAATTCCAGCTCTCTCTTTCTTTTTCTCTCTATATATCTCTCTCTCCCATTGTGCTGGTTCAAAAGCTTGAGCTCTCTCTCTGTTGCTGGGTTCGTGTTTTGGGGTTTTTCCTTTCCCTGAAGGCGGTATCAAGTGAGGGATCAGATTTGCTGAATTTGCGTTTGAAATGATGCTGCTATATTGGAAAATTTAATGAGTATTAATTAAATAATGTGTTATTTTTTAAAGTATTTTTAGAGTTACGGTTAAACCAATCTTTGCTTCTGATGATATTTCACCTCTATTGTAAGAATAAAGTAGTTTGACCAATCGAATCGCTCTGGAATGCAACACTGCCCATTTGGCTTTTAATAACAAACAGTTGGGGTTGAGGCGCTCTCCTTGATATGTTTCAAGGCGGCTTAGTCTGGTCAAGAATGCTTACTTGCTTTCAAATAGTGAGAGCGTGCAGGAGGTGGTATATTGCGAATGTTTTTTGTATGTGAGATAGTTATACAGAGTAAGAAGATGACAGGACAGATTAAATATTTGTCTGTGCCCGACTGTTTGATAGAAAGTGCAGCAGAGGGTAGATTGTTAAATGTTTGTGCGTAGGAGTGCACCACAAGAATATAACAAAATGTGTGTGAGAGAGACAACACGGTACAGAGTGCAAAAAGCGATGTAGTTCATTTAAGATTTGTGTGTGACACAGAGAAAGTGCAGCAGAGGGCAGATTATTAATGATTTGTGTGAGTGAGACAAGTGGTACAGAGATAGTCCAGCAGGGGAGAGATCATGAAATACTTTGTGCGAGCCAGTATGTGATGGACAGAAAGTGAAGCAGAGAATGGATTGTAGTAAACATCTAAGAGTGTGTGTGTGAGAGAGAGGCAACACAATACAGACAGAGTGCAATGGAGGAATGCACTTAATTCAAGATTAGTATGTCATTCCTGTACAGGGAGACTTTGACCTGCAGGCCCCCACTGCCTGGAGTAGATACCCCCTCCGCCACCCCCTCTCTATTCGCATCCTTCCTCACGGACTCAGCAAAAGACTTCAGATTACACACAGCCAAGGCAGGAGAATGAGTAGCCCTACCTGACTCTGGATCTGATCGGGAAGCTTTCTGATTTACATCCATTGATTGAGTCTGCACTAACGGTGTTGGTGGAGAGCAGTCGGGTCCAATTGGACATTCCCTCTCCACAACCCATTTTGGAGACCACTCCCCACATGTAAGAACTTGATATCCAGTCAAAGGCCTTCACCTGGGTCAGGTTAATGAGGCCATTCTTAAAGTAGGTGACCGTATCCCTCGGATGGTCCGGTGTGGCAAAGCATAGGTTTGGTTGGAGCGAATCACCAATCCAAGAGTAGTTAGCCAGTTGGTGTGGACACACGAACATTTCTCTTGTAGAAAAAAAAGGTTGCCCCACCCGTATTCTATTTAGATCTTACTCCTGTCTCTCTGAGCAATGCCCCCAGTTTTGAACTACCCCACCCTGGGGAAAAAAAAACACCAGCCTCTGCCCCTCATGATTTCACAAAGCTCGAATTTTGGTTTCTATTTTATAATCATCCTGAAGGGATGCTTAAACAAAAGCTGTTGTAATTTTCTTCAGAAGTAAAATTATTGAGACTGAACCGTCGGGTAAAGTCACCTTGTCCCATCGCTCATGAGGGAGAGACAGAGAGAGACGGGTGGCGATGGTTTAACCTGAGGGTCCCCAGGTTTCAATAGAATGGGAGATGGACAGAAGGAGAGTCCTTCGTGTCAACCTGAGCCAATGCAGGAATTAAACCAATACCATTGGCCTCATTCTTTTTTTTACAAACAAGCCTCCACCCAACTGACATAACCAGCCTCCAACAGTGAACGAACTTGTCATATTTCTGTGAAACATAATTCTGAAACACTTTTGAGAATAATTTTCAAATTCAGCAGGCATGATCAGTTGTGACAGTGTGATGGATGGATGAAGCCTATAACAGCTGATCTGACAGAGTTAAATCTTAACAGACCCTAATTAATAAGGAGTCAGCCACAACTCTGTCCATGGCTGTGCGGTTCATGGAGATGAACAGGCAGGGTCTGAAAATAGAAAAGCCTTCAGCTCTGCAGTGTGATTTAGAGAGATGCTGTGGACTGCAGTATCATTCCTTTTCCAATCACGAATACGGACAATCAGATTAAGTTAACTACAAATTGTAATTTGGGGAAAAGCTTGAGACATCCTTGGAGGGAAGTATGTGACGTACCAGAAGACACGTGTTCTGGCTTCCAGCCCATAACCGCCGCGTGCCAATTGGTGAGTCTGTTCATTTGGACCCTGCGAAAGAGCTTAGTCACTGAGCCCACAGAAGCAACGTTGTTCCAAAGCACTCAAATAGAACACAACAAACGGTTGCTCCTGTCCTGGCAGGAAATATTGGAACAGTCAGTCAGTGATGCGGTTCATTCCCAAACAAGGCTGCTGTCCCATTCCCAGCTCTGCCGTCCATTCCACATCACCAACATCCACATTTGGTGCCAAGCTCATTTTACTCATCGGGACACCAATGTTGATGGTGATCCGTTGATATGGGTTTATGGGAAATACAACAGTCAGGCACTAGAATCACTTGCATTCACTGCTGGTCTGCCCTTAGGTTTCTTTTATTCAGACAGTTTCTTCAGAGATGTCACTATATACATCTGGAGCAGGTGGGACTAATACAAGGTCTTCTATCTCAGAGGTAGGGACACTAACCTTGTGCAAAAAGAGCTCCTATCAGATTTGCTGCTTATTAATTAATGAAATAACTGGTGTGAGTGGATATTTCAGTGAGCTCTGCGTCAGCTCTCTGAACCTGGGCTGAGTTGCCACGGAAATAAGTGTTTTGCTCAGTCTTTGGTGCTCCTCTGCATCCTCGTGTTGATGTCCCACTTTCAGAACCTACAGCGATACCTTTACATCGAGACTCCTCCTGGATCGTGCTCCTGAGTGCTGCCTTTTTACCGTCACGTACCCGATCTGAATCGCAGCACATAGCTCCGGTCTATTGTCCATGAGCGTTTCCGTTCTCCCCCAGCATGCTGCCTGTGTTTTACCAGGACCAGACCAATCTTTGGGTCATGGCTGACTCACGCCGGGTCTTCCCACCGTCAGGAGTAGCAGCTATCGTAAGGTATCCATTGCTCAGGAAGCTGTATCTCTGCCATTGATGTATTGAGTGGATGGTGGAGGAGAGGGCCATGGATGCAGGGCTGACCAGAGTCAGGGTCATGCTGGGAGCTTGGAAACTGGTCTGGATGCTGCTGCAAGAATTGTCCAATGTATCCTAAACTTCCCACGGGTGACATGCTGGCTCAATGGTTCGCACTGCTTCCTCACAGCGCGAGGGACCAAGGTTCGATGTCACACTCGGGCGACTGTCTATGTGGAGTGTGCACATTCTCCCTGCGTCTGCCTGGGTTTCTCACGAGTGCTCCAATTTCCTCCCACAGTCCAAGGATGTGCAGGCTGGTGGACTAGCTGTGTTAAAGTACTCATAAGTTGCAGGGATGTGCAGGTTATATAGGTTATCCATGGGAAACGCAGGGTTATAGGGATTGGGTAGGGGTGTGGGAATGGGTGGGATGCTCTTCAGAGTATCAGTGAGGGCACAGCCATCTGCTTCAACACTGTAGACCTTCTCTGATTCTTGGTGCCTGTACCCCACAACCTGAGCTGCCTCTGGAATATGTGTTGTGCGTCTGATCACATCATGAAATGGAGGTTCTTGTATAGTCCGCTACTGCACACCAGCCACCTCAATGTTTCTGTTCGCCAGCTGGAGACGCCTTGGCATGGTTATTTTCCACTGGGCGCAGGAATCCCGAGTGGAGAGTACTCTATGTCCATCCATTGCTTTTTCTCACCTCTCCTGTTCCTGATCACCACATTGTCATTGCATCCCGAACACTGTCTTTAATAATGAGTGCATTTAAGCTCAGTTAGGAATTTAACTTCTGCTTATGCCAAATGTGATTAACTGAGTGTCCCCACTTTGCCCATGTGCTGCTTATTTATAATTTTTATTTTCCTTAGTTTCTCTCCAATCACAATTTTTCTTGCCCTACAGTGCATTTCTCTTCGAATTCTGAGCTTATAGTGGTGATTAAATTGCGCACTGTTCTTATTCCCATCTGAAACATGAACTGTGTTTTACTCTCTCCATATGTAAAGCCCAACTATCTGAGAATGTCCAGCATTTCGTTTGGGTTGACAGATTTCTAAAAGCTTCAGAATTTATCCATGATTTGATTACAGATGTTGCTCCCTGATCAGATTCTAACATAGAGAGCAATTCAGAGCCAAATGTACCAGGGTGAACATTGGTGGCAGAAGGTGGACACCACTGTTGTTCTATTTACATCAAGTAGCAGAATCTTTGAATGATTATCACATAGAGTGAGTCTACGGAGCTCATCGTGTTTGCAGGAGTTTTCTGTGAAAGGCTATCAACTTGTACCATTCCATTTTCATCGCCTTGTATCGGTTTCAGCAGCTAGACATTCAGGAGATCAGATTGAGCAGTCAGGTTTGAAGGAAGATCATGTTGAGCAGATTGATTCAAGAACTGATCAGATTGAATGGGTAGGTTCTGAACAACATCAGGTGGCACAGACAGATTCCAGGGAAAGTCAGATGAGCTGGTGTATTCTCGGGAAGATCCGATTTAGAGGTAGATTCTCGGCAAGATGCGGTTGTGAGGGAGAAATATAAGGAAGATCATGTTGAGGAGATGAATTCTAGGGAAACACATATTGAGCAGGTAGATTCCAGAGAAGATCAATTTGCTGAATACACATTGTTTGATAAAATGCAACGCAGCATTGTTTCAGCACCAAATTAAATGCTCTGAAGCTGTTGCATGCTGTTGTATTTGTAAACCTGTATTTTTTGGAATTTTGCTTTCACTGCCAAGACCAGCAGATGTTTCCATTCGCCAATTGTCTCTGGGGAACCTGATGTTTATCTTTGAATGACTGCAGTATGTGTGGTGAAAGTGCTGTCACAATGCTGTTGGGTCAAGACCTACAGATGATTCACCTAGTGGTGATGAAATAGCAACATCTGTCCAGATCAACAAATGCCTTCTTCTCTCAGTCTGCTTCCAAAGAGCATATCATCATGTGTAGGCCCAGACCAGGGGGAAGCGTTGCTTCACTGAAAAACATCAATCAATCATTGGGGTTTTTTTTTTAATGACAATCAACAGCTACTTTGGTTGCATCATCCTAGTTCAGATCCCACAAATTATCAGTTACATTCAGCACAGTTTCACAACATGTATTTGTGTTTTTGTCTATTCTCTCTCACACTCATTTTATTTAATTCATGGCATGTGGACCGTGCTGGCTTGTCCAGGATTTGATGTCCCTTCTGAATTTCCCCAAAGGGAAGATTTGGATTCATACCGAGCACAGACGAGGGGAGGATGGCAGATTTCCTCCCGAAATGGATATTAGTGAACCAGATGGGGGTTTCTGACAATCAGCAATGGTTTCATGACCATTAGATCCTTCAACCCACGTTTTTAACAGAAATAGAATCCAGCTCTGGGATTTGAATCCAGATCCCCAGAACATCACCTGCGTCTCTGCATTATTGTCTCGTAATAATCCGACAACTCCATCACTTCCTCTGTTATAAAAAAAATTCAAACAATTTACAGTCCATCAGAGGAGAGGTAATTGGATAATTGAATCCAAAGTAGACATCAAGATTTGAGAGAGTCACCCAGTTTATTGTAACCTGAATACCATCAGGTTTTATATATGGTAGGAAGAGGGCAGTGAAGTGTTGAGAAACCAGACACATATTCACGACATAGACAAGGTTTTAGCTGATCATGTGACCTGTCAAACAACAAGTGGATTCACACAGGGGACCAACGTGAGAATAATGCGAGGGGAACACAGATCACCATCTGAACGGGAAACTCATCAATGTAGTCACACCAGGAAGCGAGCATTCACCTGCTGCAAGTCGAATCAAAGAGACCCTACAGTGCAGGGAAAGGCCACTCAGTCCATCGAGTCTACACCAACCTTCCAATGATCATCACACTCAGACCCAGCACCTTACCGGAAACACCATAACCCTGTACTTTAACATGGCCAATCAAGCTACCCTACACATCTTTGAACCATGGGGGAAGACCCATTTGCCAGCACTTGGTCCATTAACCCTCTAAGCCCTTCCCGTTCTTATACCTATCCAGATACCTTTTAAATGCTGCAATTATACCAGCTTGCACCCCTTCCTCTGGCAGCACATTCCATACATGCACAACCCTCTCTACGAAAACGTTGCCACTTATGTCTCTTTTATATCTTTCCCCTGAACCTATGCTCTCTAGTTATGGACTCACCCACCCCATGGAAAAGACTTTATCTCTTTATTATATCCACGCCCCTCATGATCTTCTAAACCTCAATGAGGTCATCCGTCAGCCTCCAGAACTCCAGGGAGAACATCCCCAGCCGATTCAGCCTCTCCCTACAGATCAAATCTTCCAAACCTGGCAACATCCTTGTAAATATTTTCGAAACATTTTCAAGTTTCACAACATTCTTCTGATAGGAAGGAGATCAGAATTGCATGCAATATTCCACAAATTGCCTAACCAATGTCCTGTACCATCGCGAAATGACCTCCCAACTCCTATACTCCCCCAGGACCCGAACAATCCTATTAAGTGTATAATTCCTGCTAAGATTAGCTTTCCCAAAATGCAAAACCTCGCTAAATCAAACTCAGTCTGCCACTCCTCATCCCACTGGTCCATCTGATCAAGAACCCACTGTAATCTGAGGTAACCTTCTTCCCTGTTCATGACACCTCCAATTTTGGTGTCATCAGCAAAGTTATTATTTATACCTCCTACGTAGATGTCCAAATCGTTTATATAAATGAATGAATGAAGTGGAACCAGCACTGATCCTTGTTGCACTTCACTGGTCAGAGGCCTCCAGTCTGAAAAACAATCCTTCACTACCACCCTCTGTCTTCTTCCTTTGAGACAGTTCTGTATCCAAATGGCTAGTTCTCCCGTATTCCATGAGATCTATACTTGCTAACCAATCTTGTTAGCAAGGTAAACCTTGTCGACCACCTTACTGATGTCCACATAGATTATGTCCACCTCTCTGCCCTCATCAATTTTCTTTTTTCACTTCTTCAAAACACTCAATAAAGCTCCTGAGTCATGATTTTCCACCCTGACCATGCCTAATCAGTCCTTGCCTTTCCAAATACATGTACATCCTGTCCCTCAGGTTTCCCTCCAACAACACTGAATTCGGCTTCACTGGTCTATCGTTCCCTGGCTTGTCCTTATCACTTTCCTTAAACAGTGCCACGATGTCAGCCAACCTTCAGTCTTCCAGCACGTCACCGTGACTATTGATGATACGTATATCTCAGCAAAAGGCCCAGCAATCACTTTCCCATCCTCTCACAGAATTCTAGGTTACACCTGATCGGGTTCTGGAAATTTATCAACTTGTATGCATTTCAGGATATCCAGCTTCTCCTCCTCTGTAACAATAACCATCTCAAAATGTAACTATTCACTTATCTACATTCTCTACCTTCAGCCAAGCCTGGAATTGGCCCAAGATCTCTCGAGCTGTAAGCCACCATTGCTAAGCTGTCCCTTATTGTCAGAAGGGATTCACACAATCATCCTAATTGTCGATGCATGAACATGTTCACACAGGGGGTTGGCTAATAAATGTCCAAATTGTGGGAAATGGAGTAAAAGTGCTTGGGAACTGACACATCTTCAATGTGTACACACGAAGGATAGGCCACTCGAATGGTCTCTCTGCAGACCTGCATTGAGGCAACAAGCTCATCCAACCGTATTCACGCCAGTATGTGGCGGGGTGGGGCCTGCGGCGGGGGCAGGGGTGTGGACCATTCACCTGCTCACAAGGTGGTAAAGGATTCACTCATTTATCCAGTTATCTGACACACCAGCGAGTTCCCACTGACCTTTGAAACATCCACACACTGAAATGACTATAAAGTAGCCGGGATCAATTTTCCCGTCCATGTGTTTATAAATGAGAGACCATTCAGGTGCTCTCACTGGGTGGCTGGGTTCAAGTGCTCTTCCAATCTCAGTGTTCACCAGTGAGTTCACACGGAGGAGAGACTGTTCTCCAATCGGCGCAATGGGAAATGATTTGCTTAGTCATCCCACTTGCAAAGAAAGCCCTCAGTTCTCAAGAAACTATAGCGATTGAATTTTTTTTTGAAGCACCAGCCCAGTTACTGGGGTAAATATCAAATAACATACAGTGTCCCGTTCAACTGACATGTTCACAGAGACAGAATTGGACAGCACGGAAGAAGACCCTTCAGTCCAACTGGACAACCAGATATCCGAACCCAATCTAGGCGCATTTGCCAGCACTCAGCCGACATCACTCTAAATCCTTGCTATTCATATACACATCCAGATGCTTCTTAAATGCTGCAATTGTACTAGCCTCCATCCCTTCCTTTGGCAACTCATTCCATACACGCACCACCCACTGCATGAAAAAGTTGATCCTAAGGTCCCTTTAAATCCTTCCCTTCTCACACTAAACCTATACCCTCTAGTTCTGTACTTCACCATCCCAGGGAAAAAGATCTTGTCTGTTTACCTTATCCATAATCTTATAGACATGCATAAGAAGGCTTCTTCCGCATTCACGCTCCAGGAAGAATAGCCCCAGACTATTCAGACTCTCACTGTAGTTGAAACTCTCGAACCCTGGCAATACATTTGTCAATATTTTCAGAAATATGTCAAGTTTCACAACATCCTCCTGCACAAGGGAGACCGAAATTGCATGCAGTACTCCACATGAACAGCTTTCTTTGTTCTTTGTTGAGTTTTACACGGGCAGTCCTGTAGATGTTATATTTTCCACAAGAAATTTTGATGCAAAACAATTATCTAACTGTCATTTTCCATCACTCTTTCTGCAGATTGGGAAAAAAGGTTTGGCGAGGTAGAGAGGAGGTTTTACTTAGTGGGGCAATCTGGAACATGGTGTAGTTGAGACCGAAATGAAATCAGCCAGGACCGTATGTAATAACAGAGCAGGCTCGAGGGGCTGAATGGCCTTCTCCTGCCCCTAGTTCTTATGTTCTCTTGGTGATTTCAAAGAAACATCAAATAACCCTGCTTCCTCTCTCCACAGATGCTGCCAGACCTGATGAGTTTCTCCAGCATTATTTGTTTTTGTTTGTACATTAGAACATAGCACGTAGAACATAGAAAAATACAGCGCAGTACAGTCCCTTCGAAACTCGATGTTGCGCCAATCCAAGCCCACCTAACCTACACTAGCCCACTTTCTTCCATATGCCTATCCAATGCCCGTTTAAATGCCCATAAAGAGGGAGAGTCCACCACTGTTACTGGCAGGGTATTCCATGAACTCACGACTCTCTGAGTAAAGAATCTACCCCTAACATCTATCCTACATCTACCACCCCTTAATTTAAAGCTATGCCCCCTCGTAATATCTGACTCCATACGTGGAAAAAGGTTCTCATGGTCAACCCTATCTAAACCCCTAATCATCTTGTACACCTCTATCAAGTCACCCCTAAACCTTCTTTTCTCCAATGAAAACAACCCCAAGTGCCTCAGCCTTTCCTCATACGATCTTCCTACCAAACCAGGCAACATCCTGGTAAACTCCCTCTGCACCCGTTCCAGTGCCTCCACATCCTTCCTATAGTATGGCGACCAATACTGCGCACAATATTCCAGATGCGGCCGCACCAGTGCCTTATGCAACTGCAATATGACCTCAGGACTCCGGATCTCAATTCCCCTACCAATAAAGGCCAGTACACCATATTCCTTCTTCACAGCACTATTTACCTGGGTGGCAACTTTCAGAGATCTGTGTACATGGACACCAAGATCCCTCTGCTCATCCACACTACCAAGTATCCGACCATTAGCCCAGTATCCCATCTTCTTGTTACTCTTACCAAAGTGAATCACTTCACACTTAGCGACATTGAACTCCATTTGCCACCTTTCTGCCCAGCTCTGCAGCTTATCAATATCCTGTTGTAACCTGCCACATCCATCCTCACTGTCAACAGCTCCACCGGCTTTCGTATAATCCGCAAATTTGCTCACCCAACCTTCTAGCCCCTCCTCCAGGTCATTTATAAAAATGACAAACAGCAATGGTCCCAAAACAGATCCTTGCGGAAACCCCGCTGGTAACTGCACTCCAAGATGGACCTTTACCATCAACTACCACCCTCCGTCTTCTTCCAGCCAGCCAATTCCTAATCCAAACCTCCAACTCCCCCTCAACGCCATACCTCCGTATTTGTTGCATTAGCCTACCATGGGAAACCTTATCAAATGCCTTACTGAAATCCATATACACCACATCAACCGCTTTACCCTCGTCCACCTCCTTAGTCACCTTCTCAAAGAATTCAATAAGGTTTGTGAGGCACGACCGGCCCTTCACAAAACCATGCTGACTATCATTGATCACATTATTCCTATCCAGGTGTTCATAAATCCTATCCCTTACAATTCTCTCTAAGACTTTGCCCACAACAGAGGGAAGACTCACCGGCATATAGTTACTAGAGCTATCCCTACTCCCCTTCTTGAACAAGGAAACCACAGTTGCTATCCTCCACTTTTCTGGCACTATTCCTGTAGACAGCGAGGACATAAAAATCAAGAAATTAATTTGAGGTGTTACATTTGCTCATGATATTGAAGTGAGATGCGTGTTTAATTTCTTTTGGAAATGCGTGTCCCGTTTGCCAGAATTTGACTCATATCCCTCCAAACCCCTCCTGTTCATATACAAATTCAGGTGCCATTTCAATGTTGTAATTGTACCAGCTTTCAGCATTTCCTCTGCCAGCTCATTCAATACATACACCACTCTATGCATGAAAATATCATCCTTTTGATCCCATCTAAATCTTTCCCTCTCACCTGCAAACTATGCCATCCAGTTTTTGACTCCTGTGAATTGATAAAAAAAAATGTCTATGCATCCATGTATCTCATGATATTATAAACTTTCATAAGGTCACCCCTCAGAGTCTGACACTCCATGGAAAATAACCCCGGCCTATTCAGCCTGTTCCTCTCACTCAAACGCTACGAACCTGGCAATATCTTTGTAAATCTTTTCTGATACACAAGTATCACAACATCTTTCCTACAGCAGAGTGTCCAGAACTGGATGTATTATTTTAAAAATGTCCGAAACCGTGTCCTTTACAGCCTTAACATGACATCTCAAAACCTAAATTCAATGTGATGACTAATAAAGGCAAATGTATCAAATGCCTTCTTCATGGCCCTGTCTACCTGCCACACCATTTTCAAGTAACTATGAACCTGCACTCAAACGTGCCTTTGTTCAGCAATCACATCTCACCACTAAATGTGTACACCCTGCCCTGGTTTGCCTCACCAAAATTTAGCACCTCAGGTTTATCTAAATTAAGCTCCATTTGCCACTCCTCGGACCATTGGCCCATCTGATCAAGGTCTCCTTGCATTCTGAGATAACCATCTTCACTGTCCACACCATTACCACTTGAAGTGTCAGCTGCAAACTGATTAAACATGCCTACTTTAATCATATTTAAATCATTTATATAAATGATAGACAATAGTGGACCCAGCGCCGATCCTTGCAGCTCACCTTTGGTCACAGACATCCAGTCTGAAAAGCAATCATCAACCTCTACCTTCTATCTCCTAATTTCAAACCAATTTTACATCCAGATGGAGAGCTTTCCTTGGATTCCACTTGACCAAAATTTCCTAACTGTGCTAATAAGTTGTCTGAACATTTCACGAGAAAAATAATTTAAATTTATCCAGTCAGGCATGATGTGGTGAAATGCGATTCACGATTGTAGGTAGGAAAGGTAAAATATGAACGCTTATGTTTAAAATGGGTGAGAAATTATTAACATAACCATCCTTTTGGAAAGATAGGACCCGGTATACAATGATCAGAAAGTTAATGTGATGGTGCAATCAAAAAGGTGGACAAATGATATGATCCCAGTTATCGGACAGTGAGGAAGACTTGCTATGAGTATCCAGGGGTTTGGGTGTGAAAATGGATACTTTGCAATAAACACAAACACGCACACACACACACATATACACGCACTCACTGAACAAAGGCCAGTGATGTTGAGTAAATGTGGGGGTGCTTGGTATTCTCGAAGTTCATTGTTTCCTAGTATGCAGGTACAATATCGAAATATGTCGTTGACAGAAAGAAAGGGAAGCTAAGTGCTGTTAGCAGGATAGTGTTGAGTGTCGGAAGATTATTGGTATTTTGGTGGGGAAGATGGATTCTTGCAGATGAAGTCCAATGTGAAGAAGTGTGAGGAAATAGATTTTGGGCAGAAGAAGAGTCAATCGACAATTTGGCTCTAATTCAAAAAGGGGTTTAACAGGAGCAGGATGTACATGAACTGATGGAATGTATTTTGGCAGCATAGGCTGAGAGAACATCCCATAAAGAACTTTGTCTCCTGGTCCTTGTTCACAGTGACAGAGACTGTGGGAGCAATGAGGTGATGTTGTGTTTTTTTTATGATGCACCAGTTCAGATTCAGCTGGAGCATTATTTCCTGTTCTGGAAACCCGACGATCGGAATGATTGTGGAGACTGTAGAGACAAGTTGAAACAAGTTTACAAGAAAGATTTCAGGGATGTGCATGCTCAGTTTACATCATCGCTTGGAGGAGTGGAGCTGAGGATAAGTCCGTCCAAGGCCCGAAAGGTGCCTTCCACATCAGTCAACGTTTCACCTGCACATCCACCAATGTTATTTATTGTATCTGTTGCTCCCACTTTGGTCTGCTTTGCATTGGAAGACCTGACACCTTCTCACAGAGCACTTCAGACAACATCATCGGGACACCCACACCAATGAAACCCACTGCTCCATGACTAAAGCTTTCAATTCGCCCTCCTACTCTGCCGAGGACATGCAGGTCCTGGGCTCCTCTATCGCCACTCCCTCACCATCCGACACCTGAAGGAAAAACGCCTCATCTACCGTCTTGGGACATTTCAATCCCATGGCATCAATGTGGATTTCACCAGCTTCCTCACTTCTCCTGCCCCCCACTTTATCCAAGTTCCAACCTCCCAGCTCAACACCATCTTCATGAACTGCCCCATCTGTCAATCTTCCTTCCCACCTATCTGCTCCACTCTTCGCTCTGACCTATCACCTTTACCACCACCTCGACCCATTTATTGCAGTTCAGCTACCTTCAACCTACCCCTACCTCCTCGTATTTATCTCCTCACCCACGAGGCTCCCAGCGTCATTCCTGATACAGGGATTTTTGCCCGAAAAGTCGATTTTCCTGCTGCTTGGATGCTGTCTGACTTCTCGATCTTTTGGCTGAGATCATGTCTGTTCTTGTCAGCTTTAATATGTGATCCATCCCTGAATTAGGGACTAAATATTATTCTGAATTTTGCAGGAAGAAGTTGGATTAGGAGCTTGCTCAACCAACTTCGCACATCGTCCTGTTATTGCAGTGTTTCTGAGAATCGTGCACCCCTCATAAAACAATCAGAAAAGCAGCTTTATTAGTTCACCTTTTTGTGTGTTCGCTTTATTTCTCGTCTCCCGAGTCGGTGTGTAAGAAAGCACACTGAGAACCTTTTGGTCAAGTCAGACTCGCATTTGTGCAAATCAATTTGTTCTCGGTTGCTATTCACCTGTCACTTTCTGCATGTTCAGCACTTACTCTCAATGTTATCACATCATCCCTGGTGCAGGCCGCCCCTTCCCACCAACTCCCAACTCCGAACATCAGAAGTTTAACAAAGTTGCCCACCAGCTCCACCTAATGTCAAATGGCATTTCAGAAAACAAATGGAGAAGATGAAACTATTGAATTATTCAACAGTTTAGATTTTGATCCTGACGATGATGATTCGGATTTATTGAAAGAGAGATTTTGAGAACACTGAGAAGAAGGAAAATTCTGATGTTTTAAAGCACATAGAGTCGCAGAGGTGTACAGTACAACTTGTCCAGCTGACCAGATTTTCGAACCTAATGTAGTCTTATTTGCCAGCACTTGGCCCATATTCCTCAAAAACCTTCATATTCTCAACCAGATGCTTTTAAAATGTTGTATTTGGACCAACCTCCACCACTTCCTCTGGCAGCGCATTCCACACAGACACCTTCTTCTGCATGAATACATTGCCCCTTAGGTTCCTTTTAACTTCTTCCTCTCTCACCTGAAACCATTCCCTCTCGTTCTGGACTACGCATCGCAGGGAAAATACCTTTTTCTGTTGACCCTATCCATGCTCCTCATGATTTTATAAAGCTCTATACGGTCAACCCTCAGCCTCCGAAGCTCCAGGGAAAACAGCCCCAGCCTATTCAGCCTCTCCCTGTAGCTGAAAGCACTCCAACCCTGGCAACAATTATTGTAAATCTTTAAGAATGTTTGACATCAGCGTGCAAGATAGGTGTGTTTGGGCGGCTTTATTTTCTCAATTCAAAGGCCTGTGAGTACAATCAGATTACATGTTCACTGATGTAGGACACAGTTGTGTGTGGTATCATGAATGAGCAAGTCAGGGGTATATTACTCTGAGCGCCGATTCTCACATTAACCAGTCCAATAGAAACTTGCGGGGCAGGCGAAATGAGCCAGAGTTTTAAAAAGCAGTGCATCAAGATGTAGAATTACCTGTCCACAAAGTACATTATTACTCTAAGAACTCTCCAGCGCCTGAGACACGTCCTGCTCAGGGACTGGCATAACATCTCTGCCTGTCCTTTGCTTTTTTACACATTGATGCCTCGATCAGAAATTAATGTTAAACAGTGTTCCTGTCTTGCCTGGGTGATTATCGCAGACATACGCCAGGCACCTTGTCGTTATTGTTAGCGGTGATCAAAAAG
This sequence comes from Hemiscyllium ocellatum, assembly GCF_020745735.1. Lineage (NCBI taxonomy): Eukaryota > Metazoa > Chordata > Chondrichthyes > Orectolobiformes > Hemiscylliidae > Hemiscyllium > Hemiscyllium ocellatum. The sequence continues at coordinate 32,897,043 of NC_083440.1, read as the reverse complement.
CGGCTGGCCTGTCAGGCACTTGGAACAGCAGCTAAAGCAGCAAACATTCTGCACGTGCTTCAAACAAATGGTCACGTCTCAAAGCCTCAGTGAACCAGTTCTCAGTCAGGGCAAGGAAGACAGGATTCAGTCAGGAGGTCCTGGCACAGCATGTCCACGGACTTTGACATAATTTGGGACAATCAGGATTAAGGAATCTGTACCACTGCAGTCAAGAGAGTTGGCCACACAAACTACTCATAACATCCCCGAAAATTCCAGTAGATTTTTCAATCTTAAATTCCCGTCCACCAATCCATACTGACACTGTCCGTTCCTGTCATTTGTGGATCAGTTCGATGAAATTCTCAAGGAGATATTCTGGAGCCCTCACAGCATCAATGATGTTGGGGAAGTCAATTCTGGGCCATGGGGGCAGCCTGCTTGTAGGCAGAGTAGACAGGTATTGTGGAAGGGATGGGAAAAGCACCAAATTAGAGGCGGAGGGAGACGAGGACATGAGTTACTATGGTAGTTCGAATCACCATCACTGTCTCGGTTTTGGTGTGGTTGCCATGTGATGGTTGGCACGGCGACACTATAGGGCTGGGGCTAGGGGATGGGTAACTTTGTGAGGTAAAGTTTATACAGGATTGAGCCGTCTGGGAAATACAGAAGCTCATGGGCTCTATACAAAGTGCAGGGAAGAAAGGAGAGTGAGGATGTCATGTTGCAGCTTTATCAGATTTCAGTTCGGCTTCACTTAGAGTGTTGTGTTGAATGCTGTTCGCCACATTAAGGGAGGATGTGGATGGTGCAGAAGAGGTTTACCAGGATGCTTGTTGTAATAGATGGTACGAGCTATGAGGAGACTCTGGAAGAACTCAGATTGTTTTCCTCGGAGCAGCGGAGGCTGAAAGGAGACTCCGTGGAAGTGTATAAAATTATGAGACACATAAATAGAGTGGTCAGTCAGAATCTCTTTCCCAGAATTGAAATGTTTCAAACTGTGGAACATACATTTAAGACGAAAGTGTGAAAGTTCAAACGAGATGTAGGGCAAGGTTGTTTTTCCACCGAGATCAGTAGATGCCTGGAATATAATATCAGGGATGGAGACATATATGATCGGTGTATTTAAGTGTCTTTTAGTCCATAAGCAGATGGATGTGCAAGGAATGGAGGGATGTGGACAAAGTGACCATCAACCAGCTGGAACTGGCAGTTGTTAAATAAATGAAGACAGAAGTGAATGTATTTGCAGGAATGGTGGGCAGCAACCTCATCGAAAACATAAACTAATCCGAATCTACTCCCAATCATTAGACTTACTATTGTTTATAATGTCCTTATCTGCCATTTCATTTGACTTACTGCAAATCGATCGGTAACTTATTTCTTCATTGCACACGCTGGTAACTTTGACAGCACAAGACAATATCTAACACTTTGATAGAGAGTTTATAAAACAAGATTCACACCAGTCCAAAAAAGCAAAGAATTCAGTTAATGAACATGGAAAATTTTGAATTCACAATTGAGAATTGACAACCAAGAATTTGGAGGGCAATGTAGCTGTGTTGGATCTGGTAGTCACCAGATAATCAAGGAATATTGGGATTTGTTGTGATATGCAAACTAGGAGAATAGAAGAAATTTGAACAAAATAAAGACATGGATTTTGTGATTTGGTATCCAGCGATATGGCCATGGAATAGAAGGGTACTGTGGTGACAATGTTTCACCAATTCTGACCTGAGGCAGGGATTTCACAGCCGTTTTGCAGAAGCAAACAATTCTTCGTGATGGTGCAAATATCTTTTTGAATCTATCACACATTTTTTATAAAGCCACAATGGAAACAGGGTTCTTTCAGAGTCACTAAGTGACACTAAAAATTTTAAATGGAAGCAGTAAGCATGTTCACACACCTGCCACATCCAACCTCATTCCCGAGTTCGCATCCCACTTGCCTTTGAACCCTGTGACTTGGCCTTTGATTCCCCATCAACATAGCAACTGAATCATGGAAAAAACAAATTAAGATAGGGAGTGGTATCAACATCAGGACGGGGAAACTGAATGGAAACAGAAAAAGTGAAGTATTGCTGAAATATATTGGGAAACAGTATATCATTTAATCTTAGTTACAGGAAACATGTTACATTTTTTTAACTTTGATTCCGATGAGTGAATTAAGTGTGGAAGCGTGGGTCAGGACATTATAGTTGCTTTTGCCACTCTGACCTGCAGTGAATGCTGATACTTTCTTTCAGGTAATTTATATTTGTACTCGCTTCACTCACTGAGAACGGACTTCTTGGGAAAAAAATATTTTTGTACATATCTATCTCCTTTTTCTGTTATGATCCTGTTATTCAGCTTTCTATGAAGGGTTATTCTTGCTAACAACCCTTTACACTGGCTTTGCTCCTCCAGTCTCTTTCATTCTGCCACACAGTTGGAGTCATTCCCTGCCCATTAGAAAAGGGGTGTTATCATGTTACTGTTCCTGCTTCTCCTTTCAGTCCAATCCTCATGTGGACCTCACATTCCATTAGCTGCTGCATCTCATGTAGGCGCTTTGTTACTTGGATTTATTCATCAATTGAATTAATTTTATAGCTGGATATTTCACCGCATACTTTAACTGGTCTCTGAAGTTTTTCTGAGTCACCACATAAATCAAAGCATTTGTGCAGCCACTTAGGTTCCGCAGAATTAAGGCAGTTTGTAGGAAGAGACGAAAAGCAGCGCGATGCAAGGAATGCCCAACGTGAAAACTATATAAAATATACAACAACCAGAGAAGTATGAAGCTGGCAGATATGGAAAAGAGTAAAATTACAGAATTCCGTCTGTTCTCTATTTCTGGATCATTCGCTGTGTTTCTCTGACCCCTCAGTACCTTCCGTACCTTCATAGCCTCAGAGATGTGCCTGACAATCAGGATGTTGAGAAAGAGAATGAAAGTGACAGGGAACATTGCTGTTAAGAATTGTTTAATATATTTAAAACTTGCCCACGTAAGGCCATTATAATAACTGGACCTGGTATAGCAGTACCATGGATCATTGTTAATGATCTTTCCACATTTATAACGAAAGTAGCTGGGAATATTCTTTAAAGAAAAGAAAATACAGATTGTTGCGAGAACCCTCATTGCGATTTTCTCTGTGCAATACTGAGATTTCATTTGATGAAAACAAATAGCGACAAATCGATCAAAAGAAAAAGCGGCAGTGAAGCAGACAGAACAATCAATGGTCAAGCAGCTCAAGGCATAGAGAACGCAACAAACAGGAGTGATGTCCTGGAAACATGGTGGACAATAATAAAATGGAAATCGAAGAAGTATGACCTCAAAAGCAATGAACAATAGATCAGACGTTGCCATAGCCACCAGATAACAATTGTTGCATGTAGAAAGACAGAGCAAAGAAGACAATCGTCACGAGGCTAACTATAAGAGAGAGAAAGGAGAAAAAGGAATTTGGAGTTACTGATCAAACATTTCTGTGCCTCAACCCAGACTGTCTGTGATGGATTTTAACACAGAGATAATTGTTGTTCTATGTCATATGATGTTTACTAAATTTGATCTCCTGAAGTGAATCATTTGCACATTTGCAAGGCATATGGCACAAAATGAGAAGCAGATTACTCCCAGAAATACAGTTGTGTATATAACATTTTATTGGGGTTGACAGTGGTTGATTTCAGCAGTTTTATTGGTTACTTTGAATGGCTGGAGTTGTCCATAAGACCAGAACATCCACACAAAGATATGCAGGATCAATACAACAAAGAATGAGCGACACCTAACATAGACATGGATGACAAAATTTCTGTGGAGCCTCCACAGTTGAAATTGACCCGAGAATTGTACATGCATGTGAAATGAATGACAGTATAAAGCATTGATTCACTGTATAATATCCAGGAATGGATGGCGTCCCAGATATGAACAATCAAGTAATAGGACATTGAGTCCCATGCTCTGAACACCTTGACAGTCAGAGCTATGAAGATATTTAACAGTGAATCCAACCAACATGTACCAGATTGGATAAATTAAGAAGAACTTCAACGTTTAGTAAGGTCTGCCCAAGCCCCACGCCCCTACCACCCAACCCACCACCTAACCAAGACAGTATTCCACAGCTCGCACTGAAACAAACCTCCTTTCCTTGTGAATAGAGATCCTCCTCCCAGATTCCTAGAACACACTGGGGCGAGGAATCGCAATTGTTCAATTAGCACTCTCCGTGAACTTCGCCAGAATTAGACCATAGCTCGTTCTCCAAGACCCAAACAGTGTACTTTTTTTTGTCAGAAGCAACCTCTCTGGATTCTGACAAAATGCTAAAGATTGCAACAAGTGATGGCCTAATTATATTATCACTGGACTATTAATTCAGGAACCGACACAACGTTCTGGGGAATTGGTTTCAATACCTGCCACAGCAGATAATGGGAATTCAATTCAAAAATAACGTAAACTTATAAACCTGAAGTGTGGTAATTCAACGGCTGTCAGTTGTTGGGAAGGAAATCTCATCTGATTCAGTAATGCCCATTATGTAAGGTAAACAGTCATTCTTACCTGGTCTGGTCTACATGCGACTCCAGATCTGAAATATCCTGGTTGACTCTTACCTGGTCTCTGGGCAATTAAGAAACGGTGGTAGGTGCTGACCAAGGCAGTGACACCCACAACCCTTTCATGAATAAAATAAAATGGAGCTTCCAAATACACAGCCAGCTCCCCGTTGCAGAAGAATGCTTCCTTCTTAGACCACTCCATGGTATTTGAACATCCCTGTACAGAATGTGTTGCCTCAACTCTGAAATTCGCAAAATTGATCCACAGTTGAAGACAAGGGATCCGACAGTTAATTCAGTGAAGGTACCTGGAGCAGGGAACACCAAAGCATCGATCACTGCTCAGCACAGACAACTGAAGCAAAAGGGTCTGAGACCTGTAAGAGTTGGGAACGTCACTGGATTCAGAAAAATAAACTATGACATGGGCGATGCATTGTAATAGATGATGCCCTAAATTCGGCAGAACCTCTATACCAAGCATAAACCCTGGGTTTGGGGGGACCAGAACAAGAAGGCATAAGTTTAGGGTGTGAGAGGAAAGATATAAAAGAGTCCCAAGTGGCAACTTTGTCACGCAGAGCATGTTACGTGTGTGGAATGACCTTGAACTTTCTCATGCTAGCTGTCATCCAGAACATTCCCTTCGACACGAACCACTCATCAATTTCAGAGAAAACCTCTTGAAAATGTGGGAATGTTGGCATTTTTTAAATGTTGACGTTGAATGTGAGGATGCGTGGCCAGGCCAGTGTTCATTGCACAGAGCTAATCACTTTTGTGGTGATTTTGGAGATCTGCCTTGTTGAACATCTGTATTTCCTCGAGGGCAGTAAAACCCACAGTGTTTTCGGGGGAGAGTGGCAGCATGTTTACGCAGTAACAGTGAAGGAATGATGATAGCTTAACAAGTCAGAATGAAACCTGCCTTGAAAGACAACTTTCCTGTGATGGTGTTTCCATGCATCTTCTGCCTTTGGTCATGTTTGCAAGGTGCTGTTGAAAGAGAATTGCTGTAGTTCTACTTTGCATCTTGTAGGTGGTGTTCATTGCTCGTTATGCGTGTCATTGGTGAATGGTGTGAGTAATGAACGTAATGTTTAGCAACCCGATTCATTGCGTGTTTGTCCTGCAAAATGTGAAGCTTTGTGAGTGCTGCGCCCAGCCGGATACATGCAGAGCATTCATCTCACCTTGAGCTATGGTCTGTGGGTGGTGGACATGTTTTGGATAGGCAGGTAGGGAGCTTATCACCACAAATATCATAGTACCTGACATAACTCTGTGGCTACAGCAGTTGCATGGCTGGACCAAGTCATTTTCTTGACAATGATAGGTTCAAATTGTTCATAGTTATTCATTCAATGATGTTACAGGAAGCCAATTGGAGATGGGTACTTCTTCCGGTTGATGGTCATTGCCTGGTGCTGTCATTTGTAAGCTCAAACTTGGATGCGAGCATAAAAGGTACAGTTAGTAAGTTTGCAGATGACACCAAAATTGGAGGTGGAGCAGACAGCGAAGAGGGTTACCTTAAATTACAACAGGGTCTGGATCAAATGGGCCAATTGGCTGTGAAGTGGCAGCTGGAGTTTAATTCAGATAAATGTGAGGTGCGGCATTTTGGGAAAGAAAATCTTAGCAGGACTTATACACTTCATGGTAAGGTCCTCGGGATGTTGGAATATTGCGTGCAAGTCTGGTCACCTTCCTATCGGAAAGATGTTGTGAAACTTGAAAGGGTTCAGAAAAGATGTACAAGGATGTTGCCAGGGTTTGAGAATCTGAGCTACAGGGAGAGGCTGAAGAGGCTGGGGCTGTTATCCCTGGAGCATCGAAGGCTGAGTGGTGACCTTATAGAGGTTTAGAAAAGCATGGAGGCATACATAGCATAAATAGACGAAGTCTTTTTCCTGGGTGTGGGAGTCCAGAACTAGAGAGAATAAGTTTAGGGTGAGAGGGGAAAGATATAAAAGAGACCTAAGGGGCAACCTTTTCAGGCCAAAGAATGCGGTGGAAGCTCGTGCATTTGCAATATTTAAGAGGCATTTGTGTGGGTATATGAATAGGAAGGGTTTGGAGGGATCTGGGCCATGTACTGGCAGTTGGGACTAGATTGGGTTCCGATATTTGGTCGACATGGACGGCTTGGAGCGGAAGATCTGTTGCCATGCTGTACATCTCTTTGACTCTATGACTCTATATTGAAAGGTGGAACTTGTTCAAGGAACAGCTACTGCGTGTCCTTGAGAGGTATGCACCTGTCAGACAGTTATTCGAGTAAGTTGAGTGAACCGTCGTTTATTAAAGTAGTTGAATCTATTGCGAAGAGGGAAAAGGAAGCTTAACTAAAGATGAAACGTGAAGGCTTAGTTAGGGCGCTTGAGAGTTTAAAGTTAGCCAGGAGGGACCTAAAGAGACAGCTAAAAAGAGCAACGAGGGGGCATGTATTCCGAGCGATTGATTGCATTCGGAGACCCTCTATTCAGGGGTACAGACAGTTGCTTCCGTGGCCAGCAGCGAAAAATCAGAATGGTGTGTTGCCTCCCTGATGGCGGCATCAAGGATGTTTCAGAGAGGGTGCAGAATGTTCTCAAGGGGAGACGGACCATCAGGAGGTCATTGTACACATTGGACCCAAACGACATAGAAAGGGAAAAGGATGAGATTCTGTTGGGAAAATATAGAAAGTACGACAGAAATTTAAAAAGGAGGTCCCTAAGTGTACTAATATCTGGATTAATACCGGTGCTCCAAGCTGGTGAGGGTCTCAATAGAAGGAGAGAGTAGATGAATGTGTGGCTGAACAGCTGGTGCATGGGAGAAGGATTCACATTTCTGGATCATTGGAATATATTCTGGGATAAAAGTGACATGTAAAAGAAGAATGGTTCACCCCGAATTGGAAGGGGACAAATATACTGGCAGGAAGATTTGCTAGAGCCTCTTGGGAGGATTTAAACTAGTAAGGAGGGGAGGGGTGGGGGACCCAAGGAGATAGTGAGGAAAAGTACAGGATGCTACAGGAAGGAGAGAAAGGGAGGTAAGTGAGGAGGGGAAGTGGCATTTGTAATAAGGGATAACATTGCAGCTGTACTTACGGAGAATATTTCCGGAAATACATCCAGGGTCGTTACTTGGTTGAAACTAAGAAATAATAAAGGGATAACCACCTTATTGGGATTGAACTATTGACCCCATAATAGCTACAGGGACATTCAAAAATACATTTGTAAAGAGATTTCTGTGATCTGTAAGAATAACAGGTTGGTTATGGTAAAGGATCTTAAATTTCAAACGTAGATTGGGACGACCGTGACTTTAAATATTTGGATGGAGAGGAATTTGTTCCTAGTGTATAAGATAATCTTTTGTCAGTTTGTTGATATACCTAATAGAGAAGGTGCAATACTTAATTCCTACTCTTAGGAAATAAGACAGGGCAGGTGACTGAGGTGTTAGTCGGGTAGCACTTTGAGGCCAACGAACATGATTCTAATAGTTTTAAAATAATGAAGGAAAAAGATAGATCAGATCTAACAGATGAAGTTCTAAATTGGAAGAAGGCTAATTTTGATGGTATGAGGCAAGAATTTCCAAAATTTGAGTGCAGCAGGTAAAGGGACGGATGGAAAATGGGAAGCCTTCAGAATTGAGATAACGATACTCTAGAGACAGCATTGTCCTGTTCAGATGAAAGGAATGTAGATGACGAGAGAAATTTTGCGTTTGCTTAAGAAAACGAAGGAAGCATATGTCAGCTATACACAGGATAGCTCAAGTGAATCCTTCGAGGAGGATGAAGGCAGTAGGATTACACTCAAGAGGGAAATCAGGAGGGCAAAAAAGATCAGCAAGGCGGCCTTTGTGTGGAGCCACAGGAGATGGGGGAGATACTAAACGAGTATTTTGCAACAGTGCTTACCCTTAGAAGTGGGAAGCTAGGGAAGTTATTGCTGGGCCCCTTGCTGATTATTTGTAATATTGATCGTCACAGATGAGATGCCTGAAGACTGGAGGTTGGCTAACGTGGTGCCAATTTTAGGAGATGTGATAAGGACAAGCCAGAAAACTATAGACCAGTAAGAATGCGTCGGTGGTGATTAAGTTGTTGGAGGGAATCCTGAAGGGTAGGATGTACATGTAGTTAGAAAGGCAGGGACTGATGAGGGATTATCAACATAGCTTTGTGCAGGGAAAATTATATCTCACAAATTTGATAGGGTTTTTGAAGAAGTAAGAAGGATGATTGATAACATAGAATGGTAGATGTGATCTATGTGCATTTCATCAGGTGTTCGACAAGATCCCCATTGGAGACTGATTCGAAATGTTAAATCTCGTGGAATAATGGAGAAACTAACCACTTGGATAGAGGATTGACTCGAAGATAGAAGTCAGAGGGTAGTGGTGGAGGGTTGTTTTTCAGACTGGAGGCCTGTGACCAGTGCTGTGCCACAACGATCGGTGCTTTGTACACCATCGTTTTGTCGTTTATATAAATGAGTTTCAGTGAACATTGATGGTATGGCTAGTAGCATTGCAGATTACACCAAAATTGGAGGTACAATGGACAGTGAAAACGGTTACCTCAGATTACAACAGGATCTTGAATAAATAGTAAGGTCCTCGGAAGTGTTGCTGTAAAAACAGACCTAGGAGTGTAGGTTCATAACTCCTTGAAAGTAGAGTCACATCTAGATAGGATAGTGAAGAAGGTGTTTGGTATGCTTTCCTTTATTGGTCAGAGCAATGAGAATAAAAGTTTGGAGATCATGTTGCAGTTGTACAGGATGTTTTTTAGGCCATTTTAGAACATTGCGTGTAATTCTGGTCTCCTTCCTATCAGAAGCATGATGTGAAACTTAAAAGGGTTCAGAAAAGGTTTACAAGGATGTCGTCAGGGTTGGACGATTTGAGGTATAGGGAGAGATTGAATAGGCTGGGGCTGCTTTCCCTGGAGTGTCCGAGGTTGCGGGTGACATCACAGAGATTTATAAAATCATGAGGTGCACGGATATGATAAATATACAAAGCCTTTTCCTGGATTGGCAGAGTACAGAATTAGGGGGTATAGGTCTAGGGTGAGAGGAGAAAGATATAAAAGGGACCTAAGATGCAAGTTTTTCATGCATAAGTCCGTGGGTGTGTCGAATGAGCTGTCAGAGGTTGTGTTGGAGGGTCATCCACTTGTAATATTTTAAAGGTATCTGGATGGGTATATGAATGAGAAGAGTTTAAAGATATATTGGCCAAGTGCTGGTAAATGGGACCAGATTAGTTTGGGATATCTGGTCGACATAGATGAGTTGGACTGAAAGGTCTGTTTTCGTGCTGTACATCTGTATGACTCGATGACTCTATGAAAAGTCTTTGGCAGGTAGGATGTAGGAAAACTCTAAAGCTTTCCACGAGTATGTCAAGAATAAAAGAATGACTCGACTAAGATTAGGGTCAGACCTGAAAAATCTGTCGCTGGAAAAGCGCAGCAGGTCAGGCAGCTTCCAAGTAGCAGGAGACTCGACAGTGGGAAGTTGTGTGTGGAGTCCAAAGAGGTAATAGAAGCACTAAATGTTTATTTTGTCAGTATTCACACAGGAAAAGACCATGTTGTTGATGATAATACTGAAATACAGGCTAGTAGCCTCGACGGAATGAGGTTCGTAGGGAGATGTGTTAGCAATTCTGGGACTTATGAAAATAGACACGTCCCCTGAGCCGAATGGGATTCGCTGGGAAGCCAGGGAGGAGATTGTAGAACATCAGACTTTGACCGTTATGTCGTCATTTCCTAAAGAAATAGTGCCAGAAGACTGTAGTATAGCAAATGGTGTCCCTTTGTTCAAGAAGGGGAGTGGAGACAACCCTCATAATTATAGAACAGGGAACCTTACTTTGGTTATGGGTAAAGTGTTGGAAAGGGTTATAGGAAAGAGGATTTCTCTTCATACCGAAAGGAATTATTTCATTAGAGATAGTCAACATGGTTTTGTGAAGGGTACTTTGTGCCTGACAATCCTTACTGAGTTATTCGAAAAAGTGACCAAACAGGTAGATGAAAGTAAAGCATTTGATGCGCGTTATATGGGTTTAACTAAAACATTTGATAATATTCCCCACGGTAGGTTATTGCAGAAAATACAGAGGCATGAGATTGAGGGTGATTTTGCAGTTTGCATCAAAAGGTTGGCTCCCTGAACGCAGACAGAGGGTGATGTTTGATGGGAAATGTTCATCCATGGCGTTCAGATACAGGTGATGTACCACAAGGACCTGTATTGGGGACACTTATGGTTGTCATTTTTACAAATGACCTGGTTGAGGGTGTAGAAGAATGGGTTAGTAAATTTGCAGATGGCACGAAAGTCGGTGGAGTTCTGGTGAGTCTGGAAAGATGTTGGAGTTTACAAAGGGGCACAGATAAACGGAAAGCTGGGCTGAGAGGTGGCAAATTGAGTTGAATGCAGAAAAAAGAGTGATGTGATTCACTTTGAAAGAGTTAACAGAGTACTGGTCTAATACTAAAATTCTTGTAAGTGTACATGAGCAGAGAGATCTCGGTGTCCATCTGCATAGATCCCTGAAAATTGTCACCCAGTTTATCAGAGTTATTAAGAAAGTGCACAATATGTTAGTTTTTTATTAGTAGAGCGATTGAGTTTCGGAGCCACAAGGTCATCTTGCAGCTTTATAAAACTCTGGTGCAGTTGCACTTGAAATAATGCGTACAGTTCTGTTTGCCGTATTATAGGAAGGAGTTGGAAGCATTGGAAAGGGTGCAGAGGAAATTTATCAGGATGTTGCCTCATATGGAGGGAAGGTCTTATGAGCAAAGTCTGAAGGACGTGAGGCTGCTTTTGTTCGAAAGAGGAAAGATAAGAGATGAATTCATGGAGGCAGACAAGATTATCAGAGGATTAGATAGGGATGAGAGTGAGATTTTCTTTTCCTCGGATAGTGATGGCAAGCACATGGAGACATAGCTCTAAATTGATGGGTGATAGATATAGGGCAGATGTCAAAAGTAGTTTCTTTATGCCGAGAGTAGTAGGAGCATGCAATGACCTTCCTGAAATAGTAGTAGACTCGGCAACTTTAAGGGCAGTTAAATGGTCAATGGATAAACATATGAATGATACCTAATACTGTAGGATTGATGGGCTTCAGATTGGTTTGATAGGTCTGCGCAACGTCGAGGGTCGAATCGCCTGCATTACGAGGTAATGTTCCATGTGCATAGACATGGACCTCTTCATTATCTGAGGAGTTAAAATGGTGCTAAGCATGCGCAATCATAAACAACCTTGTATTATTTTGAAATTGTATCGGAGGTAAGCGCATTGATAAGGCAGCTGGTTTTAGGAATGATGGTGATGACTGCCTGCGGAGATATATGATGGTTGAAATGATCGACCTCCAACAATCAGTACCATCTTCACCAGTAGTCAGGCAATTCACTGAATTCAAATTGTAGTTTTTCCATGTCACTTTTACGAAAAAAATATCACATCTGTTAATCTCCAATGGAACATTTCACTTTGTAAACTTAGGACCATATGAATACAAGCAGCTGGGAAGATTTTCCCAGTTACAATTCATTATATATTTGCAAACTACACTGACAGCTCCATAAGTAGCCACAACAGACATACGGAATGTAATATAATTGATGCATTGCATGTTTCATATCGTTATCACCCTAGTTCTCATTGCACTCAGATATTGTATTTCATTCAGTTCCCACAAACAGCTAAATACCATTGTCAGAGACACTCCTCTTTGTGCAAGCCTATTGAAGTAAGTAGTTCATCTCCAGTTGGTAACCCACAATCAGTGTAATTTTACTTTGACAGATGCTCCCATTAATACTTGGACACGGGGGTAACTTCCCATTTGGCGAGGAACACACACTCAGGACATTCGAATTGAAAGACGCACACTAAATCACATTGTCACTGGAATCGTGTGCTCCCTTCAGGCTATTGAACCTGTATACAGTTTACAGTGAAAGGTATTGTGGGCGGCACGGTGGCACAGTGGTTAGCGCTGCTACCTCACAGCGCTAGAGACCTCGGTTCAATTCCTGACTCAGGCGACTGACTGTGTGGAGTTTGCACATTCTCCCCGTGTCTGCGTGTGTTTCCTCCAGGTGCTCTGGTTTCCTCCCTCAGTCCAAAGATGTGCGGGTCAGGTGAATTGGCCATGCTAAATTGCCCGTAGTGTGAGGTAAGGGTTAAATCACCACTCACACACAACCTCTGCCTGATACTCTCTCACTCTCTCTCTCTGACATACACATGCACATACACACTCTCTCTCATCTGGATAACAAAGAAAATCAGTTCATTAATGTCTGCAGTCAGGGGTCGCAACTTACAACCAACCCCTTGAAATGGACGCAGGAACTGTAAAGGTAAATGTTCTCTCAGTCAGTGATGAGAAACTGGTGTTTAATGAACCCAAGACATCCCCAGGAAAAAAAACAGTTTACCTATTGTAACTATGATATAATCAAGGATAGGTTGATATGGAATAGTTTAAAAAAGTACAATCTGTTGTTTCTTTATTAAAAAGGGAATCAAAATGACAAAATATTTCAGAACAGATGTGGAATGTTCACTCATGGGCGATGCCTGCAATTGTTTACCAAATGCACAGTGACCAGATGGTAGACTGGGTGAGACTATCATTGGACTCATAACCAGGACAATAAAGCGAATGTCCTGAGGGCTTGCTTTCCAATCTCATCATGGCAGATGTTGAAAGTTGAATCATATTCAAGTCGAGTAATGTCAGATATATACATGCTGTGGATTATCAGGGATACCGGTGGGGGTGGTGAAGCAAGAAAATAGCTACTTCATTAATGCCCTTAAGTGAAGGAAACCTGCTGTCATTCACTGGTCTGATTTACATGTGACTCCGGATTCATTTCTAAATGCCCTCTGGGCAATAAGAGATGAGCAATAAATCTTGGCTAAGCATCCCAGGGGCAGATATCATCTCCATTAAACTGATTGATTTTAGGGTCTTGTCAGCGAACGCCAACGGAATGCAACTTGGTCTTCAGCGGGATAAGCGACTTCAGTCTGACCTTCTACATGCTTGTGAAATCTGTTTATGGAGAAATGGACTCATGTTCAACGGAAAGATGTTATTTCACAACATCGTCAGCAGTGCCTAGCTGCACCATCACCAATAATATAACAAAAATAACAGGTGTGTTCTCATCCTCCATTGATTTTAGATTAGATTAGACTAACAGTGTGGAAACAGGCCCTTCGGCCCAACAAGTCCACACCGACCCGCCGAAGCGAAACCCACCCATACCCCTACATTACCCCTTACCTAACACTACGGGCAATTTAGCATGGCCAATTCACCTGACCCGCACATCTTTGGACTGTGGGAGGAAACCGGAGCACCCGGAGGAAACCCACGCAGACACGGGGAGAACGTGCAAACTCCACACAGTCAGTCGCCTGAGTCGGGAATTGAACCCGGGTCTTCGGGCGCTGTGAGGCAGCAGTGCTAACCACTGTGCCACCGTGCCGTTCTGCGACACTTTGAGCTGCCTGATGGAAGGGAGCTTCTTACATGATAACACAGACTGTCTTGCAGTCAATAATTACAGAACCACAACACACACAGAATCTGTGATGTGCATGTGAAGGGTGTTGGCTGAGTCAAACAGTAACATGCACGGGGAGAAAGTGAGGCCTGCAGATGCTGGAGATCAGAGCTGAAAATGTGTTGCTGAAAAAGCGCAGCAGGTCAGGTAGCATTCAAGGAGCAGGAAATTCGACTTTTCTGGCATCAGTCCTTCATCAGGAATGAGCCCTTCATTCCTGATGAAGGGCTGATGCCTGAAAGGTCGAATTTCCTGCTCCATGGATGCTGGCCGACCTGCTGCGCTTTTCCAGCAACACAGTAACATACAGGGGCTCACACAGACATACATACCCAGGTAAAAAGTTAAAAATCAAATACCACCACGTTATGGTCCAACAGGTTTAATTGGAAGCACACTAGCTTTCGGAGTGACGCTCCTTCATCAGCTGGCGTTGTGTGATTTTTAACTTTGTACACCCCAGTCCAACAGCGGCATCTCCAAATCATGATTACTCAGGTAAACACACACTCCAACACACTCACATGTACAAAAAAAACAGATTTCCACGGAAAACTGCACATGTTGACATACATGGATAATCACATAAACTGATACACACTCAACGTCTCACACACAAAGACCGTAACACATGCAGACTCACGTAGTCACACGTGGACGCATACGTGCAGATACATACAATCATGTAGATATAGACAAATAAACGCTCACACACATACTTGCCCACAAACAGTTCCACAAATACAGATACTGGCATGCACAGATGCTCGCATAACCACACACATACTCGCACAGAATTTTTCAACAAGCACCAAGCCTTTGCTTGGCTGATGATGAGAAGAGCACAACCTGCGAGATCCTTTTTGTATGCCCGGTCAGCCTGCACACCTGCACCACTCTACACTGCCCTAGAAACAGCTGTGGAGGGGGAGAGAATGTCACACATCTCCTTTGAAAATGTGTCTTTGCAAAGCAAGTCTGGAGAAAGATGCAGTGATTTTGTCGACATTCATACAGAGCAGCTCCATGACAGAGGAGACGATGCTTTCCGGCCTGCTCCCTGGGATGCACACCAAGACAAACACTGATTGCGCCTGAAGATCCATCAACTCAATCAAGGACAGTCTTTGGTCTGTCGGAAACTTGTTGGCCTTCCAGAACATGGAGTTGACCCCGACCGAGTGTTGCAGACTGGCACATTCTAAGGTCCAGGAATATTCTCTGAGAGACAAAATAAAGCTTGGGTCAGCTGCCAGCAAGGCGCAATGGGCAAAGACCACTGCCTGAGGTCTCCTGCCAAAGTTAAATGTGAGTCTGTCGAGTTATTGGGCCTTCCCAGTATCTCAATTATATGGAAACTTAAACTTACACAAGAAGGAGATGCCTTAGGTTTGCTTGTTACATAGCCAAACTCCAATGCTTGTTTCCTGGAAACGTTCATGTACAGAACTGAACTGTGTTTGTGGCTATGTATATTTATAAAGATATTAAAATCATCGAGTAATACAGCATGGAAACATGCCTTTCTGCACAAATTGATCCATGCTGACGCTGGTGCCCACTCAGCTAGTTCCAATTGCCCGCAAATGGTCCTTATCCCTCTAAGCCTTCCTAATATTGTTAAAATGGTGCTATTATACCTGCATATTCAACCAGTTTGCCTGGCAGCCCATTCCATCACTCTCTGCGTGAATACGTTGCCCTTCAAGTCCTTCTTAACCTTTCTCCAGTAACCTTAAGCCTCTGCACACTAGATTTCAACTCCCATCCCTGGGAAAAAAAACTATATGCATTCATCGTATCTATATCCCTCATGATTTTATAGACCTCAATAAGATCATTCCGAATTCTCCTAAATTCCAAGGATAAAGGTCCTATCTTGGCCAAGCACTCCCTGTAACTCAGGCCTACTATGCCTGGCAACATCTGCAAAAATCTTCTTTGCACTCTTTCCAGTTTAATTATTTTTTTCGTTTAGCAAGGTGATCAAAACTGAACACAATTTTCGTGATGAATAAAATATATTTTTGAAATTAAAGAAGCGATTGGACTGAGAAGGCATGGTAGTCTCAGCTGGTGCAGGAATTGGACCTGCACTGTTGACATCGCGTATGCAACTGTTCAGCTAAAATATTTCAAAGAGGGTTCTTGTGGCACCGTGGCAGCAACCCTAACTCTGAGCCAGAATTGTGGTTTCACATCACAATTGTTTCAGTGGTGTGTAATAGCATTCCTGAACAAGTTGATTAGAAAATATCGACCAATACAAGGGTAGAGCTGTGGTGAGGATTTGTTGGTCAGGGCTTATGAGCTAGGAGAATATGCAGTCAGTCTGAAACTCATTCGTTTTGCTTGAGTTAAACACACATCTGGTAACACTGCAGATTTGCATTTTTCCAAATCTCCACCTAACTTGTCTATTTACCACTCTGCCACCCTCCCACTCCAGGCATCTGAAGAAAACATGCCAAGTCTCGTAGTATCCACTCTCCCCATGGAAGCCAGGATGCTAATAAAAGTCAACAAGCCTCTCCCTCTGCAACTTGGAAAAGTTTGACTTTGGGTAGAATTCCTGAGACACAGTGTACACGTTAGGAAAAAGAGGACAAAAACACAAAAAGGGAATTAGGAGAACAAGAAGTGACCATGAATGATCTTGGCAATTAGAATTAAAGATAATCCCAAGGCATTCTCTTCATGCATTAAAAAAAAGAAGATAACTCGGGAGATGGTATGACCCCTGTCCATTCAAGGATAAAGGAGGAAACGGTGCTTGGATGCAGAGGATGTGGGTGAGGACTTAAATGAGTATTTTGCATCAGCGTTCACACAGGTGAAGGGTGTGGAGAGTAATGAGATTTGTGTGGAGTATACTAATATGCTGCAGCACTTTGAGATCAAGCCACAAGCAGTGCTGTGTCACCTGAAGAGCACAAAGGTGAATAAGTACCCAGATCCTGATGTGATCTACCCCAAGTTATTGAGTGAGGCAAGAGATTGCTGGGATCTTGACCATGGTCTTTGAATCCTCATTAGCCACTGGAGAGGTCCCGAGGCCTCTTGAG
Organism: Hemiscyllium ocellatum; assembly: GCF_020745735.1. Taxonomy (NCBI): domain Eukaryota; kingdom Metazoa; phylum Chordata; class Chondrichthyes; order Orectolobiformes; family Hemiscylliidae; genus Hemiscyllium; species Hemiscyllium ocellatum. Next base: position 32,879,763 of record NC_083440.1, on the reverse strand, counting down.
TAGATAATGTTGTTCCTCTGTTAGGGCATTGTGTTCAATTCCGATTGCCACATATGAAGAATATCGAGGCATTGGAAAGTGTGCAGAAGAGGGCGACCAGGATGTTGCCTGGATTAGAGGATATGAGCTGTAAGAAGAGGCTTGAAGAACTCAGGTTGTTTTCTGTGGTGCAGTGGAAGCGTAGGAGAGACTTGATAGAAGTCACTTCAAATGTGGTAGAGTTGACAGTGAGAATCCTCTTCGACAGAGTTGAAATGTCCAATACGAGGAAGCATGCAGTTAACATGAGAGACTGTAAGTTCAAAGGAGAAGTGAGGGGCAAGTTTTTGTTTCACTGAACGGTATGTGTCTGGAACTCACTGCGAGGTGTAGTGGTGGAAGTAGGTATGATAGGAGGGGTTAAGATATATCAGGTTGATTACTGCCTGATTGCTGAGCAGAAAAACCACGGATTCACAAGGTTCTAATCACTTTATTGTGGCTACAAACAGCTGTTTGGAAATACCTAACTGCAGCACTTGTCTGAAGATTCCCTGTGCGTTTAAGTGAACTTCAGACTCATATGGTGTAAACATGTTGAATAGCATTTATTTGTCATGTCAGTTTTAGATTTTTTTTCTTCATTAATCCTGAACTGGAGATGGAAAGTATTGAGGAGGTCGAGAAGAGGAGTGAAGAGAGCACATGAGAGATGATTAGTGGGTAACCTAACTATGTAGTTTCTGGTAAGTGTGCACAAAGTAAAAGAAGGAGCTTTTGTGGCACAGTTATAGTGTCCATCCCTCTGAGACAGATGCAGATGTTCAAGCTCCACCAGTTCTTCAGGTGCATTGCAACATCTCTGAAAAGCCTACTTCGAAAATATCTGAAAATAGTAAACTGGCAATTATGGGCAAGAGTGGGAACAAGGTAGAGAGTATCGTAGAGAAACTGAGGACATCGCTGAGATTTTAAAAAAATAAGAACATTACAAATTTTACTTAAGTAAGAGAATATTTCAGAGGGAAATAAGGAGGGCAAAAGGGGGACATGACATAGCTTTGTCAAATATAATTAAGGAGATGCAAAGGGCTTTTGCAAAGACATGAAGGACAAAGAGAGAACTAGCGAGAGATTAGGACCCCGTCAAAAATCAGCAAGCTGGCTCTTTATGGAACTGCTCGGCTAATCCTGGAAATTAGATTAATACACCACAGAAAATATCAGATCCGAGAAGGCTCTTAATGGAACCGCTCAGCTAATGAAGGAAGTTACACTCATAGAACATAGAACATTACAGCGCACTATATGCTCTTTATGGAACCATTTGGCTATTAATGGACATTAGACTAATACAACATAGAACATCACAGACATTAGAAACCCCTTATGGAAGCGCTAAGCTAATAATGTGACTTAGAGGAGTGCAGATGCTGGAGATCAGAGCTGAAAATTTGTTGCTGGAAAAGATAAGCAGGTCCGGCAGCATCTAAGATACAGGAGAATCGACGTTTCGGGCATAAGCCCTTCTTCAGGAATGAGGAAAGTGTGTCCAGCAGGCGAAGATAAAAGTTAGGGAGGAGGGCCTTTGGGCGGGGGGGCGTTGAAGATGCGATAGGTTGAAGGAGATGAATTTGAGGGTGATAGGCCTGAGTGGCGTGGGGGCGGAGAGGTCAGGAAGAAGATTACAGGTTAGGAAGGCGGTGCTGAGTTCGAGGGATTTGACTGAGACAAGGTGGAGGGAGGGGAAATGAGGAAACTGGAGAAATCTGAGTTCATCTCTTGTGGTTGGAGGGTTCCTGGGCGGGAGATGAGTTGCTCTTTCTCCAACTGTTGCGTTGCTATGGCCTGGCGTTGGAGGAGTCCAAGGACCTGCATGTCCTTGGTGGAACGGGAGGGGGAGTTGAAGTGTTGAGCCACGGGTGGTTTGGTTGGTTGGTCCAGATGTCCCAGAGGTGTTCTCTGAAACGTTCTGCAAATAAGCGGCCTGTCTCCCCACTATAGAGGAGGCCACATCAGGTGCAGCGGATGCAATAAATGATGTCTGTGGAGGTGCAGGTGAATTTGTGGCGGATATGGAAGGATCACTTGGGGCCTTGGAGGGAAGTAAGGGAGGAGGTGTGAGCGCAAGTTTTGCATTTTTTGTGATTGCAGGGGAAGTTGCCAAGAGTGGAGGTTGGGTTGGTGGGGGGTGTGGACATGACGAGGGAGTCATGGAAGGAGTGGTCTTTTCGGAACGATGATAGGGGGGGAGGGAAATATATCTCTGGTGGTGGGGTCCATTTGGAGGTGGCTGAAATGATGGCGGATGATACGCTGTATATGGAAGTTGTAGGCCCTTTATCGAACCTCTCAGCTATTAAAGGGGATTGAGTTCAGAGATCGTAAAGCATTACAAATCAGGATAGGCCCTTTTGGGAACAGCTCGGCTAATAATGTACGTTTAGACTCATAGAACACTGAGGATGACAGCGCAGTTCAGGCCCTTTATGGAACCACGCTTCTAAAAACGGAACTTTGAACGTAGAACGTAGGGCATTCCTGCACTGTGAAGGTGCTTTATTAGATTAGATTACTTACAGTGTGGAAACAGGTCCTTCAGCTCAACAAGTCCACACTGACCCGGCGAAACGCAACCCACCCATACTCCCACATTTAATCCTCACCTAACACTATGGGCAATTTAAGATGGCCAATGCATCTAACCCGCACGTGCAAACTCCACACAGTCAGTCGCCTGAGGCGGGAATTGAACCCCGTTCTCTGGCGCTGTGAGGCAGCAGTGCTAACCACTGTGCCACCGTGCCGCCCATTATGCCATCGTGCCGCCTATTGCGCCACCGTGCCGCCCATCTTGCCACCGTGCCACCCACGGTTTAGGGAACCGTTCGTCTAATACAGGAAGTTAGACACATAGAACATATAACATTACAGTGCATAACAAACCCTTTAGGGAACCGCTGATTACCATTATATTCATAGGAAATAGAGAATTAGAGCAGTCCAGGCTTTTATGAAACCGCTCCTCTAAAAAAAGGAAGTTCAACACGTAAAACATGACAACTCAGTACAGTCCCTTTATGGAACTGCTCAGATGATACAGGAAGCTAGACTAATACGATACAGAACATTACAGAGCATTACAGGCCCTTTCTGGAACCCCTGAGCTAATAAAGCAAGTTAGACTCATAGATAATAGAACATTACAGAGCATTACATGCCCTTTATGAAACCACTCAGCTAATGAAGGAAGTTAAACTCACAGAACATAGAGCATTATAGTGCAGGACAGGACTTTCTTGGGATCGCTTGGCTGATAAAGGGAGTTAGACTAATACAACATAGTGTATGACAGAGCAGTACAAGCCCTTTATGGAACCGCTCAGCTCATAATGGACATTAGACTAATACAACAAAGAAGATTTCAGGGCATTACAGGCCGTTGTGGAACCGCTCGGCCAATAAAGTAAGTTAGATTCATAGAACGTTGAACATTACAGCGCAATACAAACCCTTTATGGAACCACTCGGCTAATAACGGACATTAGACTAGTACAACATAGAAAAATACAGCGCAATACAGGCCGCTTATGGAACCGCGTGCAAAACAAAGGAAGTTAGACTCACAGAATGTACAGTATTACAGCAAAGTACTGGCCCTTTATGAAAGCTTTTGGCGAAGAAAGGAAGTTAGACTAATACAACATAGAACATAACAGGCATTACAGCGCTTTATGGAAACACTTGGCTAATAATGTACGTTAAACTCAAAGAACATGGACTATTACAGTGCAATACAGGCCTTTATGGAACAGCGTGGCTAACAACGGATGCTAGACTATATAATGTAGAACACTGCAGTGCATTACAGGCACTTTATGGAACTGCTAGGCTTATAGAGGTCATTCGTCTTATACAAACTAGACTAGACTAAGCCCTTTATGGAACCACTCAACTCATAATGAGAGTTCCACTCAGAACTTTGAACATTACAACGCAGTACAGGCCCTTTATGAATCTTCTCGGCTAATAACGTACATTAGACCATCGAACACAGAGCATTACAGCGCATTATAGGCCTTCTATGGATCAGCTCGGCTAATAAAGGACGTTAGACTATAGACAATAGAACATTATAGCTCATTACAGGCCCTTTATGGAACTGCTAGGCTCATAAAGGGCATGAAACTAACACAAACTAGACTATGACTGCGCCGTACAGGCCTCTTATGGAACCTTTCAGTCAATAATAAGAGTTCCACTCATAGAACATAAAACATTCCAGGGCCTTTTTGGATCCACTCTTCTAATAACGGCAGTTAGACACATAGAACACAGAACAGTACAGCATAGGAAAGACCCTTTATGAAACTGCTCGGCTCATAGAGGACGATAGAATAATGCAACACAGAATATGACAGCGTATTACAGGCCGTTTCTGGCACCACTCAGCTAATAAAGAAAGTTGGACTCATAGAACATAAACATTACAGCGTATTACAGGCCCTTTATATAACCACTTGGCTAATAACGGACATTAGACTAATACAACGTCAAACATTACAATTCAGTACAGGACCTTTATGGAACCGCTCGGCTGATGAATGAAGTTAGACTCTTCGAACATTACAGCGCAGTACAGGCTCTTTGTGGAACGACTCAACTAACAAAGAAAGTTAGCTAACAGAGCACAAAAGATCACAGTGGAATACTGGCCCTTTCAGCACCAGAGGATTTCGTCTTTAGTCTGTTGAGATAAGCAAGGTGTGTGTTTGGGAGGAGAGGGTAGAGTGGGCAAAAGTAAGAGGACATTCATCCTTCTCAGTTGGTGCTGCTGTTCCACATGTATTCGTCCAGGTTTCATTATATTAAGTGTCTGATTTGCCCAGCTATCCCCTCAACCCTTTTTTCTCCACATTCTCTTGCTGTCAGCAATGCTTCGCGGCATCTGTTGCCGTCAGTATTTGGCGTCCTGCACATGCTGTGAATTGTCACAGGCCAGCATGCTTTCGACAGGCGAATTCCATCCTAAATTACATCCCAGTCCATCTTGCCTTATCGTATATTCCAGATTCTTCATTTGTTCATGGGGTGTGAGTGCCAGATTCCAACGTTCAGCATCTATCAATAATCAGGTAAAGGACAACTGAGTGACGGTGACACATTTCTCTTTGTCTGGAGTCACATAGAGCCAGGCTAAGTTAAAAATATCATTCTTATTCCTGAACAGATATTCTTGAACCAAACGGATATTTAGGAAAACTGAGAATTGTAACAGCTGCTTCTTTATTACATGTTTTTCTTTCTGTTTCACATTTCACCGCCTGATATGGTGTTTCTGGATAATTATTGCAGTGAAATTCCCATTGTCCTTCAACCACCATTCTCATTCTTCAAGGTGATGCAGTTTGACCGACGGGAGGAAAGTCTAAAAGGGAGAATGAAGAACTGGGCAAAAGAATCTAAACTTTTGGGCAAATCAAATTTTGGTTCCACATGTTATTACGTTGGATTTAACTGAAATCTACAGGAAAATATGAGAAATTCTCACATTGAAGGAGAGTTTGACAAGATCTCATCTGGGGAGAATACCCTTGGCCTTATTTACTCAAAGAAGCAGCTGAAAATGGCTCCTCTATGACTGAGCCCCCTTCCCTCCAGAAAGGCAGTATGTTCTCGTGCCTTTGTACTTCTTGTGAGAAATAGGAATGAGGGAATAAATACTGACCTCAATAGCAATGCACACATTCCGTGTGTGAGAAATTTCCCATTTCAATCAGTGAGTGAAATGTTCTTGTTGAAAGAGGACAGTTCCTTCCCTACAGTACAGAAAAACGGCTCTGAGACATATATTTACACTGGACTAAACTGTCTCGATGCAACATCAGTTGAAATATTTTGTGACCGAGAGATAGTGCTTATGGTGTTTGAGTGGACAGTGTTATTGCTGGCAGATTCCAGATTCGGTTTTTGTGTGTTATGTTACAATGTATGAGCAACAACATTGCTTCATAAATGAGATTACACTTGTTATTGGAATTAGTTCATTGACAGGAATTTGAAAAAACAGCAATAAAGCTGAGTAATGCTGTCACCTCGATCTCCCCAAGGAGCTTCCACACAATAAGAGGCAGCGTCTCTGGGAATGCATCAGTTCAGAGTTTCAAACAAGGAGCTGGTCAGCTGCCTGAAGGGACAGATCACCTCGCGCCAAAAAATGCATCCGACAATTCAACATATGGAGAAGGCTTAATACACCATCCTCGCTTTTATTGGTGTTCCTGGTGTAGCTTTATGAGAATTGAACTGTTTTAATCTGTTGCTGATCTGTTCTCCGCTCTTACCTTTTGAACAATAATGTCTCCAGCTCACTGACTGGTCAGCCTTATCCAGACACAGGGAGTGAGACAGCAATTCACTGAGCAGCATTCTCGGTACAATTCTCACTGACAGAGACACCCAACGTCACTGCTGCTGCAGCATTCTCTGATTTCAGTGTTCTATCATCTGTTCCGGATTCATACGGTGTGAGCGTATGTCATGTGCGTTCTGACAAAGCGGCACTGGATCCAAAGTGTTTGGTCTGTTTTCTCTCCCCCATTCCCTGCCGGTGCACAGTTTCTCCAGCTATTTGTGTTTTGTTACACACATAAAGCCAGTTTTCTCTCAAACTACAAATTGATCTGTGTGAAGTCCCACAAGACATTCCACAGAACGATAGGACAGATAAAGATGAAATCTTTCCAGTAGTTTGTGAATCTAGAAAGAGTGAGCAGAGTCTGTGAACGCAGACGGTAATGAGCCAGCTTGATGTTAAGAAGAAATTTGACATGCTTAGGGCGGGAGATGTTTGGAACTTGCTTCCACAAACGGCAGTGGACACTCGATCAGTTGTGAACATTTTGTGATGCAACAGAATTGTGGCATATGTGCTCATTTCTGACTTGCACGATTTTATCTATCACACCATCAGGAAATTCACTTCTCCTCACAGTCTCTGATCAGTTGATTAAAACCTTGACAGATCTCCTTCCAGATCCCTGCATGTCCAGACATTGGTCATGCACGGATTGTTGATTTACAGTGTAAATATCACACCTGTCCTAAAACTCATACACTGACACTAAGGGAGCCCAACATGCTCTGATCTACTGCACCTGTATAAGACAAAAGGAGTAGTCTTATTAAAAACCTTATGCATGTACACATAGAGTCATGGAATCATACAGCATTGAAAGATATACTTTGGTTCAACTCATCCAGGCGGATAACTTATCCAAACTTAATCGAATCACATTTGCCAGTACTTGGCCCATATCCATCAAAATCCTTCCTCCCATATGCCCATGCCTTTTAAATGTTATAAATGCACCAGTTTCCACCACTCTCTTTGGCTGCTCAGTCCATCCACGCACCACCCTCTCTGTGGAAAAGTTGCCCCTCAAGATGCTTTTAAATCTTTCCGTTCTCGCCATCAAACTATGTCCTCTAGCCCCGGACTCGCCCACCTCAGGGCAAAGATCTTCTCTATTTATCGTATCCATGCCCCCCATGATTTTATAAACCTCTATAAAGTCACCCCACAGACTCCGATGCTGCAGCAAAAACAGCCTCAACCTATTCAGTCTCCACCTGTTAGCAGCAGTCTTGTTAATCCTTTCTGATCCCTTTCAAGTGTCACAGCATCCTCCGTGTAGCAGGGAGACCAGAACAGAATACAGTAGTCCAGAAGTGGCCTAATCAATGTCCTATACAATCGCAGCATGACTTTCCAACTAATATGCTAAGTGTTCTGACCAATAAACGAAAGCATACTTTCTTCGCTATCCTATCTACCTGTGACTCCACTTTCAAGGAGCTATGAGCCTGCACTCCAAAATCTCAAACAGATGTCCTATTTCCTGATCCTGTTGTGGCTCAGATCAGGATTTGGTACAATATTACTTGAAACAAGTAGAGGGGCGAGTTTCATGTTTTGACAGACGATTCTCCAGTCCTGCTACAGAGTTGAGGTGAGGTTTCGAATGGGATTCTGCACCTGTCAGAGTTGGGGCTGAGAACTGGAAAAATCTGTTATACTCATTAAAATAGTGACCTTGAAACCAAACAAAATCACAGACATCTCTCTGCTCTCCAAGGGGGTATTTGAGCTCAGTATCTGTCCAAACTCTATAATCTCTGGACTGATTGGGCTGGACGACAATCTGGGGTGGGTGTAAAAATCTTCAAATTCAAACGCATTCAACACTGACCACTTCCACTCACACAGTGCAGCTGTTTCTTTTTTGGGGTGAAAATCTTATTGTTACATTCTGGAATGTACAGGGGGAGGTTATGCAGCAACATTGTCTCGGTTCAGAGAGAAGTTCAGTAACAGTAAAATATCTTGAATCATGAATTTCTTATGTTATAAATAACTAAAACTTATGCATAGCAACAAAAGCTCGGCTTTCTTTTTTAACATCAAGCTTAGAAATTTCATTGGGCGGCTACACCATTGCAGTCCACAAACATGTATTTCCTATCATGGAGTGAAGAATAAATTAAAAAAAAACAACAACAACACCCACTCCTGTACTCTCCATGCCCACTACATGTGGTGTTGTGGATGATTCAATCCCTCGAGGATTCATTTAGAAAGAGACAGGGGGAGAGAGAGAGAGAGAAGCAGCTCACAACATAATCCAAACGAACAGCACCATCAACACACAGACACACAAAAACATACACAGATAGACAGAGAACAAAAGTATTGTGATGGAGAGGCACAGGCAGTCAGCACTTAAAGAGCAGGAGAATCGACGTTATTGGCAGAAGCTTTTTTATGAAACTTTGAAGGATTAATCAAATGTGCAATTTGAGACAATCACAGACTTGGATGCTTTCTCAAAATAAATCTGATGTTTGTGCAGTGGGAATCCAGAAAACCATGGTATTATATCAATTGAAACACACGAGGAATAGACCGAAAGAGAGACAGAACTCTGAGCCTTTCATCCAAAGCATTTTAAGTTACCTGCTCAAACTTCCATTCGGACAACGTGATTCACATTGCAGGCAGAGATGGACACAAGTACACATGCAAGAACACGCACGCATACACACACAAAAACACACATTGACTCTTGCATCAACAAGAGCATCAACACTGTATCACCTTGAATACAAGAGGGACAGAGAGGGGAGATATGACACCATTTCAATGAGTTCACCACCAGAACAACAGAAATAGACAGAGATACAGACACAGCAATACATACAAGTACAGGCACAGGCTGTTACATTAACACACAACAGACAAAAGCACATGGAAATAGACACAGAGATATACAGATATATGCATTAACAAAAAGGCACTGTAATACAGACACCAATGTACACTAATACACACGCAGATACCAACAGGCGCACTGAGATAGTCACACACATAGTTATAGCGACAGAAATGCTCAAAGACAGATAGACAGACACACACACACACACACACACACACACACATATATATATATAGAGAGAGAGAGACAAAGAGACAACACTGAGAGACACATACAAATGCACATGCACACACACTCACAGACAACCATACACATAGGCACACACATACAGAAATTCACAGACACACACACACACACACACACACATATTGCTGAGGATAGCAAAAACGAAGACTCTAATAGAATTCGTAGTTGCTGAACCTGAATGAGAAATTAATAGATTTATAGCAATGTGTGAGTTTATTGAAAATTTGTGTATAATTATAGCTGGGTGGGGGTACCTACAACAAAGTTGTGAAGGAAACAATTAAAATGTTGTCTGATTCGCAGAACACAACGCTGCCTTTGAAACGATGAATACAATTTGAAAAAAAAAATGAACCAATGTTGGACACCCATGCTTTTTCCAGACTTTTCAAGATGTAGGTTGGTGCTGGTGACTTGGGGCTGTGTACTGCCTTGTTACAGGTTGTTGAATCAGGGATAGAGAAACCCATAGGGTACTTCTCTGAGAAACAGTCATTGGAAAAATACTCTCTGATAGCTTTGTTTGCTCTGTAACACTTTGAAATCTATATCCAACAAAGAACAGTGTAATGCCAAGTTACACTGATCATAATCCACTGGTCTCCATAGAAAAGATTCAAATAAATAATGCAAGACTATTCTGATGGAATCTATTGTTGCAACCTCATCATGTAAAGATATTGAACATTGCTGGACCATGGAGCACAATTGCTGATGCATTGTCCTAAGTGTTAAATGCTGGAATAAGGGAAAGATTTAAGGAATACTCAAATTCTATAACATTGTAAGAGAGGCAGAAGAATAGATGGATTGCAATCTTGTGTTCTATTTTTGGTATGTGATTTATTTCGTAAGGAAATGCATTTTTGTTACTGCATTTCATGCTTTGAAGGCATATATCATCTTTGAACATATCTGGAGTTTAATTGTGGCCTTAAAATGAGAAAAGAGTCAGTTTAAAAACAGATGATGAGTGGAGGGTTGATGCATGATTTGAAAGCAATTCATCTAACGTTGAGAGTTACCCAACGACTGAAATGTGGTTGTCAATGATCTGACTCATTTACAGATGGAATTTCGGATTGCAGCAAGTAGCTGATTGTTTTGTGAGCATGTGAACAAATATCAAAGAACCTACCAGCAGTGATCTGATTGGTTCTCAGGAAGCTGAATAAGTTGGTGCTTTGAACCAGATTCCGGGACGCCTTCATACTTCCACTTGCTCAGGAGCTCTCTCTGTTCTCTGCAGTAAGAACTACTTAAAACTTGAAAAAAATCTGTTTTGTTGTTCCTTCAGCAGTTCCTCTGAGCTCTGCCTTTTAATGAGTCTGGTAGAGCCGATTTAGAAGTGTCGCTCAGTCAGTGTGCCTCTTGTAGATCACTGAGAGCCCCCAGAGAAGGAAGACTGGGAAGCAGAAATCTGAGCAGCACAAGAACCAATGCAATCATCTCATCCTCCTTGTGAAGAGGAACGACAGAACGTTCCTGCTATCTCTTTCACCCTCATTTTTATCTACTGTGCCTGTGTGTGGCTATGAGATTGGGTGTGGTTGTGTATTAGGGTCTGTTAACTTTGGTCTAAAAGACATTTACATTGAGGAATGTTCAGTATAGTTTGAAATCATTAACTTCTGTAACAATTTTGAGAATAGCAGGGCTTGTTTTCCAGTGCATGGCCCCAGGGAGCTGTGGCATCACTAATTCTCCGGTGAAAACCGGAGAAATAAACATTTGGAAGAAATTATACAAGATTGTGAGGACAGTTTTCTCTCAATCGTGTGGTGTCAAATGAATTGATTTTAATTGCAGATTTAAAAACGTGTAGAAATTTAAGCAGGACAGCATTGTCACAATTATCTGTATTCTAATGTATGGTATGCATTCGCATTTTAGAATTAACTATTTCATTAAATTGTCAAAGACAATTGTTACCAAAGAAGCTTATGATGACCTGCCTATATCAATGATCCCACATTTGGATAACACTAACCAGGGAATTAGAGGTTCAGATTCTCAGAGATTATAACAGTCATCTTAAATGCTACGTTGTTGCTGCTAAAACATAATTGCAGATGCACTCATATTCATGTGTTTCTTTGGGCCAATGGAAGAAGGAGCCCTGAGCAGTGTCTCTGGACTGAAATGTCGTGTCCCCTCCTTGCCAGAATAAAGGAACTAATGGCAGATTGACAATGTGCATGACATTACCATTGTTTGAAAACTCCTTCCCAAATAGTCATTTTAAGGCCACAAGGCACAGGAGAAAACGAATGCCATTGTGCACATTGACTCTGTTTTGCCATTCAATGGAATAATGATTGATCTGGTCATCTTTAATTCTGCAATCGTGCTTTTTCCCCGTAACCCCTCCATTCCCTTCCTAATGAAACAACATATTTGTCTCAACCTTGAATACATTCCATGATCCAGCCTCGACAGCAATGTGTGGTAAAGTGTTCCACAGATTCACTCCCCTCAGAGGGAAGATATTCCTCCTCATATCTGATTGAAATGGGTGACCCCTTATTCTCAGACTCTACTCTCTCGTCCAAGACACTTCAACAAGGGGGAAAAAACTTTCCACCCCTCCCCTGGCAAGTTCTCGAAGAATTTTGTCCATATCAATAAAGTCGCCTCACATTCTTCTGAACTCCAGTGAGTGCAGAGCCAACCGACTCAACATCTCCCCATTACACAGTTCCTACATCCCTGCGATCAGCGAGTGAACTCTCTCTGGTCTGTGTGCAATCTATCGTTCCTTTGATAAAGAGACCGCATTCCAGCTGTGGTCCCACAACTGCCTTGTATATTTGTAGCAAAATCCCCCTATTGTTATGCCACATTCCCATTGAAATAAAGACCAACGTTGCATTAAATATAACAAAGGATTGTGGTTGCTGGAAATCATCAACTAATTCAGAAGTTGATGGAAGAACTCAGTTGGTCAGGCTGCATCTGTGGAGATAATCATTCCAGGTCGAATGACTCTTCTTTTTTTTCCAGCAATTTATGATATTGGTTCCAGGTCAAATGTGTGGGTGAAAAACTTACCATGTGGAATATGAGGAGAAATGTCAGGTGTTGTACTTGGATAGGAAGACGACAGATTTGAATATGATTTAAATGAAGAAAGACTGCATATAGCGGATTCCCAAATCCCTTTGTTCTGTAGCTTTTTGCAATCTTTCTCCATTTAAATCATACTCAACTCTTCTAGTCTTCCTGTCAAAGTACAACACCTGACATTTCTCCTCCTTATATTCCTCATGGCAAGTTTTCACCCTCACATTTGACCTGTCTAGGACGTTCTGCAGACATTCTTCCCACTTGCCTTCGTACTGATGAACAAACATGGTGACAGTATATTCACTTCCCCCAGTCAAGTCGTTAATATGCATACCAGCATTAACTGTGGTCCCAATACTGAGGTACTCCACGAGTTACAGGTTGCTGTGAGAAGCAGAGCTCACAATATAATAAATTTCAGTCCGAGCCAAATTCTGAAGCAGTGAACGTTATTGAAACGGTCTTGCAAGACTGGTGTCTAACAGACAGACAACCCGATCCAAAAATTACTCCATAATTTATGCAGTTTAATTGAGTCTCTCGCTGTCATTCCCAGTTTATCTCATTGGCCTTCACACCTGTTAATATTTCTCATTGCGTTCTGCTCCAGCCTAGCTGCGCTCCACCCTTGTTTACTTCTCCCCATACTCCAAGCCGGGCGACCCTTACTCTTATTTACCCGATGCCTTATTTGTAGAAAACTTGGCTCGTTTCAGTGCCTACATGAGAGCAATATGCCGAGTTGGCATAACTCAATGTTCTTTGCATCTTATCTATTTTCCTGAAAAATATTCCATTGTTTGCAGGCATATTTGATTCTTGTATGCACATTTCAGCTAATGCAAAAGCAATTATGTATTTCCTTCTCATAGTATTCATTCTTGTATGCAAAGTTTTGCTAATGCAAAAGCAATTATGCGTTTTCTTCACATAGTTTTCATTCATGTTAATTCAGCTCTTGCCTGAAACAATTATACACGGGCATAAGTTAATTTACTTTGCATAGGCAATTCTGGTTGAAGAGGCAACACTGCTTTACGCATATCCCACAATTCCCCCCTTTTTCTTTAATTTTCATTTATAATATAATTCAGCTCTTGACTGAAACAATTATACACTGGTGTTTAGTTCATTTACCTTGCATAAACAATTATTGTTGCAGAATTAACACTGCTCTGCCTCTATCCCATACCCTGGATACAGAACACGCCCTCTGTCCACTCTGATCCCGTTAGCACACATCGCCCCCTGTGAACCCGGTATTCTCAGTAACAAACCCTGCCCCCACTGACCACAGCGACTGTGGTTGCCACAGTAATAGACCCCACCTTGACCACTGTGACCCTGGCTTCCCCAGTAACAGACTACGCCCCCTTACAGCTGTGAACCTGTAACAGATGCCATCCCCTGACCACTGTGTCCCCGATTTTCCCGGTAACAGACTGCACCCACTTGCAGCTATGAACTTGATTTCCTCTGTAACAAATTACACCCCCAAACCTATGAGGCTCTGGTTACCAGAGTAACAGATCTCATCCCCTGTCCATTGTGAACCTGCTTTCCCCGGTAATAGACCACACCACCTGTGGGGTAGAATGGAGGAGCTATTGATCACTGAGGACTGCACAAGCACACCTTTGTATTCGAAGAAGTCATCGGCTTCCCTTCCAACCAGGTCCAGGAGCTGCCAGCATCAAATATGGCAGCTCCCAGACGGTTGGAGCAGCATCCATCATCTTTCCCCTCGCCATGGCCCATCAGACCCCTCCACTCTGTGCTGGCACCCGTCCATCCCTCCATTAAATCCAATGGGATGCATCTCTGACTTAGGCTCATTAATATCCATGACCTTTTCAGGGAGACATAGGAACAGAAGTAGGCGATTCAGACCCTCAAACGTGTTCTGCTATTCAATGTGATCATGGGTGACCTAAATCCATTAACCCAATCTTGGCCCATAACTCTGAATGCCTTTGCGTGATAAAAAATCTTATCAATCTCAGATCTTAAATCAGCAACTGACACAGCATTCACTGCAGTTTGTGGAAGAGAGTTCCAAACCTCTCCCACCCTTTGTGTGTCAAATTACTTCCTCACATTTCTCCAAACACTCTGGCCCTCATTATCATATTCTACCCCTTTGGTTCAGAATTTCCATCCAGTGGAAATAGTTTATCATTATATATCCTGACTTTGCCTGGTATTGATCACACAAGGGCCCTTTCCTCATCATAAACAATACTCATTCGAGTGGTTATTAGACCACGAAACCATCTCTGATGTTTCCAATACATTAACATTCGTCTGTCAGCATTGTGAGCAGTCGTGTCTACAGATGCACGGAAATATAATGTCACCACGACTTAATACCGCATAGGAAAGCTCCTCATTAGAGAACGATGGCTGGTGATGCTTTAAGCAGGGGGTTTAACCAAACCTCGGGCGAGGGGTTTGTTTGAGGAGGAGAAATCCTCATGGTAACCTCAGTTCGTTTAGGAATTGAACCTCCGCTGTTGGCTTCACTCGGCATTATAAACCATTGCCTAGAAATCTGAGCTAACCAACCAGTGCGGGGGCATGCTTTGTATAACTCAATCACAGGCAGCCCAAACCTTGATAGCAGCCAGGAGCGATAGCACGGTAATCTAGTAAAGGACACAATATACCCCCTCACGTCATTCCGAAATGGAGAAGAGAGCATATCTGGCCTTTTTTTCACTTCCCCGTGACTGACCTGCTCGACTTTGCAGTTAGAAACTAAAAGGAGCCTCGAGGAGATTTCACTTCTCACTCAGAATCTGGAACTCCAACCCAGAAAGGCTGGTTCACTCAGAGACTCTTGGAAGACTGGAGAAAACTTCAAATCAGTCTCTTGTGTAATCATTGCCTCCAGGATATGGGCCAAGAGATGGCAGATAGTGTTCAGAGCATAAGACCATCCGAACTAGGAACAGGAAGAGGCCATTCATCCCCTCGATTCTGATCTGCTGTTCAACATGATAATGTCTTTTTTAAGTCTGGATTTCAGAGCTGAAACTTGAACAATGCAGAAATGGAGAGAATGAAATTGTTTTTCAGGGAGCAACCCTCCGGGCTCAGGCTGTCTCCGGGATTTTCACCACAAGAAGCGAGCTCTGGCCGGGGGCGGGATAGGGGAAGGGGATGGAGATGATGGGACAGAATGGGGGAGTGAGTCTGCTGCACAGAGTGTAGTCTGATCGTACAAGTTCCCCCTCCATCTCTCATTTCCTTCCCTGTGTTCCCAGGTGCCTCTCCCACATCTTCCCTTAAATCCTCATCTCTTCCCACCCTTCACATCTCCACTCTTTTCGCATTCCTCTTTCCGTCACTTCCTACAACTCTCTGCCTGTTAGTCCCCTGACCATTATTTTGCAGGAATGCCTGATCGCTCGATCCTTCTAGATCCATGCTCCTCTTTCGCTGCATCTTTCTAAGAGCTCTGCGGGATCTTGCTGTTCTTGTCTGTAGATCATTCTGTGCGTATTACAGCAGCACCCCAACTCGCTCAGCTCCACCACTCTGTTGTTGCAACTCACTACACCCCCCCCCCCCCCCTCCGTCCTATATCTCTCCCTGGGATTTCTCTCTTGCACTCTGTCTCTGCTACTGATTTCTGACTGAACTGTGTTGGAGCAGCAGCCCATTGGAATTGGGACGGTGGATGCTGAAAAGTAGGGAGCCCTGCCATTTGTTACAATTTATAAGTCTTATTTATACATAATCCAATGATTTCATGTAACTCGGTATTTTATTGTCACAGAACATCACCATGAACTCAAACAACTTGGCTTCCTGAATCCCTCACATCAAAACATCTGCCTTCGTCAACTGCTGCAGTTTATGTGTTGTCGGTTGACACACAATGTCCTCACGGAGGGAATACCAGGATTTTGACCCATCGCTAGTGAATGATCAGTGACGTATTTCCAAGTCAGGATGCTGAGTGGCTTGGTTGAAAACGTACAGGGGATGGTGTCCCCATGTACCTGCTGCCCTTGTCCTTTTAGATGTTAGTTTTGTTATGCTTGTTAGTTTTGACAGTGATGCATAAGGAGTTAGCTGAGTGTCACTGTGGGATAAGATCAGCCACCCTGCCTACCCACAGCATGGCCACAGAGAACACAGAAAATCAAGCCTGTCTAAACAATCCAAGAAACACGCAGAATGCCTCAGCATTGACCAACCAAGCTGACAAGAGAAACCAGACATGACCATAGTCACTCACAGAACGGGGAATACACTTGCCGATTAAAACTAACAATAAGCTTCCAGCACACGATTAACAAAGCTGTCCCAAAGCCTTAAGAACAATTTCGCAACCCAGTGATTTCAAAGCCACACAAATGACAGGTCAGACAGAGAGAGGCAGCAGAATACCTCGCTCCCAGAAGAAGCAACAATGGAAGCACTTTCCTGTCAAGGAAAGACACGTTGTCGTCTCCCCTCGAAGAGAACTGGGATCTTCTGATCCCATTATGAACTGTATGATGCTTCCAGGATGCTACATTGTATCTACAATGAGGACATTCTTTTGATAACTGCTTTGTGGTTATCACAATGGTAACTGGATTACTTGATTATCAAGACCATTGTATTTTCACTATTTTTAAGTCGCATCATTGTGAAATATTCCTATGAATAAATTGGCTTGATTCTCTGCTCAGGGAAGAGAGCCCTTGATCTATCTGGACAGACTGTCTCTGTCAGCCGCGTCAATCATTCTTCCAGCAATATCACTTGTAATAAACAGCTTGTCACTTTCACCCAATCTGGTTTGTGTGGTCTCTGCTGCATTTGGATAATTTCACCGACAGTCTGCCGTTAGTCGGCAGCACTCTTTCTTTTTGGCTCTCACCAGGAAAGCGAATCTGATATTTTCAATTTAGCCCAGTTAGACCTGGCGGCCAGTCCTGCCCCAGCGAGTCAGACCAGAGGTAGGCTGAATGACTGTGGAGTTTGGCCACAATTCTAATCCAGTAACTGCGGCAACTCGGCATTGAGCAACCACAGCCTTGGCTTGGGGAGGTAGTCGGGTAAACTCTTAAATTGGTCAACTAAATTTTAACTAATTTGGACCGCACGTGATCCAACCAGAGCCAGGACCTGTGCCACGGACATGATCCAGCCAAGGGAACTGAAGTTAGATTTGGATGAACTGAGAATTATTCGAGAGGCTGAGAGGGTGATAGATAGAAGCTACAGAGACATAGTTACGCCAGAGAACAGAGGTCGCTGGGTAACAGTTAGAGAATGGAAGGGGAGGAAGCAGGCAGTGAAAGGATCCCCTGTCGTTCCCCTCAACAATAAGTATACCGCTTTGGATACTGTTGTTGGGGACGGCCTAGCAGGGGTAAGCTGCAGTGACAGGGTCTCTGGCACGAGGTCCGGCTCTGAGGCTCAGAAGAGA
Source organism: Hemiscyllium ocellatum (assembly GCF_020745735.1). Lineage (NCBI taxonomy): Eukaryota > Metazoa > Chordata > Chondrichthyes > Orectolobiformes > Hemiscylliidae > Hemiscyllium > Hemiscyllium ocellatum. Next base: position 32,861,769 of record NC_083440.1, on the reverse strand, counting down.
AAGGGCAGAGGAGGAGAGCGCTAGTTATAAGAGACTCTATAGTTAGAGGGACAGACAGGCGCTTCTGTGGACGTGGGCGAGACTCTCGGTTTATTTGTTGCCTCCCGGGTGCCAGGGTCTGAGATATCTCGGACCGAGTCTTCAGAATCCTTGAGCGGGACGGTGTGCAGCCAGAAGTCGTGGTGAACATTGGTACCAACGACATAGGTAGAAAGAGAGGTGGGGAGGTCATTCAGGTGCTCAGGGAGTGAGGGTGGAAGCTAAAATCTAGGACGGATAGCGTCGTCATCTCTGGGTTGTTGCCGGTGCCACGAGAGAGCAAGGCAAGGAATAGGGAGAGAGTACAGTTGAACACGTGGCTGCAAGGATAATATAGGATGGTGGGCTTTATGTATTTAGACAATTGGACTACATTCTGGGGAAGATGGGACATGCTGAAAATGTACTGCTGGGAAAGCGCAGCAGGTCAGGCAGCATCCAAGGAACAGGAGATTCGACGTTTCGAGCATAAGCCCTGAAGAAGCCCTGTTCCTTGGATGCTGCCTGACCTGCTGCGCTTTTCCAGCAACACATTTTCAGCTCTGACCACCAGCATCTGCAGACCTCACTTTCTCCTCGAAGATATGAACTGTTCAATCAAGACGGGTTGCACCTGAATCAGAAGGGCACCAATATCCTGGGAGGTAGGTTTACTAGCACTCTTCGGGTGGGGGCGGTGGGGTTAAACGGGGGGATGGACATGTAGTCCAGCAAGTAGGTTAGCTGTTTTTCAGGATGTCCAAGAATGTAGGGAGACTGTGGAGAAGGTAGTACTGACAGTGAATACTTGTGGACACAGAGATGGGTCCAAGTGTGTCTTCTTCAACGCAAGGAGTGTCAGAAATATGGTGGGTGAACTTAAGGCGTGGATCGTTACTTGGGACTACGATGTTGTGGCCATCACAGAAACGTGGATAGAAGAGAGACAGGAAAGGTTGTTGGAGGTTCCTGGTTACAGATGTTTCAGTAAGATTAGGGAGGGTGGCAAAAAAGGAGGGTGTGTGGCATTGCTAATTAGAAATGTTATAATCGCTGCAGAAAGGCAGTTCGAGGGGGATCTGCCTTTGGAGGTAGATGGGCTGAAGTCAGAAAGAGGAAAGGAGCAGTCACCTTGTTAGATGTTTACTGTAGGCCCCCCAATAACAGAAGAGATTTGGAGAAACAGATTGGGAAACAAATATTGGAAATGTGCAGAAGATACAGAGAATTAGTCATGGGCGATTTCAACTTCCCAAATATTGATTGGAAGCTCTTTAGTTCAAGTTGTTTGGGCGGGGTGGTGTTTGTGCAGAGTGTCCAGGAAACTTTTCTACCACAGGATGTAGATTGTCCGACCAGAGGGGAGGCCATATTGGATTTGGTATTTACTAACGAATCGGGACAAGTGATGGGCTTGTTCGTGGGTGAGCATTTTGTGATGGCGACCACAATTCTGGAGAGAGATAGGTGCGTGCAACAGGGTAGGTTTTACAATTTGGGGAAGGGTAAATGCGATACTGCAAGACAGGATCTGAGGAGGGTAAGATGGGAGCATAGGCTGTAACGGAAAGATGTCATTGAAATGTGAAATATTTTCAAGGACCAGATACGATGAGTCCTTGATATGTATGTGCCTGTCAGGCAGTGAAGAAATGGTCGTGTGAGGGAACCTTGGTTGACGAGGAAGGTTGAATGTATCGTAAAGAGGAAGAAAGAGGCTTACGTAAGGTTGAGCAAACAAGGTTCAGACAGAGAGTTGGAGGGATACAGGAGAGCCAGGAGGGAGATGAAGAAAGAGAATAGGAGATCTAAGAGAGGGCATGAAAAATCTTTGGCGGGTTGGATCAAGGATAACCCCAAGGCTTTTTATGCGGATGTGAGAAACATGAGAATGACAAGAACGCGGATAGCTCCAATCAAGGACAGTAGTGGGAGAATGTGTATTGAGTCGGAAGAGAGAGGAGAGGTCTTGAATGAGTACTTTTCTTCAGTATTTACAAATGAGAGGGACTGTATTGTTGAAGAGAAAAATATGAAACGGGCTGGTAAGCTAGAGGAGATACTTGTGAGGAAGGAAGATGTGCTGGGCATTTTGAAAAAGCTTGAGGATAGAGAAGTCCCCAGACCCTGACGGGATATATCCTAGGATTATGTGGGAAGCAAGAGAGGAAATTACAGAGCCGTTGGCAATGATCTATTCGTCTTCACTGTCAATGGGGTTTGGACCAGGGGACTGGAGAGTGGGGAATATTGTGCCCGAGATCAAAAAATGGAACAGGGATACCCCCGGGAATTACAGGCCAGTTAGTCTTACTTCAGAGGTAGGCAAAGTAATGGAAAGGGTACTGATGGATAGGATTTATGAGTATCTCGAAAGACACTGCTTGATTAGGGACAGCCGGCACGGTTTTGTGAAGGGTCGGTCTTGCCTTACAAGTATTATTCAATTCTTTGAGGAGGTGACCAAGCATGTGGATGAGGTTACAGCTTTGGATGTAATGTATATAGATTTTAGTAATGCATTTGATAAGGATCCTTATGCGCAGTCAGGCGGCATGGGATAGTGGGAAATTTGGCCAGTTGGATATAGAACTGGACAACGGGTCGAAGTCAGAGACTGGTGATAAATGGTAAATATTCAGCCTGGAGCCCAGTTACAAGTGGAGTTCCGCAGGCGTCAGTTCTGGGTCCTCTGCTGTTTGTAATTTTTATTAATGACTTGGAAGAGGGAGTCAAAAGGTGCGTCAGTAAATTTACAGATGATACGAAGATTGGTGGAGTTGTGGATAGTGAGGAGGACTGTTGTCGGCTGCAAAGGGAATTGGATATGATGCAGAGCTGGGCTGAGGAGTGGCAGATGGAGTTCAACCCTGTCGAGTGTGAGGCTGTCCATTTTGGAAGGACAAATAAGAATGAGGAATACAGGGTTAACGTTCGGATTTGTAGTAAGGTGGAGGACCTCTTTGAAAGTTGCCACTAAGTTGGAGAGAACGTGTAAGAAGGCCTATGGTGTATGAACGATCATTAGCAGAGGGATTGAATTCAAGAGTCGTGAGGTGATGTTGCAGCTGTACTGATAAGGCCACATTTGGAGGACTGTGTGCAGTTCTGGTCACCTCACTTTAGGAAAGATGTGGAAGCTTTGGAGAGGGTCCAGAGGAGATTTACCAGGATGTTGCCTGGAATGGCGAATAGGTCGTACGAGGATAGGTTGAGAGTGCTGGGCCTTTTCTCGTGGGAACGGCGAAGGATGAGAGGTGACCTGATAAAGATTTATAAGATGATCAGGGGAATGGATAGAGTAGATAGTCAGAGAATTTTTCCCTGGCTACAACAGAATGTTACAAGGGGACAAAAATTTAAGGTGAAGGGTGGAACATATAGCGGGATGTCAGGGGTAGATACTTTACCAAGAGGTTGGTGGGGGCATGGAATGCGCTGCTTGAGGGAGTGGCAGAGTCAGAATCATTGGTGACCTTTAAGCAGCAATTTGATCGGTACATGGATAGGTGCATAAGCTCGGACAAATGTTCGGCAGAACATCGGGGGCTGCATGGCCTGTTCTGTGCTGTATTGTTCTATGTTCTATGTTTGATGTTCTATGGGAAAGACGGAGGGGCGGGGGAGAGAAAGTCTAGCAAGATAGACAAAGATATCATCGATTAAATTTTCACTTTAATGCTAAGAAATCTACCGATCATGGGAAATTGACAGTGGCCCTGCAGTTTTGTTTGTCTGTCTTGTATTTGTCCTGAATTTGTCTCATCTGTGTGTCCTGTTTGTTTCTGTGTTTGTCAGTGCTGCAGTCTGTTCTCTATTCCCAGCTCGAGCCGGAGGTCCATAAGGCTGTCGGTCCCCCAGCCCTCGAGAGAAGGAGCACCACGGGAACAAGTCTAACCTGTCCTGCTGAGGCAGCGGTCAACGGACACTGACTCTCTCAAGGAAGTAACAAGCGCCACGGTAATCACTGACGCTCGAAGAGTAAGGGAAGGAATAAGCTGTTTATATATTCACCAGCCAATATTGTTTAGGATTAGAACAGGGAAGGTAGGTTTGGCGACCCGTCGTGGGCTGAGTTTGAAGAAGGTAAAGGAAGTGGTCAGCACCTTGCCCCACCCCCCACTTAGAATCAGTCCCGAAAACTCTAATAAAAGGGACCCCTCCCAACTCCCTTCCCTCTGTACCACGCACATCATCTTGTTGCTGAGGAACTTGATCCTGTGGGCGGATTGGGAGGTGGAGAGCTGAAGGTGGGATGGCTTGGCTGTGAAACTGGTTTCCCAGCTGGAATGGGCAGCAAAGACAGACAGAGAGAGAGAGAGAGAGAGAGAGAGAGAGAGAGAGACCTGCAGCCTCTCAGGAATATATTTGTACTCAACAGGGCCCGAGTGTCTGGATGCACTGATTTACTGACCCTTGGAAAAATGTTTACTGTTTGTGTTTGGCTTTCCTGCACATTTTCTTGCTAGTGGATGAATGTATGTTTCAATCCTTGCAGTTCAAGGTCCAAAGATGACTTGATTTATTTTGCATTTGGTAACCTTGGATGGTTTTACTTTTAAGTAACCATTGGTGCTTTTGAAATGAAAGTTCTGCACATGTTAATAAGATATTAACGTCCCCACTCTTCTCTGCTTGTTCTGCAGTCACCGAGGGCTTGTCTTGTCATTGTTAGGTGTCCCATCTGGATGTGTTCATTCAGCGTTTAAGTATTTGTTTCCTTTGTGGTCAGCGATGGCATGCTCCTAATCTGTCAACCACTCTCTGCCTGTGTTTTCTGTGAGAGCGCTCTCTCTGTTTGTTTTTTCCTCGAAAGCCTAATATAAGCGCACTGAAAAGTCAATCCAAGACATCCAGGATGTCTTGGGGCACGGCCACCCAACCTCCTGGAGATGCCAGCTGTGGGAGCTGGGAAATCCCAACCACGCGCTGAGGAAGACCCAAAAATGAACAAGAGTACCCTGAAAAGGCATGAAAAAATGTGAATTTCAAGAACCAGGTAGGAGATGCTCTTGTTATACTTGGATCACCGGCAGACACCGTGCTAAAAGACACTAGGGACAGCCGTTATGTTATCCCCTTCACAGGGGACATTCACACCAGATACCATGGGATTTGGTCATATTGCAGTGGCGGTCCATAGAAATTGATAAAAGTGACTACAGACCACAGCCATTACAGGGGGGAAACGGGGATCTCTCATGGGACACTGTCTACATGTTTCAGTGTCTCACAAATGTTCAAGACATTGCCAAACACCATCAGCCCACTAAAGTAAAAGAACGTGGCAATAAAATCCCAGCAGCAGAGACACCTATCAACCCGGGCACAGTCCTGCCACCCTACTCTTTGCAGTGCACGAAACTTCCCCTCCCGGCCCCAGAGCCAGACCTACTGCTAAATGAAGTGGCTGCCTTTGTTACCACACAGCCCATGAGAAGTTCGGAGCAGCAATCAGCAGCTGCTACTGCTACTCACTGCTACTCCCCAGCCCAGACGATAGCCTCAGGGTCACACGTAGCATGGCTGCTGCCCTGAAAAAAAAACGCGGCACTGAATGTCAGCTTCCTCACATTAGGATTGTATCTACTTCCCTTGATAAGCGCTGAACCCATGCAGCAGTCTGGGCCATGTTGCAAGATGCCCCACACCCATTGAAACGACCACTCGCATTTTATAATTGGCTGCTACAAAGATGTAAAAAGTGAGGTCTGCAGATGCTGGAGATCAGAACTGAAAATGTGTTGCTGGTTAAAGCGCAGCAGGTCAGGCAGCATCCATTTCTGATGAAGGGCTTTAGCCCGAAACGTTGAATTTACTGTTCCTTGGATGCTGCCTGACCTGCTGCGCTTTAACCAGCAACACATTTTCAGCAGCTACAAAGATGTGCAGACCCTGTTACAACTTGCATATGGTACACAGTGGGCGACTATGAACGTCCCCACCAAACCGTGGGACACCGCTGCAGACCGGGACAGATGACTGGACAGCACTGTGAAAGAGGCGATGAAAACTGTTACAAGACCGCATGCAGACTTTGGTGCCTTTACCCGCTGTCTGCAGAAAACGGATGGGCCCCTCCAGTCTTCATTGCTGATGTCAGCGATGTCCACGACTCTTCAGCAGGCACCACCTTAACAGAGAATGAGAAGTTGGGTGTACAGACTCTCATCAATATCATGCTCCCGACATATGCCCATATCGACAAACTACATAATTTAACCTGGCAAATAATGTCCTTTTGCAACCCTTTTGAAGTTCTCATGGGGCATCCCATGCCCACTTCGACCAGACCCTCGAAACTCTCCACAGATACAGCGCTTACTCTGATAAAAGCGGCCCTGCCCGATAATGTCCAGGCTCTTAATCAGTGCATTAGTGCTACACATGACCAGGTTAGGACCGCGACACTCACGCCCCAATCAGAGCCCATTCATCCGTTCTGACACAGGGACTAAGTCGTGATAAAATCACTAGAAAAGGATTCTCTCTCCCCGAGATGGAAATACCTCTACCTGATCCTGATGACGACCAGGGCAGTTGTGAAACCGGAAGGACGCATGCCACCCGCTGCAAGAGGGCTGCACCACCAACGAAAACGGATCAGACAGAGTAAGACACAACTCCGAACACCAAGGATGGACGCAGCTGCTCGCTGCAGCCATCACCATCAGCACCTGAAGCCTGACCTGTATGACCATCTCACTGCGGCTTGCTGGTAACCAGGAACAAGGGGCGACACATTTACATGCTTGTGTGCAGTATCAGCTATCAGCTCCCTGCACACCACCCCCACCCCCACGATTCAGTCAGCACAGATCCACTGGGACAATGTCCCTGCCCCTGAGAAACATTTGCTGAGCCAGTCTCTGACACCGGGAAGTATCTGTCTGATACTGAGCCCCTACCCCACCCGGCAATTCTCCTGGCTCTGGCTGCATTGCCCCCTTCTCACTTCTCCCCTAAAGATAAAGGGGGAATTGTGGGAAATGATCTGCCACCCTGACAACTCATAACAGGCCAACACAGAACATAGGAAAACACACTTGGCCAAATTATGCCAAATACCATCCAGAATACCTCAGCAGGGACAAAGCAGGCTGCCAAGTGAAACTAGATAGCATTTGAAGACATGGGAATAAACTACCCAGCATTCACTAATAACGTCAGAGCAACATATCTAATCCAAAACCGTGAGGGTAATTTCACAAACCAGCAATACCAAAGCCACATAAAGATCAGGTCAGAGACAGAGGCATCACAAAGAGCATTGTTCCCAGAAGAGTGCAATGGCAATACCTTAGTATTTCAGAGAAGACATGAGCACCTACCTGTGATGAGGAATAGAAGCTCCTGACATATTGATACTGTCAGGGTATTACATTCTGTCGAGAATCATGACATTCATCCGAAAAGCATCATTTTATCTAGATTAATCAATTTCCAAATACGTTGTATCTTTCACTTTTTGCATTAACCTTATTGTCCAAGATTCCTATTAAACCTGGATTCATCCTCAACTTGAGGAGGAGAATTCTTGGCTGCCTGGACAGGCTGTCTATACCGTTTCAGCTGAGTCAATTTCTCATCTGCGATATCGCCATTGCAATAAACTGTTAGTCAATTTCGCTTCAAACTGCACTTCGTGATCTCTAATTTATAGGATTAATTTCTCTGACGCAAGTAGATGGAAATATTGCTGGCGCCATCTCAAGGCGAATCTTGCAACATGTATGTGAATTATGTTCAATGTTTACAAACATTGATGGACTGTTCTGGGCTCAGCAAAGATTGATACTCCATGCAATGATGTTGATTTGGAATATGGCTGTTAACTGTGCGTTGTTGACAAGAACTGTTATTTCGAAGGTCACAACGTATCACGTCAATTTTCTTCTATTCTCTAGATATCATGCACATTGTACCAAATTGAGTTTCTTTCCGTCCCTCTATTGTTGCACTTAATAAAACCGCCTCGGTTCAAACTGGACCAATGTCTTCCAACAGAATGTGATTTCCATGCATTGATTGTCATTTAAATGTGAGAATTCAGTGAGAACATTATTCAAACAAACTGAGTTCTGTTTTTTATTCATTCCTTATTATTGCAGCAGACGTCCCTGTGTCATTTGAAGTGAGCTGAGTGTGCTTGCCCCGGCACTCTTTGCAACGGAGTGCATGATCAAGGAACCAAAGCAAAATTGTGATTAATAGGAATCAGACAAAATTCTAGTCAGTATCATAAATCCCCAAAAAAGCTATATTGTTGATTTTGCAGATCAATCAATTATCTCCCTGTATATTGCACGAAAGGTTCATCAACGAAATGGCCCGTGTCAGAAACGGGAAAACCAAGTTTTTTTCCAAATCATATTGAAGACCTGCGTCTCCATAAAAGGGGCCTCCTGGTTCTCGATTGAACAAAGGAATCGACAAAGGCAGTCTATTCAAAGAAAGGGTTCATTAGTTTATTGAATTAAGGTACCTTGACGCAATTCTATCCAGCAACACATAGATTGAAGCTTCCATGTTCTGGGGTTAAGTTGCACAATTACATTTGAAAACTACACATTACTTATATGTTTTTTAAAAGAAATAGTACAACCTTAATTACAAGAAAGAACAATCACACATAATAAGGTAACATGATTTACAGCAAGTTAATCGAATGATATTTTCTTTAAGAAGGATGCCTAATTTATGGAAATTGTCATGTCATGTATTAGTTCAAGGTTAGTTTAAACGGTCAATTCATGTGTCAGGATTCATCTTATGAAGAATCTATTGTCCTCTTATCTTTGAACTGCAAGTTGATTCTGCAAATCAGCAGTATTGTCAGCAGGATGGTTCACAGGCCATTTTGTAGTATTCTTTTAAACGGAGAAACCGATTTGTTGAAATAAAAACCTACATATTGTGCTGCCTAACATCCAATTTTAGATCGTCATTCCCTCGTTTGCCCATTTTATGGCCACCCCATAGGTATAGAACAAATCAATTCAATTCAATAGCAGCAAAAGACTTCCATACTTCCTCTTGGTCCGAAGGGGAATGAAGAGCAGGCAATGTTGTTTCCTCATCTTCATTTAAGTGAAGAAGGAGCATTTTCTGGGTGGAGCCAATATTGACAATAGAAGTTAATATTTTAGCAATAATACACTTAACAATAGAAATACCAATAAAAAGACCAATTAAAACAATAGCACCATGTATAGCCAAATTAATAATCCAGTTGTACCATGAACCAAAACCCCATCGAGATTGTCGGCCAATGTACATCCAATTTTTTTTAACAAGGTCAAAAGGTCCTGACTTCATATTGTGAAGTCCTTCAAAAGAGGGGAGTTTTTCATAAGCTGTACGAACTCGAGAATGAGGTCGTCGTAAAGTTTTAGTCAGGGCAAATACATAAGAAGTCATATCATCCGTCATATGGTCAATCTGGACAGGGGCAATGGTATAATTCCAGAGGGTACGAAAATCTCGGACATAAATTATTTCGTCGGGGGATGAACGAGTTTTTCCCACTGGCGTGCAGCGTAGACAAAATAGTGCAAGTGGCAATAGTTTAACACAGGAAAGGTCCGTTTCTGAAGTTAATTTAGCAAGTTTAGTTTTCAAAATTTGGTTACAGTGTTCCACAAGGCCCGCAGCCTGTGGAGAAATGTACAATGAAGTTGACGTTTGCTGCCAAAATGAGAGCCCAATTCCTCATTTATTTCACCAAAAAATGAGGACCATTATCTGAAGAGAGGCAAAGTGTAATACAAAAGCGGGAAATAATTTCATTGAGCAGGATACTTACATCAGTTTTTGCAGTAACGTTTGAAGTAGGATCATTCCATTCAGTCCATTTAGAGAGAATATCAACAATAACTCAAACATACTTATAATTTTGACATTTTTCTAACTCACTAAAATCTCATTGAAGAGTTTGAAAAAGTTCATCAGGAAAGGGTGCCTGACTGGCAGGGAAAGGAATGCCTTTTCCATGATTGTGTTCCTGACATGCAAGGCATCCATCACTTACTGGTTGGGCCATCTGCTGGAAGCGAGGATGCCACCAAGTATTCAAAAGGAAATCGTATGTTGATCGAGCACGAGAGTAAGTAGCATTATGAATACGATCAGAGACCAATAAAGCAAGTTCAGTTGACATACAAATGAGTCCAGCTGGAATGGTCCATAGTTTAGTAACTGAATAAGTATAACAGCTGGCTTTAGACCACAGCTGCCTTTCAGATTCAGGGGCGTCCCTCTGCAAGGTAACTACGTCTTGAATAGTTGGCGTTAGTTTATTCGAGGCAGACTAATTCTTGTCAGAACTTTCAGTCTAACTCATCATTTTGGGCACAATCACTAGGCGGTTACAAACTGCTAGTTTTGCGGTTGTGTCACCAGCACGGTTACCAATATCAACAGAGTTTTGGCCTTTTCCATGAGCAGTCCACTTTAGAACAGATACCTGTTATGGAAGAAAGCGCAGTTAGGTCTGATACAAATTGTCGGTAAGAGATGGTAGTACCAGATGATGTTAAGAATCCTCTGTTACTCCAAAGTTGCCCAAATTCATGTAAAATACCAAAGCCAATCCGTGAATCAGTCTAAGTGTTACTGCGGAGTCTTGTCCCTAAACAAACAAGCACGAATGAGTGCAAAACGTTCGGCTTGCTGTGCTGCAAAAAAGGGCTATCAAAGGCAACTGACTCTAAGATAGAGCCACAGTCATCAACTAAAACACAACCTGAAAGACGAGTTCCTGTATGGTCGATAAAGGAACTTCCAGCAGTGGACACATTGATATCAGGATTGGAAATCGGCATATCAGAAAGACCCGACCGACTTTTGGACATTGTCATTAATGAGGAGAAAACAATCATATTCTGGATTTAACGATGCTGAAGGAGGAAGACTTGGAAATTAGCTGGATTGATGGTAGCGCAATTCTTAAAAGTCAATTGTGGGTTATTTATAAGACAAATCTCGTACCGATTTTGTCGAGTTGCTATCAAATACTGCGTTTGCATATTCCCTAAAAGGGCGATTACTGAATCTGCACTATAAATGACGATGTCTTGTTGCAGTGTGAGATTCTTTCCCGATTTTAAACTGAGGTAAATGACAGTCAACGGGAATGCCCAAAAGCAACAGCGTCCAGCTTACTCGAGAAATAAGCAACTAGGCGATGTTTGTCTCCATGTTGTTGAGTGAGCACTGAAGATGCACAGTCGTCTAAAATGGTCCAACATAATTGAAAGGGTCTATTATGAAACGGTCTACGAAGAGCTGGAGATTGTGACAAAGTTTGTTTCAGTTCATTAAAGGCTTGTATTGATTCTGAGGAAATGGTAAATGTACTCTATTTTTAAATATATGACGATAACCTCTTAGTAACGAGAGCAGCATTGGAAATCGGTTATCTACAAAAGGTGACCATGCCCAGCCATTGGCGCATTTGCCTCGCCGCAGTTGGGGCTGGTAAGTTGACAATAGGAATTATGCGGTTCTGTTCCAGTGAACGTGGATCTGCTGATACAATAAAACACAAAAGCTTGACTTGGTTTAGTGTAATGGACACTTTTTGTGAGGAGACCACATAACCCAAGTGCTTTAAGTAATTCAGAAGAAGGACAACATCAGATATATTTGATTCTTCATCAATGCTGACTACAAGGCCGTCGCCCACATATTGAACTAATGTAGATCCACTCGTTAATGCTAGACATTTCAATTGATTGTGTAAGATCTGAGAAAAAAACTGTTGGAGAATGAACGAAGCCCTGAGGTTGTCGAGTCCAAGTTAACTGCTGTCCACGTTGAAAGTGAACGCAAATAAGTACTGGCTGTTCTCATGAAGTGAGAAAAATGCATGTTGAAGATCAACAACAGTGAAACATTTAGTATCCTTAGGTATATTTGATAAAATATGAGCAGAGTTTTGAACTAAGGCATGAAGTGGCTAAACAATGGCATTGATGTCTCTCAAATCTTGAACCATTCTTTATTGATTTGGCTTTCCAAGTTTTGGGACAGCCATGATTGCAGTGTTTCAAGGTGATTGGCATGGGACTAAGATGCCTTGATGGAGGAAGTCTTCTAATAAAGAAGTAATGCCTGAAATTGTCTGCTGCTTCAGTGGATACTAGCGAATGGATGGCAAGGATAAGAGGTGCTTCCATAGATGAGGGGGTATTTCAGCATCATCTGTCTCTACCGGTGACATGGGTCAAAATGTGCACAGTCCATTTGGTTCAATTAAATCCGTTAAAAAATTTCAAGAATTTTAGCCTGGCCTGTTCAGTCATAAGCAAGAATATTGTGGTCTCCAGAGTTTTGGGTTTCAATATCACGTTACCACCACTGTTGTTCAATGGATACATACAGCTGACGTTCGTATGCATCAGAATAAAGCAGGACACCATCAGGGGAAAATACAACTTTTCCTGGAAAGGCACGCAGCAAATCTCGTCCCATGAAGTTGCATGATATTTTGTTTGTAATTACAAAACGATGAGATAGGGAATAACCTTGAAAATAAACAGAAAAGATTCAGAAAGTGGATATTCTTTGCTCTCACCTTGTAGACAAGACAAACTATTCGTTTGATTTGAAATTGGCAAGTCTATGTCTGATCTTACAGAAGACATTGAAGCTCCTGTGTCAATTCAAAAAGGATACCATTTGTTGTTAACTTTGAGTAGGACTGTAGGTTCCTGCTTCAAAAACACGACACATAAAGTAAAAGTATGTAGTCATTGAGAAAAAGGATTATTCTGAGAAAAAATGATGAGTTGTCTTCATTGTTCTTCTTTTGATACCTTTTTAGTAACACAAATGGTAAGTACAGACACGGACCCAATGATATTGGCTATTACAATTAAACGGCCAATAGTCATATTTCTGGATGGAGGGTAACGAGCCCTCTGATTACGCCCACTATCATTGTTCCAGGTAGTTACAGAATCTCTATTATTACACCGAGAAGTTTCGCTTGGAATATCCTTCTCGAACAACAATTTTCGATTTCGCACTTAACTTGTGGTTTTTCTCACTTTGAAGTTTCCATAGAACTCTAATACAATCGAGGAGTTGATTAGAAGTGCCTTCAACCCTTTCTAAGTTATTTGTTTTGACTGCTGCGACTACAGAGGATGGTAAACAGTTTAATAACCAAGTGTTATAACAGCATTAAAATTTCGATCTTGATCTCCAGAATAAGATTCAAAACATTCTCTGAACCTTTCCAAAAAATGGTCAGCAGTCTTCTTATTTTTCGTTCGTAGCTCCAGAATGCGAGCAAGGTCAATAGGTTGTGCCAATACAGCAGATGCAGCAGTTAGAATATCATCTTCTCTTTTTTTTTTGGCTCCTGAATTGCAGCATTAGCAAAATCAGTAAAAATGTCATGATTAATGTGATCAATAAAACGGGCATATTCAGAGCGGATAAAAAAAACATGTTGCAAAAGAGACCAAAGTTCCTTTTCATTACCATCGGAAAATTTAATTATCGTATTTAAGAAATCAAGAAATTGTTGAGGCATGTTGTGACGGTACGGTGCATTAATAATAATACAGATGATTTCATGGGCCATCCATGGACAATAAACACTGACAGTTGTGTTAGGAGGAGCAGCTTGTATGTTTGGTAGTGCCCGAATGGGAACATTTTTAACGTGGACTTTGGTGGGGAACATTCTGTTGGACAAAGTTGTTTGATCTTCTGTTGGAGAGCTGTTGCAAGATCTCAGTGTTTGTCCTAATAAACTCCACACAACAGTACAGTGCATCTTTTTACAAATGGTACAGCTCGTGTCTTTTTGACAATCAAATAATTCAACAGTAAGCATCATAGCTGGAACCTTGTGGACACTCCTCCTATTGATCTGTCGGCACGAATACCATGCCCCACACATCCACTGACTGACGACAACGCACAGGGTAGTCAAAAACATCTGTGCAGTCCCTCACCTACCTCTCCATATTACCTGCTTAACCTAACCATTGCCCAGTTGTTGTATCTGGGCTCCTAATTGGAGCGAGTCGCCTGAGCAAGATCCACCAACACAATCTCTTCACATCAAGGAATGGGAAAGCCCAGATATCACTAAGAGATGGGTTGTTAAAAAATACCCATCTGACCATTAGCAGGCTTTGAACTCCCACAGAGAGAGGCTGGTCTAGACCAGCCAGGGCCGGTGCTAAATCTACCTCAGTCCGACTCTCCAGAACTTGGGCAGTGGGACTGAGGTAGATTTAGTATCATTTCAAGAGCTCATCCAAGTATTTTTCTTAGGCTTCCCATCGCAGTTGTAGGCCTCGAATATCATTGAAGTGAGATGATCTTTCCTCATGTCCCATCTAAACCTTTACAGCTTCAAATTAAGCCACCTTGTTTTGTCTCTCGACTGAGAGAAGCAATTGCTTTCTATTTCCCTTGTCCACATCCCTCATAGTCTCACATAACTTGACTTATGCTGAAGAGAAAGCAGCCTGACCTTATCCAGTTTCCCTCTTCACAGTTAAATTGCTGAAGCCCGGCAACATCCTACTGAATCTCCTTTAAACTCCTTCCAGTATAATCACATTCTCCCCATGGTCCAGTGACTAGAACTACGCACATTACTCCAACTGTGGCTGAACCAAAGTCTTCTACAGCTGCAAAGTGCTCTTGCAATCTATAACACAACTACTAAAGTTAAGCCTCTGAACTACCCAATCAACTGTCTGCTCACCTTCAGGGATCTGTTAACAACCTCCTCAATGTCTTTCTGTTCCGCTGAGCTTCATACTTACCTCCCATTCCGTGAGTGGTGTGTCTTCTGCTAAAGTACATCATCTCACACTTATCAGGGTTAAAGTTCATCCACCGTTGATCTTCCCGTTTGACCACCCTGAGATTTTTTTTCCTCACGGGCCACTGCACCAATATTTGCGTCTTCTGCAAACTTATCTGTCATCCCCAAGCGACCTGCGTCCTGTGTTTTCCAGTACAGGCACACACACACTGTCAGTACCAATATCATTTATGAATATCACAATCAAGAAGTGATCTGGCACTGATCTCTGTGGTCCCACCAGTGGACGCCAACTATACAAACAACTTTCTACCAAAATCTCCTGTCTCCTCTGATGCGACAATTTTGGAGTCAACTTACTAATTTTCCCTGAATGCCATGTGCTGTTATTCTCATTATCAATCTCCATGTGGGGCCTTGACAAAGGCTTGAATGAAATCCATATGAACAATATAAATTTCCCTCCCCTCATCTCTAGACCTGTTCACCTCTACGAAAAATTCCACCAGATTTGTTAAGCATCACTAGGCTCTGAGAAGGCCACACTGACTAGCCCTAGTTGACCCATGCTTTTCCAGGTGAATATTAATTGTCTCCTTCAGAGTTTTCTCCAATACATTCCCTAAATCTGATGGGGGCACTTACTTCTCTGTTACTCCTGGTCTATCTCTGCTACCCTCTTGTACAGTGGGAACATCTCAGCTGTCCTCCAGTCCTCTGGCACCTCCTCTGTGGCTGGAGAGAATTTAAACATTTGGATCAGAGTCACTGTAATTTGCTCTTTTACCACTTTAATTACAACTCCTCTGGTCCTCAAGATTTGTCCGCTTTTATGCTCACCAAACCTACAATACCTGCTCGCATCATATATAAATCTGTTCAAGAAAGAGTGAACGCAAAATTGTTTATTTTTGTATTTTCCCTTCCCAATGGTGTTCCCATCCTTCCTGAGCTTGGTAAAAATGTATTCCCAGAACCATTGTTTGAGAATTCCCATTTTTCAGATCATCATATTCGATGTTGTTTCACGTTAAGACTTAACAAAACACTCATAAAGAGGAAGAATGTCTGAGACATTTTACACACACACACAAACACACACACACACACACACACACACACACACACACACACACACACACACACACACACACACACACACACACACACGACAATGCAGTACAGGCCTTTTACCTCTCAATGTGGAACCACCCTGTGGAACCAATCTGAAGCCCATCTATCCTACATTTTTCCATTATCTCCCATTTGCTTATCTGATGACATTTCAAATGCCCTTAAAGTTGATCAGTCCATTGCTGTTGCAGGCAACATGTTCCATGCCCCTACCACTCTCTAAGTAAAGAAACTACCTCTGACATCTTTCCTCTCTCTATCATCACTCAAGTTAAAGCTATGTCTCCTGGTGTGAGCCATCACCATCCAAGGCAAAAAAAAACTCTCACCCTTTGATTATATTGTACGTCTCAATTAAGTCACCTCTCAATATTCTTCTCTGCAATGAAAACAGCCTCAAGTTCCTCAACATTACCTCATTACATCTTCCCTTCATAACAGGCAACTTCCAAATGAGTTTCCACTGAACCCTAACCAAAGCTTCCACAAACTTCCTTGTAATGTGGTGACCAGAACGTTACAGAATACTCCACGGGCAGCCGCACGAGAGTTTTGTACAGCTGCAGCATGACCTCCTGGTTTTGAAACGCAATCCCTCTACCAATAAAAGCTGACACACCATGTACCTTCTGAACAACCCTATCTTCCTGGGTGGCAATTTTCAGGGATTTATGCACATGGATACGATCAAAATCTTGCCATTAGCCCAGTACTCTGTATTCCTGCTGCTCCTTCCAAAGTGAATCACCTCGCATTGTTCTGCATTGATCTCCATTTGCTACTTCTCAGCCCAGCTCTGCAGCTTATTTACGTCCTCTTTTATCTGTAACATCCTTCAGCATTATCAACATCTCCAGTGAACTTACGGCCATCTGCAAATTTACTAATCCATCCTTCTACACTCACATCTCGGTCATTATAAAAATGGCCCCAATACTTAAATTACTGACAGTGCAGAAACAGGCCTTTCGGCCCAAGCAATCCACACCGACCAGCTAAAGAGCAACCCATCGAGACCCATTCCCCGACACCGCAGGCAATTTAGCATGTCCAATTCACCCAACCAGCACTGGTTAGAACCCCACACAGACACAGGTAGAATGTGCAAATACCATACACAGTCGATTGAAGGAGGAATTGAACTCGGGTCTTGGAAGCGGGAAGCAGCAGTGCTCACCTTGGGGCCACTGTGACACTGCAGCACGCCTCAGCTTTGTGGTATACCACTCCAGAATAAGGATTTCCCATCAACCACCACTCTCTTTCTTCTTTCAGCGAGCCAATTTCTTATTCAAACTGCCAAATCACCCGCAATCCCATTTATCTGTATTTTATGCAATAGCCTACCGTGGTGAATCTTATCAAACACCTTACTGAAATCCATATACACCACATCAGCAGCTTTACCCTCACCCACCTGTTTGGTCACCTTCTCTAAAAACTCAATAAGGTTTGTAAGGCACGACCTACCCTTAACAAAACCATGTTGACTATCCCTACCCCTCTCGACGTAATTATAAATCCTATCTCTTATCAACGTTTTGAACACTTAACCCAAACCAAAGTAAGGCTCCCTGGTCGATAATTAACAGGGTTGTCTCTACTCCCCTTCTTGAACAAGGGGACAACATTTGCCATCCTCCAGTCTTCTGGGTCTCTTCCTGGAGAAAATGACGAAATAAAGATCAAAGCCAAAGTTTGTGGAATCTCCTCTATGGTGTTCTTGAGAATCCTAGAATCAATCCCATCCAGCCCAGGCGACTTAACTATCTTCACACTTTGCAGAGTGTGAACTTTGCACTTTTTCCTGTGACCCTCAATCCCATCTAGTCTAAAATGTAAATTATCTTTCTGCCTTTAATACTTTCCTTCGCATAGGAAAATAATTCACTCTGCTCATTTATCGTTCCTTCGAATTTCTCACTGATCAAACAGACAAACCGATTTCAATAAGAAACAAACTGCACAGTCTCGCAATTGGTCAATCAATTCACATGAATGTCATTGACAGCCCCCACTTAGTCTGTTTGCATTTCCATTTGCTCGGGAACAATAGAGACAAATTAATTTTGCATGATAAATAAAATCTATTGGGTAAGTGGAATGGCAATAGCACGATATGTTCTGAATCAGCCAGGAACGCAGACAGTGAATTGGCTCTTATTAAGATACTATATCGTGGACTCAGGTCAGATCCTATCATGACAGATCTTCAACTTCATAAATATATGGAATGATTACTCTCATGTTGACCATGACACTATTGTCGATGGTCATAAAAACCCACCTGGTTCACTAATGCACTTTTTGGCAAGAAAACTGCTGTGCTTAGCTGGTCTCGGCTACATGTAATTCCAGACGGACAGTAATTGTGTGATTGTTGGAGCTCAGCCATCTAAGCTCCAGGACTTCACTGCAGCAGTCCCTCTTTTTCATGTCCTCAGCCTAACTGTCTTTAGTAACTGTATAACTGACCTTCCTTCAGTCACAATTTTAGAAGCCAAGGTGCTTGTTAACAATTGCACCATGTTCAGCAGCTTTCTCTTCAGATACTGAAGCTTTCCATGTCACAGTGTAGTAAGATTCTGGCTACTCCGGGCCTAGGTTAACCAGTGGTAATTAGCATTCTTATCATACAAATGACAAGCAATTACCATCTTCAATATGAAATCACCTAAGTAACACATCTTGGCATTCAATGGTTTTGCTGCTTCAGAATCCCTTATGATCCCCTATCCCGCTCTCCTGGAGGCGACACGGTGGGTCAGCGGTTAGCGGTGCTGCTTCATAATATCATGGACCTGTCTTCAATTCCTGCCTTCGGTGACTGTGTGGAGTTTTCTCGTTCTCCCTGTGTCTGCCTGGGATTCCTCCCATCGCCTGAAGATATGCTGCTCAGGTGAATTGGCCACGCTAAATTGCCCAGAGTGTTAGGAGCATTAGTCAGGGGTACATGTAGAGGAATGAGTCTTGGTGCGTTATGTTTTGGAGGGTCAGCGTTGATATGTTCGGCAAAAGGGCATGTTTTCACACTGTAGGAAATTTAATCTAATCAGCAACCTGGGAATTATCATTCAGCTGAAAATGAATTTGTACTCAAGAAGTACGGTGGCAAAAAATGCAGGCCTCTGGGCAAGAATACTGCATCTCATGTCTCTGAAAGCCTCTCCACCACCTACAAGGCACACAGCAGGAGTGTGATGGAATACTTCCCACTTGCCTGGACGAACGTATCTCCAATAAACACTCCCAAAATGGAACAGCACCATGAACAAGCAGCCATTTCAAAGCACAAGCCTGCAGATTCTCAAAACCTCAAATGAAAGTTGTAACTGCCGGCGAAATTCAGGACGTTTGGCAACATTAGT
Organism: Hemiscyllium ocellatum; assembly: GCF_020745735.1. NCBI lineage: Eukaryota > Metazoa > Chordata > Chondrichthyes > Orectolobiformes > Hemiscylliidae > Hemiscyllium > Hemiscyllium ocellatum. The sequence continues at coordinate 32,842,452 of NC_083440.1, read as the reverse complement.
GGAGAGAAATATAGAGTTGATCGTTTAAGTCCAAAATAACTCTTCTTCTGAACAGTGCAGAAGATGAGTCCGGTAGGCCTGGAAACATTATTTCTCTTTCTGTTTTTACAGTTGAAATAGGCCTGTTCAGTGCCTCAAGCATATTCTCCTTTATGACAACACAGCTAGTTTGATTGGGACCATATCTCTGCATGGAGTCCATCCACCTCCGATGTTCAGTTGCAGTATTATGTGTCTTGACATCACAAACCATAAAAATCCACCGATGCTTCTTGGACAGCATCTTCCAAATCCACAACCAGCACTTTCCTCAAGTCAAAGACATTGGCTGCACGGGAACGCCATGACCTGATCTTCGCCTTCTAAGCCACTCACCATCCTGACTTGGATATCAATTTCTTCAGTAAAGTCACCAATGGCCCAGTGGATCAAAGAGCTAATCTGTCATCAGTGATAAAAAAAACTGGCTGTGAGTTTAACCTGATGGTCATCATGCCCCAGTGGAGGGATGACGTTGAGAAGGCAGGACTTTCATGGTGATCCCTCCATCATAAACCAGCCGTTCAGCCACCACTGCTGCAAGAGGTCAGTTAGCACAGTTGGCTAGATGTAGAGAGACGAGGTGATCCTCGGATCCTAACACCCACTGCCTTTCTCACTGTGAAAGAAACCCCCTATTTATGGTTATTCCTTCAGTGTCTCTCTGTCAATGTCTTGGAAAATCACTCTTCCTCCTCCCTTCTACACCAATGGGTGGTGTGTGTGTGGCAGGGGGTGGTGTGTATGTATGGCAGGGTATAGTGTGTGTGTGATGGGTGTGTGGGGGAGGGGTGGGGTGGACCGTGCGTGCGTATGACGGGGGTGGTGTGTGTGTAGTGGGGAGGCGGGGTGGTGTGTGCCTGTGTGTGTTATGAGGTGGTGTGTTTCTGTGTGTGGTGGTGGCTGTATATGTGTATCTGTGTGTGGTGGGAGGTGGGGTGTGTGTGTCTGTGTGGGGGGTGACGGGGTGGTGTGTATCTGTGTGTTGGGGGTGGCGAGGTTGTGTGTGTGTCTGTGTGGGAGGTCGGGTGTTGAGTGTCTGTTTGTCTGTGTGTGGGGGAAGCGGGGTGTTGTGTGCCTGTGTGTATCTGTGTGCTGCGGTGGGGTCAGGGCCATGCGTGTCTGTGTGTGTTGCGGGGGAGCGGGTCGCGTTTCTGTATGTGTGGTGAGGCGTGCTGGTTTGTGTCTATGTGTTGCAGGGGAAGCGTGATTGTATGTGTCTGTGTGTGTGTTGGGGAGTTGGTGCGTGTGTGTATGCGTGCACGTGTGTGTGTCTGCCCGTGAGTGTGTGCGTGGCTGGGAAGGAGCATGACCATTGCTACAAGGGAATTCAAAAAATTGCTGAATGTTCGGGTCCATTACACTTCTACCATGATAACATGCTTTGAGAGAGAGCAGTGCTGACTGGAAATTCTTTGGAAGGTTTCTGAAATGTGAAAATTCTCAGACAGCACTGTCACGAAGTGGTTAGGTCTTAAATTCCCTACTGCTAACACCAGGAGATAACTTTTTATAAACATGAATAATCGGAGTGGTTCTGTTCGCCGAGCTGGGAATTTATGTTGCAGACGTTTCATCTCCTGTGACATCCTCAGCGCTTGGGAGCCTCCTGTGAAGTGCTTCTGTGTTGTTTCCTCTGGCATTTACATTGGTTTGTCTTTGCCGCTTCTGGTTGTCAGTTCCAGCTGTCCACTACCGTGGCTGGTATATTGGGCCCAGGTCGATGTGTTTGCTGATAGAATCTGTGGATGAGTGTCATGCCTCTAGGAATTCCCTGGCTGTTCTGTTTTGCTTGTCCTATAATAGTTGTGTTGTCCCAAACGAACTCATGTTGCTTGTCATCTGCGTGTGTAGCTACTAAGGATAGCTGGTAGTGTCATTTCGTGGCTAGTTGGTGTTCATGGATGCGGATCGTTAGCTGTCTTCCTGTTTGTCCTATGTAGTGTTTTGTGCAGTCATTGCATGGGATTTTGTACACTACGTTGGTTTTGCTCATGCTGGGGATCCGGCCCTTTGTCCTGTTTTCTGAGAGTGGCTGTTGGTTTGTGTGCTATTATGAGTTCTAGTAGTTGGAGTAGTCTGGCTGTCAATTCAGAAATGTTTTTGATGTGTGGTAACGTGGCTAGTCCTTTGGGTTGTGGCATGTCCTCATTCCGTTGTCTTTCCCTTAGTCACCTGTTGATGCAATGGCAGGGGTATCAGTTTTTGGCGAATACATTTTAGAGATATTCTTCTTCCTCTTTTTGCAGATCAGCTGTGCTGCAGTGTGTTGTGGAAATTTTGGGCAGTGTCTTGGTGCAACTTCTATTGTGCGTGTTGGGGTGGTTGCTTTCGTAGTTCCAGACTTGGTCTGTGTGTGTGGCTTTCCCGTATACCTTTGTGGTGAATTCTCTGTACCGTCACGTCTAGGAATGGGATTTAGTTGTCCTTTTCTTCCTCTTTAGTGAATCTGATTCATGTGAGTGTGGCGTTGATGATCCGGTGTGCTTTCTATTTCTGTGTTTTTAATGATTACAAAGGTGTCATCCACATATCTGACCCAGAGTTTGGGTTGAATTTGCAGTCAGACTGTTTGTTCTAGTCTTTGCATAACAGCTTCTGCTATGAGTCCAGAGATGGGTGAGCCCATGGGCGTGCCGTTGATTTGTTCATATATTTGGTTGTTGAATGTGAAGTATGTTGTGTGGCACAGATCCAGTAGTTTGAGTATACAGGCTTTGTTGATGGGTTTCCCGTCTTGCTGTTCATGTAAGGATATGGAAAGCATTGATTTGAAGGAAATGGGGAATGAGACCTGAGTCAAGAGCATGCTGAGGTTGAGTGTCTGAGAAGAGTTCCATCACCTGTCCTGTTGGGATGGTCTCGCTGCCAGGACTTCAGACTTTCACTTTACAGCTGGAAATATTCTTACTGAATTATCTAATGTTGTATCAACTTTGCTTCCAAGATAATGTATTTAAAAGAAACCAGACTTGAATGTCCGTAAATAATGTAACTGTTTTGTCGATCTATTTGACTCCCTCAAGGTTTGGTGTCAGAACTACAAATAGAATTAGATTTTATTGTCCCGTGTACTTGTGTATGGGAATATCAAAACCTAGATGTCTGTAACAATACAGATTCACTCACTTCCATGGCTTTGACCATCCACCAATCAGAATCCTTCATTTTCTAAAATATCATCCATCCTGATGAAGAATGGGGGAAGCATTACCATCTGGATGTGAGTGAGATTTACATCCAATTCTTGATTGCTCTCCCTGGTAATTCATGGGTCAGCACCAGTGCATTGGAAGACAGCAGGTGGAAGCCCCTCGTTATAAAAGGGAGGCAGAAAGCAGGAAGCAGAGACGAATTTGTTTATCATGTTAAAAGGAAACTATTGGAAACAATTATTCAATCAGGTTTAACAGGACAAATTGATCAGTTCAAGTTAATCGGGCAGAGTTGACATTGCTGTTTGATTCTTTTGAATTTATTTGAGGATATATACGCTCAGCGATCTTAAAGGGAAACATAGCAACAAAGAAATTTGGTGCAAGATGCGGCGATTTGATCCATGAAGCCTGCCCCATCATTCAATATGATCATGGTTGATCATGCCTTCTCAGTATTCCAGTCCTGCATTCTCTCCATTCCCCCCTCAGCCCTTTAGCCACAAGAACCACGTTCAGCTTCCCCTTGAATATATCTCATCAACTGGCCCCAACTGGAAAAGAATGTCACAAGTTCACAACTTTCTGAGTGAAGAAAATCTTTCTCATCTCAGACCTGAAGAGCCACCCCCTTAGTTTTCGACATGTGGCCCTCAGCTCTGGTCTTAGAACATAGAACATAGAACATAGAAGGATACAGCGCAGTACAGGCCCTTCGGCCCTCGATGTTGCGCCGACCGAATCCTACCTAACCTATACTAGCCCAATAACTTCCAAATGCCTATCCAATGCCCGCTTAAATGACCATAAAGAAGTAGAGTTCACCACTGATACGGGCAGGGCATTCCATGAACTCACAACCCGCTGTGTGAAGAATCTACCCCTAACATCTGTCCTATACCTACCACCCCTTAATTTAAAGCTATGTCCCCTAGTAACACCTGACTCCATTAGCGGTAAAAGGTTCTTAGTATCTACCCTATCTAAACCCCTAATCATCTTATACACTTCTATCAGATCTCCCCTAAACCTTCTCTTCTCCAATGAGAACAGCCCCAAGTGCCTCAGCCTTTCCTCATAAGATTTTCCTACCATTCCAGGCAACATCCTGGTAAACCTCCTCTGCACTCGTTCTAAAGCTTCCACATCCTTCCTATAGTATGGCGACCAAAACTGCACACAATACTCCAGATGAGGCCGCACCAGAGTCTTATACAACTGCAACATGACCTCAGGACTCCGGAACTCAATTCCTCTGCCAATAAAGCCCAGTACACCATATGCCTTCCTCACAGCACTATTTACCTGGGTGGCAACTTTCAGAGATCTGTGTACATGGACACCAAGATCCTTCTGCTCATCCACACTACCAAGTAGCCTACCATTAGCCCAGTAATCCATCATCTTGTTATTCCTACCAAAGTGAACGACTTCGCACTTAGCTACATTGAATTCCATTTGCCACATTTCCGCCCAGCTCTGCAACTTATCTATATCCCGCTGTAACCTACCACTTCCTTCCTCACTATCCACAACTCCACCGACTTTTGTGTCATCCGCAAACTTGCTTACCCAGCTTTCAAGTCCTTCCTCTAGATCATTTATAAAGATAACAAAAAGCAATGGTCCCAAAACAGATCCTTGTGGTACACCGCTCGTAACTGCGCTCCAAGATGAACATAATCCATCAACTACTACCCTCTGTCTCCTTCCAGCCAGCCAATTCCTAATCCAAACCTCTAATGTATCCTCAATGCCATACCTCCGAAGTTTTAGCATTAGCCTACCATGGGGAACCTTATCGAACGCCTTACTAAAATCCATATACACAACATCTACTGCTTTACCCTCATCCACTTCCTTGGTCACCTTCTCAAAGAACTCAATAAGGTTTGTGAGGCATGACCTGCCCTTCACAAAACCATGCTGGCTATCCCTGATCACGTTATTCCTACCCAGATGTTCATAAATCTTATCCCTTACCATTCTCTCTAAGACTTTGCCCACCACTGAAGTCCGACTCACTGGCCTATAGTTGCTAGGGCTATCCCTACTCCCTTTCTTGAACAATGGGACCACATTCGCTATCCTCCAGTCCTCTGGTACTATTCCTGTTGACAACGACGACATAAAAATCCAGGCCAATGGCTCTGCTATCTCCTCCCTAGCTTCCCATAGGATCCTGGGGTAAATGCCATCAGGCCCAGGAGACTTATCTATATTCATCCTTTCCAATATTCCCAAAACCTCTTCCCTGCATATTTCCAGGGCATCCATTCTAATTATTTGTGATTCCATATTCACATCAGCAACAGTGTCCTGTTCCTGAGTGAATACTGATGAAAAGTACTGATTTAATGTCTCTCCAATCTCCTCCGCCTCCACACACAACTTCCCACTACTATCCTTGACTGGACCGATACCTACCCTAGTCATCCTTTTATTCTTGACATACCTATAGAAAGCCTTTGGGTTTTCCCTAATCCTACCAGCTAAAGACTTTTCATGTCCCCTTCTCGCTTCTCTTAGCTCCCTCTTTAGCTCCTTCCTGGCTACCTTATAACTCTCAATCGCCCCTACTGAACCTTCACGCCTCATCTTTACATATGCCGCCTTCTTCCCTTTCACAAGGGACTCCAATTCCTTACTAAACCACGGCTGCCTCACAAGGCCCTTTACACCATGCCTGACTGGTACATACCTATCGAGGACACGCAGTAGCTGCTCCTTGAACACTCCCCACATCTCATTAGTGTTCTTCTCTTGAAGCCTGTTTTTCCAATCCACACATCCTAAGTCATGCCTCACTGCATCATAATTTCTCTGCCCCCAGCTATAGCTCTTGCCCTGCGGCACACGATTATCCCTCTCCATCACTAAAGTAAAAGTCACCGAGTTGTGGTCACTGTCCCCGAAGTGCTCACCTACCTCCAAGTCTAACACCTGGCCTGGTTCATTACCTAGAACCAAATCCAATATAGCCTCCCCTCTTGTTGGCCTGTCGACATATTGTGTCAGGAAACCCTCCTGCACACATTGTACAACCAACCAGAACACTCTTCCTACATCTAGTCTAGCCACTTCCATCAGGGGTTTATGTCATTCTATGAGATGCACCCTCATTCTTCTAAACTGCAGTGGCAAAATGCCCAGTCAATCCAGTCTCTCCTCACATGACAGTCCCCGTATCCCCAGAGTCAGTCTGGTGAACCTTCTCTGGAATACCTCAGTGTCCTTCCTCATAATAGGAGACCAAACCTGCACATAATATTCAAGGTGTAGCCTCACCAAGGCCCTGTATAACTGCAACAACACAGTATTACTCCAAAACTCCAATGATTGAATGGTAACACTGTAGTTTACTGAAATGGAAAACAACTGGAAACAATACTGACATTCATGACTCTTAGAGTCATAAGGATATACCGCGTGGAAACGGACCTTTCGGTCCAACTCGTCCATGCCGACCACATTTCCCAACCCGATATATTCCCACCTGCCAGCACCCGGCCCATATTCGTACAACCCCTTTCTATTCATATACCCAACCAAATGTTTCTTAAATATTACAATTGTACCAGCCACCACCACTTCCTCTGGCAGCTCATTTCATACACTACCACCCTCTGCGTGAAAATGTTGCCCCTTAGGTCTCTTTTACATCTTTTCCCTCTCACCCTAAATCTATGCCCACTAGTTTTGGATTCCTTAATCCAAGGGAAACGACTTTGTCCATTTACCCTATCCATGCTCCTCATAATTTTTGAAATCTATATTTGGTCACCCCTCAGCCTCCGAAGTTCCAGAGAAAACAGTTTATACAGCAAATACTCCAGCAATGGCAACATCCTTGGAAGTCTTTTCTGAACCCTTTCAAGCTTCACAACATCTTTCCGGTAGGAAGGAGATCGGAATTGCACGCAATATTCCAACAGTGGCCTAACCAATGTCCTGTACAATCATAACATAACCTCCCAACTCCTGTACTGAATATTTTGACCAATAAAAGGAAGGATACCAAACGCCTTCTTATCCTACCTACCTGCAACTCTACTTTCAAGGAGCTATGAACCTGCACTCCAATGTATCTTTGTTGAACAACACTCCTACGACCTTACTATTAAGTATATAAGTCCCGCTAAGATTTGCTTTCCCAAAATACAGCACCTCGCATTTATCTAAATTAAAATTCATCTGCTACTTCTCAGTACATTGGACCATCTCGTCCAGATCCTGTTGTAATCTAAGGTAACCCTCTTTGCTGTCCACTACACTTCCAATTTTGGTGTCATCTGCAAACGTACTAACTGTACCTCTTATGCTGGCATCAAAATCATTTATGTGAATGACAAAAAGTAGAGAGCCCAACACGGATCCTTGTGGTACTTCACTGGTCACAGTTCTTCAGTCTGAAAGAAAAACTATCAACCACCACTCTGTCTTATATCTTGAGCCAGTTTTGTATCAAAATGGCTAGTTCTACCTGTATTCTGTGAGACTTTACCTTGCTAATCAGTCTCTGATAGGGAACATTGTGGAACGCCTTACTGAAGTCCATGTGCATCACATCTACCGCTCTGCCCTCATCAATCCTCTTTGTTACTTTTTGAAAATACTCAATCAAGTTTGTGAGACAGGATTTCCTATGCAAAAAGCCATGTTGAATATTTCTAATAAGCCCTCGCCTTTCCAAATACATGTGCATCCTATCTCTAAGGATTCCCTCCAACACCTTGTCCACCAGTGCACAGTTCCATGGCTTGTCATTACCAACCTTTATAAACAGGGGCGCCATGTCAGCTAACTTCCAGTCTTCCAGCACCTCACCCGTGACTATCGCTGATACAAACATTTCAGCAAGGGGCCCAGCAATCTCTTCTCTAGCTTCCCACAGAGTTCTAGGGGACACATGGTCAGTATTTACCATGGAAAAGGATATGGAAGATGTTGTCCATAGGGAGATATGTGGTGATTCTTTTGAGGCTTCAGGTTAGTTGCACAATTTCTTATTTCATTTGTTTGTCCCCAGATGCTTCTGCTTCACTTTGGATGTGCACACCTTCACATGTACATTTCTCGACGGGATGGTCTGATAGTTCTCTGCTTCTTCTTCAAGAAGAGTCCCCATTCGCAGCAATCCATTTTCACCAGGATGAGCTCATTTGCAGCTTTATTCTTGAACATCTTTCACATTCTTCATGTCAAAGGTACAATTCCGGCTACTTTCACGGGTCCCAGTTGTATCTGTGTCTTTTTGAGTATGTGAAATATTCCAAGGTAAAGTCCTATTTAAGACTCCGCCCACAGCACCTTCTCCAATATACAAGCGATGCGATTGGTGCTATCCCTGCTGTTACCGGAATTGCAAAATAATCCATAAATCTGCATACAATTTCTATCTTTCTCTCATGCCCACAAATCATTTTCCCTTCCTGACTTCTTTGTTCCCATTATGAGGAAGCGTTACACACCAAATTCGATTGAAAACCTATCGAATCGCACAATTGCCTAGAATACTCTTTCTCCAATCCTGCTCCCTGTGAGAACTCAACTCCATTCTCCCTCTTACTGCATCTTAATCCACTCTGATGATGTCACCGTCCACCCACAGTGTCCACAGCATTAGCTCCTTTGTCTGTACCTGAGGCTCCCCCTCCTCCACTCTGCTTAACAGGCTCCTCACTGATATAATCAATGGAAAAAACTATAGAGGTGATAGGGTTCAGCCGAGAATTTAACAAATGAGTGTATCCACATGACTGTGGTTTAATGTCAATGACCAAATCCTCTGAGGAAAACAGAAGAGTAGCATGGATGACATTTCTGAATTTTAAAACAATAGAGCAGGAGTAGTTTAGGAATTCATTACTCAGATACCTGTTCGGATCTGAATGGAGTGAAAGGCACAGAGTGAGATCACAGAATTCTTGAATTGTATATGACTAAATTCTTTAGCACACATTGGAAAGAATTCTAGATTTGATCGTCTGTAATGAAACTGAGCTTGTGGATATATTGGCAGAGAGTGGCGGTCACGTTAAGCTCCTCACTGATTAATTTAAAGTGCAGTAACAGCTGCCAGAACACAACAGCTAAGAGATGGGTTCTTCCAAAACAGGAATGGGATGCTGAGATGGCATGATCATATTGAATGGTGGTGCAGGATTCATGGGCCAAATGACCTCATCTTGCACCAAATCTCTTTGTTGCTATGTTTCCCTTTATCAACGCTGCAGGTATATATACTCAAATAAACTCAAAAGAATCAAACAGCAAATTCGACTCTGCCAGATTAATTTGAAATTTTCAATTCGTCCTGTGATACCTGATTAAATAATTGCTTCCAGCACTTTTCCTCTGGCATGGCAAACTAATTGGTCTCTGCTCCCTGATTTCTGTCTCCCTTTTATAATGTCGACCATCCACCCGCTATTTTCTAATGCACTGCGGCTGAACCATGAATTACCAGAAAGAGCAATCAAGAATTGTATTGTCAATCTCATTCACATCCAGATGGCAACACTTGCCCCATTCTCCATCAGAGTGGATGTTTTTTTTAGGAGATGAAAGGTTCTGATTGGTGGGTGGCCATAGTAATGGAAGTGAATCTACATTGTTTCAGACATCTTGGTTTTGAAACAAAGATGGCGATGGAGAATGACGACTCCGTACACTGTCCATTGTCCTCATGTATTCCTATAGACGAGTATTCATGGCAATAAAATCTAATTCTAGTTCTAACTCTAATATCAAAAATCTTGTGAGTCAATTGAATTGACTAAACGGAAATGTTATTTACAGACATTTAGCGAATATACTCAAGTATGGTTTGTTTTGGACACATCAGATTAAAAGCAGTAGTTGGCAGTGACATTAGATAATGCAGTAAGACAATATTTCCAGCTGGAAAGTGTTAATTTGAAGTGCTGGCAGTGAGCCGATCCCCACAGGGTAGGTGATGGAAACTCTTCTTAGACAAAGCACCCTCAGCCTGCTCTTGACTCAGGTCTCATTCCCCATCTCCTTCAGGACAGTGCTTTCCATATCATACCCTGACATTAACAGTAATCAATCATTGTCATTTTGAATGTGAGACTGCACAGTTGATAAGTTACTGTTCTCTCCTGACACTTATGTTCATCGACATGTGCCCCAGAGGTGACGGCATGGTGGCACAGTGGTTAGCACTGTTGCCTCACAGCGCCCGAGACCCGGGTTCAATTCCCACCTCAGGCAACTGACTGTGTGGAGTTTGCACGTCCTTCCCGTGTCTGCGAGGGTTTGCTCCCACTATTCAAAAATGTGCTGGTTAGGTGAATTGGCCGGGCAAAATTGCCAGTAGTATTAGGTGAAGGGGTAAGTGCAGGAGGATGGAGTCTGAGTGGGTTGCAGGTCGGTGTGGACTTGTTGGGCCGAAGGGCTTCCTCACACTTTAACTAATATAATTTAAAGCAATTACAGCTTCAATCCTGGTCAGAGAACAGACTTTGAGTTAGAAAATTAGAGAAAGGTTTTTTCAAACAATTGTTTAATAGAATTGTTCTCAATCATATTTGAATAAGGAAATCTGACAATTTAAAAACTCCTTGAAGACTTATTAGAGTTACGTCCTATTTGGCAGACGTGTTTGGAATAACTGGGGAGTTTTCTACATGTCTATATCTCTGCTGGTTTCCACAAATACTGGTTTGTAAAACCCCCATTAAAGTCATTGACTGGTCATTAAGTCTTTGTGTCTGAGGATTTATGCAAGCATGGAACTTCAAGAAATTATCTCAAAATAGAGCAATAATTTATCTTGAAATTAATGCAGGCACTTTGATTGCTACTAAAGCTTGATGAGATCATTCATTATGTCTTAGGATATTTAAACTTAATAAACAATCAGAATAAACTCCTATTATTGAGAACTCCTGGCTAACATGTAATTTAATAGCTAATGCTACTTCACAGTGTGGCTTACACTAATATATTTAACTGAGTAATATATTGGACTGAATAAGAATGTTGGTTTATTATTTCTTGTATAGACTGATCAATCAGCATCACGGAAACAGACCAATCAGTTCAACTACTTTACGCTGACCATGTTCCTAAACTAAACTCGTCCTACTTGGTTGTGTTTGAATCATATCCCTCCAAACATTTCCTATTCAACTACTTGGCCGAATGTCTTTGAAGCATTATAATTGAGCCCACATCCAACACTTCCTCTGGAAGTTTATTCCAAACATGAACCACTCCATGCATATTTTTAAAACGTCCCTCTCATGTCCTTGTTAAAAGCTTCTTCTCTCATCTTAAAAATACAACGCATAGTTTTGAACTCCACTATCCTCGGAAATAAACCTTTGCTATTCACCTTATCTATGCCCCTCATGATTTTATAACTATCCAAAAGGTCACCCCCTCCGTCTCTGACGCTCCAACCAGTCTCAGCCTATCCTGCCTGTTTTAATAACACATGCTCTCAACTTCTGTTACCCTCCCACATGATCAACCATGCTTTCCAGCGTATCTCTTGCATTAACTGAACCTCTGCCGATGAACCCAACCCCTCAAATTGTAACAAGAATCGACACCCTCTTGTCCTCATCTTCCAACCGACTGATATCCGGATACAGCGTATCACCCTCTGCCAATTCTGCCACCTACAGTCAGACCCCACCACCATAGACATATTTCCGTCCCCACCCCTATCTGCGTTTCGCAGACACCATTCCCCCCTCAACTCCGTTGTTAAGTCCACGTTCCCCACCAACACACTCTCCACAAAGGGCACCTTCCCTTGCCACCACAAGACGTGTAAAACCCGCTCTCCACTCATCCCCATCCAAGTCCTCAAAGGATCTTTCCACATCCATGAGAGATTTTCCTGCATATTCAAACACCATCTACTCCGTCCGGTGGTCTCAATGTGCTCTCCTCTATATCAGGGAGACAGGACACCAACTCGTGGAAAGTTTAAGGGAACATCTCTGGAACATATGCACCCAACCACCACAACACCCTGTCCGACCACTTCAACTCTCCTCCCACTCCGCCAAGGACATCCTCTACGACCAGCTCCGAGCCACCTGACGCCTGGAGAATAAACACCTCATCTTCCACCTTGGGACCCTTCAACCACATGGCATCAACACTGACTTCACTGTTTTCTAATCATCCCTCCCCTACCTCATCCGATCCAACCTTCCAATTCAACACTACTCCCTTGACCTGTCCGACATGTCCATCTTCCTTCCTACCTATCTGCACCCTCTCTGCTCCGACCTATCACTATCAGACTCAACCCATTGCCTTCCCAGGTATCTTTCCCTCACTGTCATTCCCACCCTCCTATTTATCTCTCTGTCCTCTTTCTAAAACACCCATGTTCTTGATGAAGGACTTATGCCCGAAACGTCAACCTTCCTGCTCCTTGGATGCTTTCTTACTTGTTGTACTTTTTATCTTATTTAAACTACATCTGCTACTCCACAGCCCATTGGCCCATCTGATTAAGATCCTATTGTAATCGGAGTTAACCTTTTCGCTGTCCACTACACCTCTAATCTGCAAACTTAGCAACTATATATCCTATGTTCAAATCTAAATCACTTACATAAATGACAAAAAATTGTGGACACAACACCGAGCCTTGTGGCACTCCGCTGGTCTCAGGCCTCCAGTCTGATTGGCACCCACCACCACCACGATCTGTCTCCTCCTTTCGAGCGAGTTTTGCCTCCAAATGGCCAGTTCTCCATGTGACCTAACGTTGAAAACCAGTTTTATTGGATCATTCCAACTTGAGTTTGGGAATGTAGGCAGTGTGGAGTAGGTGGGAGTGCCTTGTTCTGGGTGTTGAATTCGGTTGGTTAAAACTGGGCTGGGTGCAGTCGTGGCCCTTTCAGTCACTAAGAGTTTTCGGTGGTGGACAAAGTAACTCTGGATTTTACAAAAGGTGAGCAAGGCAAAGCTGTTGGAAATGGCAGACAGCTGGAGTTGGGGTCGCCTTCATCTGTGAGAAAAGGAGAGATAATTACAGCAACAGCTCGGAATTTTCATTTCTCTGGAAATGGCAGGAATTCAATTGGACATGAGGCAGCTTGAACATGTAAAAGAATGGAAACAGTTTACATTTTGATTAAAACAGATGGAAGAGAAAAAGTACAAACGGCTTCAACAGAGAAATAAAACAAAAGGAATGGAAAGGAAAGGCTAAGCAGAACAAAAAGGAAAGGACAGAATCACTTTAGCAAACATATCAGGAAAAGAGAGAGAGGAAAGGGAGAAAGAGAGGGAGCATTTGATCTTCAGAAACTGGCACTTAAATAGGGAAGTTGTCTTAAAAGGCTGGAGGTGAATGTAGAAAGTCGACTTAGTGAGGAGAATCGTGAGGATTTGCAAATCTATCGCAGTCAAGGGCCGGTGGGGATCTGTCCAATTATATCCAAGCATTGCCTTAATTTGAGGAAAAGCATGTGGAATACTTTTTCATCGTATTTGAGACGGTGGCAAAAGAAATGAAGTCACCAGTGACCACGTGGATTTTGTTGATCCAAATAAAGCTAGAATGTAGAGCTTGTGATGTATTTGCCTCACTATCAGAGGAGGCATCTGGGGAAGATGAGGAGGTGAAGAAAGGCATTTTAAGAGTATATGAGCTGGGGCCAGAAGCCTGCAGACAAGGTTTCAGGAATGTAAGGAGGCACCCTGGTAAAAGCCACGTTGAGTTTGAATGGATCAAGCAAAGCAATGTTGGTCGGTAAATAAAGGCATGAAAAATGGATCAAACAGGTGACTTGCTCAGCCAATTATTTTGGAGGAGTTAAAAAATTCACTTCCTGACTGAGTGAGGGCTCATGTGGAAGAGCCGAGAGTGAAAGCAGCAAGATTAGCAGCTGAAATGGCTGATAATTTTGATTTGGTACATAAATAAAATTTTGGCTTCCAACATCAATTTCAATCAGTGAGGGATAGAAATTAGGGAAACAAGAAATCCTAGTGTGGTAGGGGAACATTAGATCTTGGTGAAGATCACAAAGATAGCTTAACACAGAGAGAAAAGAAAACCCTTGAAGGAGACAGAGAAGTGAAAACCTTTGGTGTTTTCCGGGCAATAAAAAAGGCCGCATGTAATCAGTGTTGGAGGGTTAGGAGAAGCACTGGGAAGACAGATGTGGGATAACAGGATAAACCAGAATATTTTGTTGACGTGATAATGAAAAGCACAGTAGAAGCTAAAAAGGTGCACCGGAATGTACAACCTGGTCAGAGGTTGATTAAGGCTAACGTGCAGGATCTTTGCCCATTTACTTGCAAAAGTTAAGTTTACTCACATAACTCAGGCACAGCCCGTAAAAAGGTTAGAATATTAAGAAATACATAGTTAAAATTTACACAACAACAGGTCAGAGTCTAACATGTCTAATTGGAAGCACAATAGCTTGCGGAACGACACTCCTTCATCAGATGGTAGTGGATTGCTCAATCATAACACAGAGAATTTATAGCAAAGATTTACAGTGTGATGTAACTGAAATTATACATTGAAAAATTGGTTGTCTCTTCAGACGTTCATCTGTTAGAATACCGTGATAGTTTTACTTCTTTCATGTGTAAATCACAAAACCTTTTTTTTACAAAAAAAGTTGTATTCTCGGGTTAGTTGTTAACAATGGTGCTGGCTAGACAATATGTTGAAGGTGTTTGCCCCCTGTGTACTCAGTTGATTCTAATCTCAAAAGTGAGTTAACGGAGTTTTACATGAATTCAGGATTTTTTGAGCTCAGAGTTCTACATGAATGCATGCAGTTTTGGAGCAAAAATAGAAATACATGTGCACATGTGGGTCTTCGTCTGTTTCTGTGGCTTGGGGGTTGTGAGTGTGAGAAAGTGTACGTGTGTGCGTGTAGTGAGTGCAGAGTGTGTTAAGTCTGTGAGGGAGTGCATGTATGAATGTGGGAGGGTATGTGTGGATGTCTGGGTGCGCTCCTGTGTATTTATGTGTTCGTGTGTATGTGTGCATAGGAGTGCCTGTATGTGTGAGAGTTGTGTGTGTTGGAGTATCTGTGTGTGTGAAAACTGCAATGGTGGTTACCTGTAATATGACATGAACCCAAGGTCCTGGTTGAGGCCCTCTCTGTGGGTACCTAACTTAGCTATCAGCCTCTGCTCGGCCATTTTTCTCCATTGCCTGTCCCGAAGTCCACCTTGGAAGATGGTCACCCGAAGGTCCGAGGCTGAATGTCCTGGACCACTGAAGTTTTCCCAACTGGGAGGTAACTCTCCTGTCTGTTGACTGCTGTGTTGTGCCCATTCATCCGTTGTTGTAGCCTTTGCTCGGTTTCCAAAATGTTTCTCCTAGTTCCCAGGAGCTGAAAAATTATGCCTTGTACTTCGTGACCCGCAACACATTATCAATGAGAATGAGCACCTCTCCAAGACGTTCCCTCACACCTCCACTATTTGCCTTTAAACAAAGGCCAAACCTCAGTCAGTTTGTTGTTCGTTCCAAGCTGTCCAGCTCTCAGGACAACTCCATTCAACCCTGTCACAGTAGGCGCTGCAGACTTGCCAGAGTGTAGACATAGATACCAACATTGCGCGTGGGGACAACTCCCACCTTGTACATGGCAAGTATTCTTGTGATTCAGCCAACGTTGTCTATCTTTTACGCTGCAGGCAAGGATGCCCAAAGGCATGGTATACTGGGGAAACCGAGCAAAGGATGAATGGGCACCACACAACTATCAACAGACAGGAGGGTTCACTCCAAGTTGGGGAATACTTCAGTGGTCCAGGAAATTCGCCCTCGGAAATTCGGGTGACCATCCTCCAAGGTGGACTTCTGGAAAGGCAGCTTGGAAAAGTGGCCGAGCAGAGGCTGATAGCTAAGTTTGGTACCCATAGGGAGAGCCTCAACCGGGATCTTGGGCTCACGTCACATTACAGGTGACGACTATTGCACTACACAGACATGCACACATATGCTCGTACACACACACTCTCTCGCCCACACACAGGCACTCCGATACATGCATACACATGGACACGACACCCACACACACCTTTATAGACATACACACACCCTCACAGACTTAAGATGCTTTGCACTCACTATAGAAACACACATGCACTCTCACACTCACAATCCCCAACTCAGACAGACAGACAGACACACACACAGATAGACAAAGACCTACATGCACATATATATTTTGTGGGGTGAATTTGTACTTGCAGGGTTACATTGTAATTTGCTCAAAAACCGCATGCATTCATGTAGAACTCTGAACTTCAAAACTGCATGAATTCATGTAAAACTCCGTTATCTCACTTTTTAGATTAAAATCAATTTAAACATCATGGCAGATACAGAAAATACAGTGAGCCAACACCTTCAACATATTGTTTAGCTATCACCATTGTTAACAGCTAACCTGAAAACGGAACATGTTTTTAAAAAGTTTTGTAATTTACACATGAAAGAAGTGAAGCTATCACTGTATTCTAACACATGAAAGGCTTAGCACACAATCAATTTTTCAATGCATAATTTCAGTTACATCACACTGTAAATTTATGCTATAAATTCTGTGTGTTGGGATTGAGCACTCCACTACCACATAGGTGAAGGTGCGTCGCTCCTAAAGCTCGTGTGCTTCCAATTAAACCTGATGTACTATAACTTGGTATTGTGTGATTTTTAACTTTGTACACCTCAGTTCAGCACCAGCATCTCCAAATTAAGAGATACGTGATCATGTCAATATTTGACATTGAGAGATGAGGAGATATGTAACTCAGACTATTCCCAGAAAAAAATACGAATGTGTGGAATTCAATTATGTCGAATGAGGTTAGAGTGTCCAGTGAAAAGCGAAGAAGTGGTGGGAGGAGGAGTGGATAACCTCTCGGCACCAGCAATATCATTGGTCCTTGATAACGATACAGCTGGGTCACAGGTATAAGTGCTGCCTAGAGAGGTTGAAAAACAGTGTAAGATCAGGCATCTGAGGTATTGCAGGAAGCATATTCTGGGAGTTTTCTAAAGAGAAGCATTCAGATTTTATCTATAATTGCTACAATCGAGAATCACGTTTCAACACATCATGTTTGATTTATTAAATTTAAATTATTTATCCAGTGAACTGTTCAGGGATCTTATTAGCACAGTTAGGAATTCTTGGTCACGTGGAATCCTGGGAAAGCTAGCCATTTAGATACAAAATTGGCTTGAAATTTGGAGAAAGAAGGTGGTGGTTGATGATTGCTGTTCGGACTGGAGGCCTGCGACCAGAGGTGAGTTGCAAGAATTGGTGCTGCGTCCACTGATGTCCAACATTTATATACAGGACTTAGATGTGATTATATGAAGTATATTTAGTAAGGTTCCATATGAAATGCAACTGGTGATGGGGTGGACAGTGAAGGTGCATACCTCAGAATACAATGGGACCGTGATCAGATGGGCCAATGGGCTGATGAGTGGCAGATGGAGTGTAATTTAGATAAATGTGAGGTGATCAATTTTGGTGAGGCAAATCAGTGCAGGACTTACACATTTAATGGTAAGATGTGATTGCCGAACAAAGACATCTTGCAGTGAAGGTTCATAGTTCCTTTGAAGTGGAGTTTCAGGTAGACAGTGTCATGAAGTAGGTATTTTATATACTTGTCTTTATTATTCAGAGCATTGAGTATAGGCGTTGATCTGTCATTTTGTGGCTGTAAAGGTCACTAGTTCAGTCACTTTTAAATATTGCATTCAGTTCTGGTCCCCTTGCTATAGGGATGATGTTGTAATACTTGGGTATCAGAAAAGGTTTATAGAGATATTGCTAGGTTTGGGGGGTTTGAGCTAGAGGAAGAGGCTGAAAACGCTGGGGATACTTTCCCTGGAGTGTCAGAGTCTGAGGGGTGACCTAATGAAGGTTTGTAAGATCATGAGGGACATAGATGGGGGAAATAGACGATATCTTTTTTCTCAAGGTTCAGGTGTCAAAAACTAGATGGCATAGGTTTCAGGTGAGCGGGGAGAGATTTAGATGTGATTAAAAGGGTGACATTTTCATGAAGAGAGTGGTTTATGATTTAATGAGTTGCCAGAGGAAGTGCTGTAGGCTGGTACAATTACAACATTGAAAAGACATGTGGATGTGTACATGAATAGGAATGGTTTAGAGGGATATCGGTTAAATGCTGGTTAATAGGACCTCTATTTCCAAAATAAATTAAATTCACATCTCACTTCAATGTCACGACGAAGTATAGCACCTCAAATTAATACAAAACAAAAACAGATAATGCTGGAGAAACGCAGCAGGTATGGCAGCAACTGTGGACAGAGGAAGCAGAGGTATCTGATGTTTCTGTGAACTCACCATGAGAATATAAGCATTCGGTGCAAGAGTAGGCAATTCAGCCCATTGAGCCAGTTCTGCTATTCAATACGCCCCTGGCTGATTTCATTTCAGTCTCACCTCCACTGACCTGCCCGCTCCCTGCCACCCTCCAACCCATTACCCATTAAAAATCTGTCATCTCCTTAAATGTACTCAGTGTCCTCATGTTCACAACACTCTGGGGGAGTGAATTCCACAGATTCCTAGTCCTTTTGGAAGCAATTCCTCCTCAGCTCTGATTTCAATCTGCCAGCCCCTTATCCTAATCGACATCCTCTTGTTCCAGTTTGTCCCACTAAGGCAAACCTCCTTTCTACCTCGTCAAACCTCTTTCCGAATATGCAGAGATGGAACATGGCAGTTAGACAATTATTTTACATCAGTCTTTACAGTGGAAAATACAACAAAGACAGCACCATCCTCATCCACTTCCTGCGTCTCACGTCAACAATCAATTCGACTAAAATCACGGGCGGCACTGTGGCTCGGGATTCAATTCCCGCCTCAGGAGACCAGGATTCAATTCCCGCCTCAGGCAACTTTCTTTGCAAGATCTCCCTCTGTCTGCGTGGGTTTCCTCCGGGTGCTCCGGTTTCTCCCCGCAGTCCAAAGGTGTGCAGGTTGGGTGTCTGGGCCGTTCTAAATTACCCGTAGTTTTAGGGGTGAATGTAATGGAATGCGTCTGGGTGGGTTGCTCCTCAGAGGGTCGGTGTGGACTTGTTTGGTGGAAGAGCCTGCTTCCACACTGTAGGGAATCTTATCGCATAACAGTTATGAGACATGACTTCCCCTTGACAAAGTCATATTGACTGTCTCATAATATCCTATTTTTCTCTAAGTATATATTTAACTTTACTGTATTCTGACTTCCATCAGGTTTCCCACTTGTGCTGACAGCTTCATCAGTAAAGTGGTGGAAGTGATCATCAACTTTGCTATCAAGCAGCACATGCTCAGCAATAATCTGCTCAGTGACGCCCAGTTTTGGTTTTGCCAGGGTCACTCAGCTCCTGATCTCATTACAGCTTTGTTTTGAACATAAACAAAAGAGCTGAAATCCAGTGGTGATTTGGGAGTGACAGCTCTTGACATCAAAGTCACATTTGACCAAGTGTGGCATCAAGGGGACCTGGCAAAATTGGAATCAATGGATATCGGGGGCAAACTCTCCACTGGTTAGAGCCATACCTGGCACAAAGGAAGATGGTTGTGGTTGTGGGTGGGGGGGTTGTAGGGGTCAGTCATCTCAGCTCCAGGGCATCTCAACAGGAGTCCATCAGGACACCCCATTGAGTCCCTCATGTGACCCAGTAATATTCAAATGGTTCAACAATGACCCTCCCTCTGTCATTATGTCAGAAGTAGGAATTTTCGCCGATGATTGCACAGTATTCAGTCCCATTCGCGACTCCTCAGTTGCTGAAGCAGTCTGTGCTCAACTGCAACAAGATCTGGATAGTATCCAGGCTTGGGCCGACAAGTGGCAAGTAACATTTATGTCACACAAATGCCAGACAATGACCATCACCAAAAAGAGACACTATACCCAAAACCTCTTGATATTCAATGGTATCACCATCACAGAATCGCCCACTGTCAACATCCTTCGTGTTTCATTGCCCAGAAACTCAGTTGGATTCACCACATGAACACACTGGCTACAAGAGCAGGTCAGAGACTAGGGATACTGTGGCGAGTAACTCATCTCCTGACACCCCAATGTCTATCCACAATAAACAAGGCGCAAGTCAGGAGTGTGATGGTATACTCTCCACGCTTCTGGATGAGTGCAGTCCAACAACACTCAAGAAGGTCAACACCATCCAAGACAAAACAACCGGCTTGTTTGGCACCACATCTACATACATTCAATCCTTCCACCATAGTATGGCGCTCAGGAGCAGCAGTGTATATTCTCTACAAGATACGCTGAAGAAATTCACCAAAGAGCCTTCGACAGCACCTTCCAAACCCACGAATACTTCCATCTAGGAGGACAAGGGCAGCAGGTATTTGGGAACACCATCATCTGCAGGTACCCCTTCAAACTGCTCAGTATCCTGACTTGGAAATATATCGCTATTTCCTCACAGACATTAGGTCAAAATCCTGGAATTCTCTCTACCAGCATTGTGGGCCAACAAATAGCAAGTGAACTGCAACGATTCAAGAAGGCAGTTCACCACCACCTTCTCAAGTGCAAATAGGGATGGGCTATCTAAGCTGGCCAGGCAGCGACATCGAGGTCCCACCAACGAATTTTTAAAATCTGTAAGGTCACCCCTCAGCCTCCGACGGTCCAGCAAAACAGCCCCAGGCGATTCATCCTCTCCCTATAGCTCAAGTCCTCCAACTGGGGCAACAAACGTGTAAAATTTTACTGAATACTTTCAAGTTTCACGACATCCTTCCAAAGACCAGAATTGCACGAAATATTCCAACAGTGGTCTAATAGTGTCCAGCTGCAAAAGTACCTCCCTATTCCTGTACTCAATATTCTGACCAATAAAGTAAAGCATACCAAATGCTTTCTTCACTATTCTGTCTACCTGCAACTCCACTGCCAAGGAGCTATGAACCAGCACTCCAAGGACTCTCTTTCGTACCTTCCCATTAAGTGCATAAGTCCTGCTGTGATTTGCTTTTCCAAAATCAGCCGTGAAGCCAGCCATTACATTGACGCTTATTCAAACACATCCAAACTATTACCATGGACCTGGGACAAATCCAAACATGACAGGTGCCAGATCTACAATTTAAAAAGATATTACGACTCTAGTAGTGACCATGAAACCATTGTCAATTTTCATTAAAATACGTCTCTTTCACTAAAGTTCTTTAGGGAAAGAAAATTGCTCTCCTACCCACTGAAATTGGTATTTTGGTGAAAGTCAGCTATCTAAGCTCCACGTTTTCACTTCAGGAGTTCCTCAAGATTGCGCCCTGAACTCAGAAGCGAGTATTTCAGAAACAGGAAAAATCAGCTGCTCAATTTTATCCTCTTGTCCCTCCATTAACTGGAGATAACAGAAGCACTCTCTGTCGAGAACAAGTTGCAACAGCACAACAGGGTCCTAAAGCAGAGCCTGGTCTTCAGTTCTCTCGGATTTTCACTGCCATTGACTCCAGACCTCCCTCCAATGGGACCATGTGGTGGTTGGTATGCAGTGACCACTACACATGAAAGGAATTCTCAAACAGGTAGCTTCCATCCCAACACTGCCCCACTCCCAAATGAATCTAGGAGGTGGAACATCAGGAAACTGATGAATAACACCAAAACCAATAGACCTGAATGATACACTGCTGCCATCGTCCTGACACACTCTGGGTCAAAAGCAGGATATCACAACCGTCATTGCCTCTGCCCTGAATCGAGACAGAATGGAGGAGACAATAGATTCATTCCCCTCCAACCCCGAACTATCTTTATTTCACTGAAGGAAGTGTTTCTCAGGCAGTGCTATGCAGGCGACCTGATGTTGACCAGGATACCTGAGTCACAGAGTTCCCACAACATCTGGTCCACCCTAAACCCCTCCACAGTCAGCTGCTGTGTGGAGACCCATGGCCCCTCGACAAGGATTTTCCAGGTCTGGCTCAGTAAGAATAAGCAGGAGATTCAGGATCTCTGAGACCGCAAACATGAGGTATTCCTGAACCGGCAGCTTCACCATAACTGCAGCTAAAAGAAACAAGCAGAGACACAGCTGAAGGCTGAGAAGTAAAAAGAAGCCGTGATCTATCTCAAGGTGATGAGTGAAGAGAGGCTGCAGGTGAGTCACTGACTCACTGACAGCCACAAAGTGTGCGACTTATTCAGTTCAATCAAAGCATCTACAGTCCGAGCACCCAGGGAGTGACCCCACTGAGAACCAAACACCGACAGTCGCTCATCGAAGACTGAGAGGCACCTGCTGGGGAAAGCACTTCGAAATCTTCCTCCACCATTTCACAGCCTTCAGCACAAGTGGTTCTGACACCATCCTATAACACACTACCCACCGCCATCTCAGCAAACCTCCAACCCACCCTGAGGGCAAAATCACCTCCAACAACAGAACAACAAGGCCACCAGCACAAATGGAATCCCTGGTGAAGGACTAAACTATGGCGAAGAGTCAATCTTGGTATAAATCCACCTCACCATCCTTTTCTAGAATGACGAGAGCATGCTGGGAGATGTCAGAGACGCCTTTATTATGACCAACTTCAAGAAAGGAGACAGGTCCAACCGTATAGAGAGATTTCCCAATTCCATCTTGGGGAAGGTTACCATGAGAATCCTGCTCAGTCCTTCCTCCCAGGGGCTGAAGAGCTCGTCCCGAGTCTCAGTTCAGGTTCATCCCATCAAAAGGCTGAACGGCCAGGATTGTCTATGTGTGACAAATCCAAGCAGAGGGCAGAGAATGCAGCAAACCTCTGCACATGGCCTTCTTCTGTCTCCGAGCCTTTCACTCTGTGGACCATGATGGATTATGGGATATCTTGCCCAAATGTGGGTGACCATAGAATTCTGTCACCATTCTCCGCCTGCTTTGCAATTACTTCCAAGCAGTGGTATTCAGCAACACATTCACCACATGCTTGAGCAGGATGTGACAGAAGAACTAAGAAATCATACAACCAACATATTAGATCTAAGCCCTGCATCCTGTCACTTCCAGTCATGATTGATAGTGATGAAACATCGCATTGCAGGAGGACGAGGCTCAACATTTATGCGGAATAATCAACAGTAGGTGCCCCAATAAATCAATGCAAAGATAAGGCTAATCACATTCACTAAGCTCTTCAGACAGAAATGCTGTTGGATTCATTCATCTTGGCCTCCCCTAGTGGGTAAAGTTTGGGGACTTGACAACATCCCAGCAATGGGACAGATGGCATGAGCTCTAGTACATGCTGTACCCCAGGGCAAGCAGTTCCTGCTGAACTGTGGCACTGACATCTACCTGAGAGAATGTAAATGTGCCCTGTTGGGTGCTGTGCGGAACTAGTAGGACAAAGCCAACCCGGTGAATTCCCACCCCATTTATATGATATCGATCATGAAAATGTGAATGAAAGCTTCATCAACAGTGCTATGAAGCAACATCTACATACCAACAACCTGCTCAGTGACATCACTCAGCTCCTGACCTCACTCCAGTCATCGTCCAAACATGGAGAAAAAGGTGCTGATTTCCAGAGGTGGGGTGTGTCTGACTGTACTTCACATCAAGGCTGCATTTGGTGTGGTGTGGCTTCAAGGAGCCTGAGCAAAGCTGGAAGCAATGGAAATCGGGGGAAACTTTCCCACTGGGTGGAGTCATCCCTGGCAGAAAAGAAGAAAGTTGTGGTTCTTTTATTTCAATCGTTGCATCTGCAGGACAACTCTGCAGGAGTTCCTCAAAGGAGTGCCTTAGGCCTGACCATCTTCAGTAATGTTATCAAGGGACCCTCTTCCATCACAGGGTCAGAGTCATTGCACTGTGTTCAGCAGCATTTGCGACGACTCAGGTACTGAAACACTATTTGTCCAATTTCAGTGAGACTTGGACAATATGCAAGCTTGGGATGAAATGTGCTAAGTAGCATAAACGACACATAAATGCCAGACAATGACCAACTCTAACAACAGATAATCAACAATCTTCCTTCGATATTCAATGGGGTGACCGTTGCTGATTCCTCAACTATCATCACCTTGAGATGACTATTGACCAGAAACTGAACTGGAGTATCCATTTATATACAATGCTGAAAAGGCAGGGCAGAAGATAGGAATACTTTAGGTAATAACGCACTTCCTGACTTCCATCTGTCCACCATCTGGAAGATCCAAGTTAGGAGAGGGCTGGAACATTCCCGTTTCCCGAAATGAGTGAGGCTGCAACAACACTCAAGAAGCTTGACAAGATCCGGGATAAAAGAGTTCACTTGATGGTCACCAAAACCATCTTATTTCCACCACTGACTCTCAGTAGCAGCAATATGTAGCAACTAGGAGATGCATTGCAGAAATTTACCAAAGTTCATCAAACAAAACTTCCAAACGCACAATTATCTCGAAGGACATGTACAGCAGGTACATGGGATAACCATGCACTAAAAATTCCATTCCAAATCAATCATCAACCTAATTTGGTAATATGTCACCATTCTGTAAGTATCACTGCTTCATACTTGTTCATTAGAGACAAAAAAAAGTTGACATCTCCACCTGCTGATCACTCAGACCTGAAGCAAATTTACACAAGAAACATCGATTTCTTCCATTCTTGATGCTGCCTGGCTTGCTGTATTCTCCCAGTCTCCTTCCTGTCTATTTCACAGCTCTTTATTACGGTATTATAAGTCTGTGTATGTACATGGACACTGAGATTCATATCCTGAAATACACACGTGTGAGATAGATAAAACCAAAGACTGTGCGAAGATTTGTAGCTCGGGTGCTTGTTGTAGTGGTTCTGTTCGCCGAGCTGGAAGTTTTTGTTGCAAACGTTTCGTCCCCTGGCTAGGAGACATCATCAGTGCTCTGGAGCCTCCTGCGAAGCGCTTCTTTGATGTTTCTTCCGGTATTTATAGTGGTCTGTCCTTGCCGCTTCCCGGAAGAAGCGCTTCGCAGGATGCTCCAGAGCACTGATGATGTCTCCTAGCCAGGGGACGAAACGGTTGCAATAAAATCAACTTGATATGCCCTCGTATCTGGAATATTTGGAAACGTAGTTACATTATTGTCATGAAAATAATTCGGTGTGGAAATTCTACGGTAAAGTAGATGGACATTTTCAACGTGCTTGGGCTAAATGATAATTTGCTCCTCGGTGCGATAACCAGAGTCATCATTTGGGCGCTATGTTTTCATGAGATTTCAGTCTTTGAATTGAACTAAACAAATGGGTGGATTTGTTTACTGGTCAATCAAGTGGCTGTGATAAAAAGATTCATGATCTTCAGTAATGAAACTTTCTTGTTAATGATCAATACAATTTTGAAAACATCTGCATAAAATTTCAAATTTGACTCACACACAATAATGTTAGTTGGGATCATGCTGGTCATCAATGTAAATGCACAATTCTGTTTGGACACTGGAATTGTGGAGGTGACATGCACAAGGTATTGTTGATGAGGGTTTCAATGCAAGATGCCATGCAATTCATCACTTTTCTAACACTTTAAATAAAGATCCGCTCCAAAGTAGAGGCTTATGTGGCAGACTAAATGTCATCAATATGGACAAACTTTTGACACATGTTCCTTAGCAGCGTATTTGTATAAATTGAGAAATTGCACTGAAGCCTTGTGTTAGTCCATTGGCCAATCTATTCCATCCACTTCCCCCTTGTTCAAAGATGAGTCTAAATTGTCTGTTGTGAGGAAATGTTTTAATAACTGTCCAGATCCAGTTTAGGAACTGTCTGGAGATATCTAGGTGCAAGTCAGTCTTTACTATAGGTGTCAGTGTATTCCAGCAAGACAATATTTGCATATTGGCCTTTTCAATCGTATTTTTCATGTACCTGGCAGTGCAAAGATCATGTGTTTACTCATCTGAACATGAACTAGCTGTTTACTGCGGTTATTGAACTGAGCACTACAGTTACTAAATTTAGCAATAATTAGGTGTGCATTCTGATTATTGAAGCGAATAATCTTCAACTGAAAACAAAAAAGGGTTTGATTTTAAGATTCAAATAAACAAAGTCGGATTAACTCTTTATTGTAAAACAACCTTAAACCTGACCTGCAGTACTTTTCGCACAGTATAACCCAGCAATAATTTAAAATAGTCACACTCAGACAATCTCCCACACAATACTGTCATCATCTCTGCGCAGGTCCTGTCCCACTGTGAGGACAGAGCCAGCAGAGGGAGCCGCCCCGTGGGATACAGTCACGGGTGAGGGCAGGGGGTGTACCCTGGAAGTGCTCAGCATTGATGCCTGACCCACGTAGCCTCATGTTATCAGATTAAACATAGGCACAGAAACATTCTGCTGATTATCAATAACCACATCCATCGAATTTCCCTGTTTGAACAGAACATTGAAGATGGAAAATACAGAGATGGACTCTGTTTGGGAGGCTTCGGTGTGCTTCACCAAGACAGGCTCAGCAGCAGCACCTGCTGACTGAGCTGGGGCATTCCAAAAGGCATTGTCACGAATCTGCCTGCCACACATTGTTAAGACACTGCTTCATGTGGTGTGGCAGGATCTCTGTGCAAAATGAGGCAGACTTCAAACAGATCGAAAAAATTATTATGAATGGTCCATGAAGTTCAGTGAGCTATCTGCAGCATCAGAATTATACCTTGCACAAACTATCATAGACTATCTGCCCAACATCTAACTGGAGGGTTTGGGTTATACGGAGAAGTTGGATAGCCTGGGTTTTTTCTAACTCTGGGGAGTTAGAGGCTGAGGGATGAATTTATAAAGGCTCATAAAATCATGAGGAGCATGGATAGTGTAAATAGCCAAGGTCTTACCCAGGGTAACAGAGTTAAATACTAGAGAGCACGGATTTAAAGTGAGAGGAGAAATATTTCAAATCTACCTGAGGGGCAATACCTTCATGCAGAGTGTGAAGAACGTATGGAACAAAGACATTTGGGTGGATTAATGAATAGGAAGGTTTTGTTTGGATATCGTCCAGTAGCAGGTGGGTGGGATCAGTTAAGTTTGGGATGACATTCAGCTTGGACTGGAAGCACCGAAGGGGTTGTTGCTATGCTTCCACCCTATGTGTCTCCGGTGGAAGCTGGTACAATTACAACATTGAACAGGCATCTGGGTGAGTAGATGAATAGGAAGCCTTCAGACTGGTTTGATTAAAAGTACAACAGCACATTCAAACAGCAACACTGAAAATATATATATTTGCTTCCAACCTGTCAAAACTACAAACCAGGAAGACCTTTGTCTGCAACAAATGACAGAAAGAGCTCAGCGATCACACAATCAATGAGACTCTACTTTCTCCCCACTGATGCTGCCAGATCGGCCGTGTTCCACCAGTAATTTCTGTTTTTGCATCACATCTAAGTTCTGCAGATCGACGCGCTGGCACATTTAGTCATAAAAGGTGATGGACAAGTAAACCACTGGGTGAGAAGGCTGTTCTCCAACAACTAAATCCTCACTTATGAGGGAGTCCAGGACATCAGTGCAAAAGATAAAGCTGAAGCATTTGCAACAATCTTCAACCAAAAAAAACCAAGAGAGTGATTTTTTTCAGGCTACTCCTGAGGTTCCCCATGTTCAGAGTTCCCAGTCTCCAGCCAATTCCATTCATTCTCCCTCATATTATGAAATTGCAGGGGGCACTGTATACTGGAAAGAATGTGCGTCCTGACGGCTTAAATATAGAAAACTTGTCGCCTGCCAAGCCAAAGTGTTCTGATGCAGCAACAACACTGGCCTGGGCCGAGAATGTGAAACGTTACCCAGGCAGGTTTTGCATAGAAGAATGAGGGCAAATCTGATGTTGTTAATTGATGTTGCATCAGTCCATGGAAGTGGAAAGGTGGGTGCCATTAACAGGGCTATCAAGCAATACCTGGTCAGCAATACTCTGCTTAATGATGGCCAATTTGGGTGCCACAAGGGTCATTGGTTACAGTCTTGGTTCAAAGAAGTGGAACTCTAGAGGAGATGGGAGAGAAACTCTTCTTAACATCAAGGCACTATTTGACCGAGTGTGAAACAAGGAAGCCAAGGAAAAACCATAGTCAATGAGCATCCCGAGAAAACTCTCTGCTGTTTGCAGCAATAAGCAGCAAGAAGGAAGACTGTTGTTATTGTTCATCTCAGCAATATCAACTTGAGGACATCTCTGCAAGAGCTCCTCAGGAAAAATTCTATGTCTAACCATCTTCACCTGCTTCATTAATGAACACTCAGAGGTTCATAAAGGAGCAATGTTAGTATCGTGTTTTGAGCATAGCTGCTTTCCAAGCAGTTGCCCCAGGTTCGATTCCTGACCATTACAAGATTCCAATTTTAAATTGATCACCAAGAGGTTAGTTGAGGGGTAGAGCACTGGAAGTTGTCTATATGGAGTTTAATAAGGCCTTTTATAAAATCCTCCATGGCAGGTTAATCCTGAACAGTACGTCACATGGCATACAGGAAAAGCGAGCTAACTGGATTCAAAATTGACACAATGGTAGCAAGCAGAGGGTACTTGTTGAAGATACTTTCTCGGACTGTTGGCTTGTGGCTAGTCGTGAGCCACAAGGTTCGGTGCTGGAAACTTCAGTACTTGTTATTTACCTCAATGCATGCGAATGTACAAGGCATGATGAGTAAGTTTGCAGATGATACAAAATTAGGAGGCATCGTTGAAAGCGAGGAAGATTGTCAAATATTGCAGGGAAGTGTGCTGAGGAGAGGCAAATATAATGCAATTCAGATAAATATCAGGTGTTTCACTTTGGAAAGTCCAACCAAGGTAAGACTTATACCGTAAATGATAATGTCGTGAGGAGTGCTGTGGAACAGAGGGACCGAGAAGTACAAGTATACAGTCATTTTAACGTGGTGCCACAGGTAGACAGGGTGGCGAAGAAGGCATTTAGCATGTTGGCCTACATTATCAAAGCAATGAGTATAGCGGTTGGGACATTATGTTACAAGTATATCAGTCATTGGTGAAGTTGCACTGGAAGTATTATGTTCAGTTTTGGTCATCTTGTTGGAGGAAAGACATAATTATTACTGGAAAGATTTATGAAGATGTTACCAGGATTAATAGGCCTGAGTTATAGAGAGAGGTTGGCCAGGATAGGACATCATTCCTTGGATTGAGTAGAATGAACGGTGATCTTATTGATGTTTATTAAATCATGAGGGTCAGACATAGGATGAATGTTTATAACCTTTTCCCCAGGGATGGAGAATTAAAAACTAGAGAGCATTGGTTAAAGGTGAGAAGGGAAAGCTTTAGGATGGACCTGGGGGTGGGGGGGGTGCAATTTCTTCACGCAGGGAGTGAATGGAATGAGTTGCCAGAGATAGTGGTTGAGGGAGGTACAATAACAGCATTTAAAATTCATTTGAAAATGTGCATAGATGGGATGGGTAGAAGGATATGGATTCAATGCGGGCATTTGGAGCTAGCACAGGAGCAGCATGGAGAAGTTTGGGCCAATGGGCCAGTTTCCTTGCTGTATCCCTTTAAATCATTCCCATTAGTGTACCCATTCAGATGCCTTTTTATATGGAGCAGTGTACCCACCTTCGTCACTTCCTCTGGCAGCTTGTTCTATACATGCACCACTCTCTGGGTGAAAAACTTGCCCCTTAATTCCCTTTTAAATCTTTCCCCTCTCGCCTTAAAGCCGTGCCCGCTAGTTTTGGCGCCTCAAACCTGAGAAATAAACCTTGGGTCTTCACCCTATCAATGCCCCTCATGGTTTTATAAATCGCTACAAGGCTCCCCTTCAGCCTCCGATGTTCCAGGCAAAATCGCTTCAAACCAATTCAGCCTCTCCCCTGTAGATCAAACCCTTCAGCCCTGGCAACATGTTGGTAAATCTTTTCTGAACCTTTTCAAGTTTCTTAATATCTTTCCTGTAGAAGGTAGACCAGAATTGAACATAGGATTCCAATTGGCCTAACCAATGACCTTTACAGCTGCAACATGACATTCCAACTCTAATCCTCAAAGCAATGACCAACAAAGGCAAGCATGCCAAATCCCTTCTTCACAGTCTTGTTTATCTGCGACCGACTTTCAAGGAACTGTGAATCTGCACTCCAAGATCCCTTTGTTTGGCATCACTCCCCAGAACCTTAACATTAAATGTATAAGTCCTACCCTGATTTTCCTTACAAAAATGGAACACCTCACATCTATCTGAATTAAACCTCTCCTCAGCCACACCTCAGGCCATCAGTCCATCTGATCAAGTTGCATTGTAATCTAAGGCAACATTATTCGCTATCCCGTACACCTCCGATTGTGGTGTCATTTGTAAACATACTAACCATCCCTCTGATAATGACACAAAGGGGTTTGCAAGAGCAAGAGTGCATAGTCATACACGGACTGATGGCATCAATGGACAGGTATGGATAACACCTCATTTAGAACACTGTCTCCTGAATCTTGTTCATAGTGACAGAGAGTGCACCAGCAATGAGATGTTCTCATTCATATCTCATTAAGAACACCGCCTCCTGAATCTTGTTCATAGTGGCAGAGTTTGTGAGAGCAATGAGATGTTTTTTATGCGATTAGAGAGGGGTGTGGCAGACAGCAGCAGGTCAATGGTTCAGTCCGCGGCTGTCCCAGCCTGTCCCTGTCCTTCCCCCATCCTCACTGGACCCAGACTTGGATTGCACACAGATACAAAGCTGCAATTTCAAACTCACAGCAGCTACTGAACACAGGTTTATTCCACAAATGAACATAATATTACTACACACGAAGACGCACAGGTAGTCAACAATCTTAATAACCTCGACGTATATACAAATGATGATAAATGCATTATAAAATTGAGAACATTGTATTTGCAATATCACACAAGATTATTAGACAAATTAGGATTTTTTTTACAGGATTCAACAGAAGTATGTGATAGAATTGATTGCAAGATGATGAAACAAATGTACTTCACTCCAAGCAACCTGTCAGGGGATTTTCAAAGGCTGTTCTGCCTTTTCATCGATAGTTCATCTGTCAATGCTAGGAAGAAGCTGCTTGACACAAATTGTATTGCACTCACAACAGCAATATCCCTCTGTAAGGCTCTGTGAATATCACACACACACACACACACACACACACACACACACACACACACACACACACACACACACACACACACACACACACACACACACACACACACACACACACACACACAAACAGTTACTGTATGATCGCCCTCTGCTGGGAATTGTAAATGTTACACACAATCACTCTGAAAGTCCTCCAGCATCTCCCCATTTAAATGAAGGCCTCTTTGTCGATTCTTCCGAACAATATCGTACTCCGCTTGCTGCTGTCTGTAGCTTGGAGGACCGTGATCAGGAGAACGCAGCTGAGATCTGTTCACTCCAGGGAAAACTACAGACTGTTAGAGCGAGAGCTCTTCCACAAGGAACACGGCAGAACGTTGCAGGAAAGCCTCCCCCACACGGGACAGCTCCAGCTCCAGTTGGAAAGAGCCCATTCCAGTGAGAGGACGGCCATTGGGAACCATGAAACAACCTCAGGACACAGTGACACTCTGGAAGAGGAGTGTAGGGAACTCCAAGCAGCTGCATGTGTCCTGTCTGCCTGCAACACTGAGCAATGTACATCAAGCCCTCGTAGGAGAGGCCAGGACCACACACAAGCCCGAGATATCCAGATCTCTGCCCCGAATGGGATAATTTGGGACTTTGGGGTCCTACGATCCCTGGGAGATAGCGAGAGACCCCAAACTAACAGATTCACACCTGAAGCAGTTTGTTTCTGTCCAGGAGCATAAGAACGAACAAACACTGGAGATAAACTCTTCACACCAAACAAACCAAAGGCATCTCTTACTTGTTCAAGATTATATTTACCTACATTTGAGACACTGGGATTCCCAATAACTGAATAGTTTCCTATTTAACTTCAGCAGAAAGTTCTTTGAGGGTTTTAAAGCTGTAAACTCTGACTGGCCTGTCACTGCTGGATGATGACTGCCTGATGTGACCATATGTCTGACCTCTGACCCCACATGCCCCTGCCTGCCAGTATCAAAGATGGCGCCCTCCGCTGTAGCATCCATACAGCACCGTCTCCATCTTTGAAACTCGCAGCTCAATCAATGTTGGCCGTTTCCATCACCAACGGTCCCCCGTTCCTTCCTGCCGAACAATCCCCCTCACTGACCCCGCCCCCTGCCCCAGAGGCTGGAGCCTGTCCTGGGAAGTGAAGAAAGCCCCATCCCGGAGCCGCTCCGCCGGCAGCTCAGTCCCTTCAGTCAGAGCGTCTTCAGCAACAATAACAACAACAACAACCCAAGCGTGCAGTGACAGGGGGCACTGCCCAATCAGGAAAACCGGTGGAGGGGGGACAGTTCCCGGCAGGGCCGGCAGTCCAGTGACCACGTAGTAAAGGGGGAGTGGGATATTTACAACCATTGACAGTAATCACTAACTCGGCTAACATCTCTCACCACTGACAGCAATCACTAGCCGGGTTACCATCATAATCAATGACTGTAATCACGAACCCGGTTAATATTGCTAACCACTGATAACAATCACTAATCTGGTAAACACCACTAACCACCGACAGGGATCACTAACACGTTTAATATTCCCAACATCCGATGGTCATCACTAATCTGTTTAATATCCCAAACCACCAATGGTAATCGCTAACCCAGATACCATCTCTAACCACTGACAGTAATCCCTAACCTGGTTAACTCCCCAAACACTGAAAGTAATCAGTAACCTGTTTAACATCCCTAATCACTGAGAGTAGTCACTAACCTGGTTAAGGCCCCTAACCACCGGAAGTAGTCACTAACCAGATTATCATCCCTAACCACCGACAGTAGTCACTAACCCAGTTAATATCCCTCACCACCGATGGTAATCACTAACCCGGTTACCATAGCTATCCACCGGCAGCAATTGCTAACCCAGTTAACATCTCTAGTTTATTGTGTTGTCGCTTTGATTCTCCATATTGCCAGTTTAGTACGTTTGGTGTTTGCCTCTTGGCTTTCCCATTTTAGTGGGTGAACTCTCCTCTCTCTCTCTCTCTCTCTCTCTCTCTCTCCCTCTCTCTTTCACCAGTTCAGTGCATTGTCTCTCTGTTTATATTCCTAGATCACTGTGTTGTCACTCTGTCTCACTCTATTGCCAATCTGTGGCTTCTCACTCTGTCTGTGTCTCTTTCTGATCCAATATTCAATGGGTTTTCACTCTATGTCTCTGTATTTGAGGTCCAGTATGATATGTTTCTGCTTGTCTTCGTTATCATTTCAATGTGTTGTCTCTCTCTCTCTCTCTCTCTCTCTCTCTCTGTTACCAGTTCATTGTGTTGTCACACTCTATGACTCTCTCTTAACTGTTCCCCACGTTTTCACTGAGTCTCTCCTTTCCCACTTCAGTGTGTTGATTCCATCTCTCTCATTCCCAGTTTACAGATTCGTTACTCGATCTTGCTCCATTCCAAGTTCAGTGTGTTGTCAAACTGTGTCTGACTATTCCAAGTTCTGTGTTTTCTCACTCTATCTCTCTCTCTATGCACAGTTTAATGCCTAGATTAAGCTGTTCTCATTCTGTAATTCTGTATTTGTTCTCTCTATGCTCAGTTTTGTACGTTGTCACACTCTCTGTCTCCATTTTTTCGAAGGTCATTGTGTTGTCTGTTTGTCTCTCTCCATTCCCACATCAATGAGTTGACAGTTTATCTCCCTGCATTTCTACTTCAGTGTGTTGTCTCTCTGCCTCTCTATATCCAGTTCTCACTCTTGACACACTGTCTATCTGTATTCCCACCTCAGCGTGCTGTCTCTCTGTCTTTCTCTTTTCCCTAAACAGTGGGTTGTTTCTCTATCTCTTTCCATGCCCTGTTCAGTGAGTTGTCCGTTTATCACCCTCTATGTCCAGCACAATGTGTTGTCTGTCTGTCATTTTCTGTCACCAGATCAGTGTGTTGTCGCAATCTTTGTCTCTCTCTTCGCTCTTTCGTGTTTGTTGCTGTGACACTCTCTATTCTGTATTCAGTGTGCAGTCACATTTTGTCTTGCTTCCCAATTCACTGTGCTGACTGTCTCTCTTTTCCACGTTCAATGTGTTGTCAATCTCACTAGCTCTGTTTCCGGTTCAGTGTATTCTCTCTCTATTTATGGTACACAGTGTTGTCATTTTGTCTCTGACGATTTCTGGTTCACCATGTTGTCTTTTTGTCTCATGCTGTTCTCAGTTCAGTGTGTTGTTTCTGTATCTGTTCAAACAATTCGATGTGTTGTTTCTCTATATGTACTCTCAGTTCAGTGTGTTGTTTACTTATACTCTCAGTTCAGTGTTTGTTTCTCTATCTGTACTCGCAGCTCGATGTGTTGCTTCTCTATGGTACTGCGCAATTCAATGTGTTGTTGTCTATCTGTACTTAAGGTTCAATGTATTGTTGCTCTATCTGCACTCTCAGATCAGAATGTTGTTTCTCCATACGTTCTCGAGTTCAGTGTGTTGTTTCTCTATCTGTACTCACAGCTCAATGTGTTGTTTCTCTATGTATACTCCCAGTTCAATGTGTTGTTTGTCCATCTGTACTCGCAGTTCAGTGTGTTTCTCTATCTGTGCTCTCCGTTCAAAGTGTTGTTTCTCCATTCTCATTTCAGTCAGTTGTTTCTCTATCTGTACTCGCAGTTCTGTGTGTTGTTTCTTTGTCTGTACTCTCAGATCAGAATGTTGTTCCTTCTTCCGTTCTCGGATTTCAATGTGTTGTTTCTGTACTCTCAGTTCAGTGTGTTTTTTTCTCTGTTCATTATCGCTGTTTAGTGTGTTTTTTCTCTATCTGTTATCGCAGTTCAGTGTGTTGGTTTTCTTTCTATTCTAACAGTTCAGTGTGGTGTTTCTCCATCTGTACTCTCATTTCAGTGTGTTGTTTCTCTATCTGCAATCTCAATTCAAAATGTTGTTTCTCCATTCGTTCTCAGAGTTCAATGTGTTGCTTCTCTCCTCCACTCGCAGTTCAATGTGTTGTTTTTCTATCTGTACTCACAGTTCAACGTATTGTTTCTCTATCTGAACACTCAGATCAGAATGCTGTTGTTCCATCCGTTCACAGAGTGCCGTTGTTTCTGTAATCTGGAACACAGATATTTGGATGGATGCATGAATAGAAAGGGTTTGGAGCGATATGGGGTAGGAGCGGGCGAGTGGGATCAGTTCAGGTTGGACCGGGTGCAACGAAGGGTCTGTTTCCATGCTCTATGTCCCTATGGCTCTATGGTGGAAGCTGGTACAATTACAAAATTGAAAAGGCATCTGGGTAAGAATATGAATAGGAAGCCTTCAGAACGGCTCAATGAAGAGTATAACAAGACATGCAAACAGCAGCACTGAAAACCGAT
Organism: Hemiscyllium ocellatum; assembly: GCF_020745735.1. Classification (NCBI taxonomy): domain Eukaryota; kingdom Metazoa; phylum Chordata; class Chondrichthyes; order Orectolobiformes; family Hemiscylliidae; genus Hemiscyllium; species Hemiscyllium ocellatum. The sequence goes on along the minus strand of NC_083440.1, from coordinate 32,806,795 downwards.
ATATGAAATTCCAACCTGTTGAAGCTGCAAACCAGGACGACTTTTCTCTGCAACAAGTGACAGACAGAGCTAAACGAATACACAACCAAAGAGACTCTGCCTTCTCCCCACTGATACTGCCAGCCCTGCCGTGTTCCACCAGTAATTTCTGTTTTTGCATCACATCTCATTTCTGCAAATCAACGCTCTGGCACATTTAGTCATAAAAAATGGTGGACAATTAAACCACTGAGTGAGAAGGCTGCTCTGCAATAACTGAACTAAACCCTCTGTTATGGGGGAATCCAGGACATCAGTGCAAACGATAAAACTGAAGCTTTTGACACAATATTCGACTAAAAATACCAGACGCTAATCCATTTCAGCCTCGTCCTGAGTTCCCCATGTTCACAAATCCTAATCTCAATTCACTTTCCCTGATATTAGGGAATTACAAGAGCCACTGGATACTGATAAGGTTGTGCAACCTGATGACTTAAATATCGAAAACCTGTCGCCTGCCGAGCCAAAGTGTTCTGATGCAGCAACAGCACTGGCCTGGCCCAAGAATGCGAAAAACTACCCAGGCACGTTTTGCACAGAACAATGAGGGCAAATCTGATGGTGTTAATTAATGTCTCATCTGTCCATTCTCGGACATGGAAATGGGAACGGAGGTGTCATTAACAGGGCTAACAAGCAATCCCTGGTCGACAATAACCTGCTTACTGATGTCCAGTTAGGATGCAACAAGCTCCATTGATTACAGACTTGATTCAAAGAAGTTGAACTCAAGAGGAGAAGGGAGAGGAACTCCCGTTAACATCAAGACACCATTTGACACTTGGAGGCAAGGAAAATCACAGTAAAAAAAACAGAGAAAACCAACCCCTGTGGTTCACCACTAGCTCTAGGCAACCAGTCGGAGAAACCTCCTACAAAAAATAGTCTTTGCTTGCTACCATTAGGTCAATCTTGAATCCAGTTAACTAGGTCTCACTGTATGCCGCTGTATTGCTCGTTGCCGCAATAACTAGCAAGAAGGAAGACAGTTATTACTCTTCATGTCAGCAATTCCACCTACAGGACATCTCTGCAAGAACTCCTGAGGAAACATCCAAGGTCTAACCATCTTCACCTGCTACATCAATGAACACTCAGAAGTTCATCAGTGTGCAGTGTTAGTACAGTGTTTTGAGCACAGCAGCTTCGCAAGCGGTTGATCAAGGCTAGATTCCTGGTCATTGCAAGGTTCCAATTTTAAATTGACGGCCAACAGGATAGATGAGGATAGGGCAGTGGATGTGGTCAATATGGAGTTTAGTACGGCCTTTGACAAGGTCCTGCATGGCAGGCTAGTCATGAATGTTGGGTCACATGGCAAAAGGGAGGGCGAGTTCATTGGATTTTAAGTTGAATCAATGGTAGCAAGCAGAATGTAATTGTTGAAGGTCGTTTCTTGGACTGGTGTCCTGTGGCTAGTGGTGAGCCACAGGGGTCGGTGCTTGGACTTTTGATATTTGTTATTTTCACAAATGACCTGGATGTGAATGTACAAGGCATGATGAATGTGTTGTAGATGATACAAAATTAGGAGGTATTTTTGATAGCGAGGAAGTTTGTCGAAAATTACGGGAAGTGTGCTGAGGATTGACAAATGCAATTCAATACAGTTACATGTGAGGTGTTGCACTTTGGAAAGTCAAACCAAGGTAGAACTTGTACAGTAAATGCTGAGGTATGGAGGAGTGCTGTGGAGCAGGGGGACCTAAGGGTACAATTACATAGTCCTTTGAAGGTGCTGCCGCAGGTAGACAGGGTGGTAAAGAAGGCATTTAGCATGCTGGCATACATCTGTCAAAGCAACGAGTATAGGAGTTGTGGCATTACGTTACAGCTATATAATCACTGGTGAGGTCGCACTTCGAATGTTGTGTTCACTTTTGGTCGCCCTGTTATAGGAAAGACATAGTTATTACTGGAAAGAGAGCAAAGAAGATTTACGAAGATGTTACTGGGATTCACAGCCCTGAGTTACAGGGACAGGTTGTTCAAGTTAGGAACATAGTCTTTGAAATAGAGGAGTTATGCCTTATTGAGATGGATAACATCATGAGGGGCAGAGATAGGATGAATGCTTATCGCCCTTGCTTTTCCCAGGGATGGACAATTGAAAACTAGAGGGCATAGGTTAAAGTTGAGAGGGGAAAGATTTAGCATGGACCTGTTGGGCAACGTCTTAAATCTAGAGTAAATGGAATGAATTGCCTGAGAAGGTGGTTGCGAGAGCAACAATAACAACATTTACAATTTATTTGGATAGGTACTTCGATGGAAAGATTCTACAAGGATATGGACCAAATGCAGGCAATTGGAATGAGCACATGGTCAGCATGGAGCAGATTGGGCCGAAGGGCTTGTTTGCATGTTATATTAGTGTGTGACGCTGTGAACAAAAAAATCTCCAAGCTGAAAAGATGTTGACTTGCCCTGTTACTACGCGAGTATGTCATTCTATGAAAAATACATCACTCAAAATTGTTCTGTATTTTACATAATGACGGTTATCTGAGGCTTCCTTTGTGGAACTGGGAAAGTAATAATTAAAAGAACAGTAGATGCTTGAAATCAAAAACCAAAACAGCAGCTGAGGTGGACATGATCGAGAGCGTCAAGTTCCTGGGAGTGACGTAACCAACAATCTGTCTGGATCACCCACGGAGATGCAAGTGTCAAGGAGGCATAATAATGCCCCTTCTTCCTCAGAATGCTTGGGAAATTCGGTATGTCCATAAGGAGCCTCACCAACCTATTCACATGCATCACACGAAACATCACATCTGGGAGCATCACGGCTTAGTCCAGAAACATCTCCACACAGAAGCATAGGAAAGTTGTGAACAAAGCACAGACCATCACACAAGCCAACCTCCTATCCATTGACTGCATTGGCACTTCTCGTTCCTGGAAAGGCAGCCAATATCATCAAACCTGGATATAATTGCTTCCAAACTTTTCCACCAGGCAGAAGGTGGAAAAGCTTAATCGCACGTACCAACAGGTTCAAGACCAGCATCTCCCTTGTTGTTATGAGACTGTTGAATGGAGCTCTCAAATTTTAAATCTGATGTTGATCTTACTTTTGTACCCTCCTGTGCTCACATAACTTTGTCTGCATCACTCTGTTACCTGCATGTCATTGTATTTTATGATCTACCTCTTTCGAACACAAAACAAAACTTTTCAGTGCAGATGCTAATAGCTGAAAGTGTGTTGCTGGAAAAGCGCAGCCGGTCAGGCAGCATCCAAGGAACAGAAGAGTCGACGTTTTCGGCCTGAGCCCGATTCCTGAAGAAGGGCTCAGGCCCGAAACTTCGACTCTCCTGCTGCTTGGCTGCTGCTTGACCCGCTGCGCTTTTCCAGCAACACACTTTCAGCTCTGATCTCCAGCATCTGTAGTCCTCACTTTCTCCCTGCATATGCCCATAACAAATCAAACCAAATCAAATTGCTGGGAAAGCATCCAATCTAGTTCTGAGAAAGATACTGGGAGATGAAACATTAACTCGGATTTCCCTCTCACGATGCTGCTAAACCTGCTGAGTGTAATGAAGCTGCTCCTTTAACAAGGTGATATTGTCTGTGGGTTCTACTTCATAAAGACAAATGTAATGCTGAGCTATTGCTGTAATTATCTCTCAGTTCCTCACAGAAGGAGGCAGCTCCAACCCAAGCCTGTCTACTAATTCAAGCAGCTTGGGCTTGCTCACGTTTTGAAAAAAACCGAAAATCCACCCCAAGAAAACTCATGGTCACTGAAAGAGCCACTGCTATCCCAAGCACTGCTTAAACCAATTGAGTTCAAAATCCAGAACAAAAGATACTAACACCAAGTCTCGCTGTCTTCGAGTTTTATTTTCAAAAACTTAAAAACCTGTTTCCTGAAGCAGATTCGTAAAAGACAGTCTCCGAAAGTGTCTAATTTGAAGGGTTTTACAGCCAGTTTGATTATTGCTAAGTGATCCTGCTTCAGGAAACAGGTTTTTAAGTTTTTGAAAATAAAACTCGAAGACAGCGAGACTTGGTGTTAGTATCTTTTGTTCTGGATTTTGAACTCAATTGGTTTAAGCAGTGCTTGGGATAGCAGTGGCTCTTTCAGTGACCATGAGTTTTCTTGGGGTGGATTTTCGGTTTTTTTCAAAACGTGAGCAAGCCCGAGCTGCTTGAATTAGTAGACAGGCTTGGGTTGGAGCTGCCTCCTTCTGTGAGGAACTGAGAGATAATTACAGCAATAGCTCAGCATTACATTTCCTGGAAACACGATTAGAATCTTTAGAGATGGCTAAAATTCAACTGACAAAAAAACAACTTGAGTTAGAGGCAAGAGACCAGGAACGGGCAACAGAAGTGAAACAGTTTGAATTATGATTGAAAGCAGAGGGAAGAGCAAACGAACGAACCACTCAAGCAGAACAAAAAGTAAAAAAGAGAAAAAGAGACGAGCAAGACAGAGAAAGAGAGAGAAGAGAGAAAAAGAGAAAAAGAAGGATGAGAAAAGGAGAGCCAGGCAAGAAAGAGATGGAATTCAAACTTTAGAAATTGGCACTGAGACAGAAAAGTCAGCTTAAAAGGATGGAGACGACGGTAAATTTAGTGAAGATGAGCAAACCCATTGTGGCCAAAGGCCGGGCGATAAACTGTTTAAATATATTCAACCGTGGTCTAAATTTAATGAGAAGGATGTGGAAGACTTTTTCAGTTGATTTGAAAAGGTAGCGAAACAAGTGTGTTGGCCGGTGACCATGTGGGTTTTGTTGATCCAAATAAAACTTGCACGTAGAGCGAGTGACCTATAAGAGGAGGTATCTGGGGCGTACGAGGAGGTGAATAAAGCTATCTAAAGTGCATAGGAGCTTGTGCCAGAAGCCTACAGACAACGTTTCAGGAATCTAAGAAGGGAGCCTGGTCAAAACTACACTGACCCTGAAAGGATAAAACAAATCAAATTGGCAGATGGATAAGGATATTAAAAATAGTGCAATCTTACAATGTCCTTCGAGTGACAATTATGTTGTAGCAGTTCAGAAATTCACTTCGTGAAGCAGTGAGAACCCACGAGAAAGAGCAGAGCGTTAAAATGGCAAGGTCAGCAAATGAAATGGCTGATGAATGTGAGTTTGTCCAGAAATCAAAGTTTGGCTTCGAGAATTATTTTCAAATGGTGAGCGAGTGAAATTGGTGAAGAGAAATTCTCACGTGGAAAGGAAATGGTAGATCTCGGTGATGGTCATAGGAATAACTTACGACAGGGTAAAAAGGAAACCCTTGCAGGAGACAGGGAAGTTGAAAAGCTCTAGTGTTTTCACTGCAATAATGTAGACCACATGAAATCACCGTGTTGGTGGGTGATGAAAAGCACAGGGAAACAAGATGTAGGAACATAGGATAAAACAGTGAATTTTGTTGATTTGGCAATGGAAAGCACAGAAGCTACACAGCTGCACTAGAATGTACAAGCTGGTTGGAGGTTGGTTAAGGAGGAATTGACAGATATTCTGAAACCATACACCAGCGAAGGTAAGGAGTGGATAAGTCATGGTAGGAGCACTGGACAAACTCTAAGCTCCAGGAATACAATTTGTCCTTGCTATTGATTTGGCGGATTCACTCGTAGGAGTGTTGTACATTGTGGTTGAAAAGCCCATGGAAACTCAGGCAACTGATCCATTGCATGACTCATTCTGAGATTTCTTCTGACTGTGTGGTAAAGAACTCACAAATTCACCAGTTGAAAGAGGAGGAATCAAAGATAAGAGAGTTGAATTGGAGTTAGCAGAGACCCTGGCTGATCAAACGGTTGAGACAGAGCAGACAGATGACGCAGAACTTCTCTTTAGCTCAGACAAATGAACTGATTTATAGCACAACGATGAAAAAATTAAAGGAATTGTATCAAAAGGCACACACGGACAAAGAATCCAAATGTATCCCTAAATGTTCTATCTTAACAACGAGGAGAAATAGGCAGATGTTCATCAAGTCCTATTGCCAGTGGGCTATCGAACGGAGATGTTGCATTTGGCGCATGGGCTACCACTAGGGGGCATTCAGGAATGAGGAAAACACAATCTAAAATACCAAAACATTTGAACTGGCCTAGACTGTACAAGGATGGAGTTGAATTTTGTCAGGAGAAGGTGAGGACTGAAGATGCTGGAGATCAGAGCTGAAAAAATGTGTTGCTGGAAAAGCGCAGCAGGTCAGGCAGCATCTAAGGAGCTGGAGAATCAACGTTTCGGGCATGAGCCCTTCTTGTTGAATTTGGTCAGACATGTCATCCATGTCAAGTAATTGGATAACCACAGGCAGAAATAAAACCCACAACTTTAATGCATATTGCTGCATTTAGCGAGAATGAAAGAGGGAGGGAGGGGAAGAGAAAAAGCAGGGGAGACTGTGATGGAAGACAGGGTGGGAGACAGGGAGGGATGGAGAGACGGAGAGAGACATTTTTCGGGAGAGAGTGCAAGTTGTGAGAGAGAAAATGGGGAGAGAAGGGTATAGAGAGAGAGGTAGAGAGACTGGAGAGGGAAAGGGCAATGGAGGGGGGGCATAGAATGGAATGAGGGTGGTGACAGAGAGCGGGAGAGAAAGACAATTGAGAGAAAGAGGCTGGGATAAAAGGGGAAAGAGAGGTAGAGAGAAAATGGGAGGAGAGAGAGAGGGGCCAGCGAGAAATGGAAGAAGAGAAAAGAGTAAGAGTAAGAGAAAGAGAGCGAATTGGAGAGAAAGAGAGCACACTATAGAGTTAGGGGGAATAGAGAGAGGGCAGAGAAAGAGGGGGAAGAGAGAGAGAGATGTTAGAGAGACAGTGAGAGAGATTGGGGAAGTTTTCAGTGAGAAAGGGAGGGAGTGAGAGAGGAGATAGAGAGATGTGGGGAAGAGATAGAAAGAGTAGAAGGTGGGCTCACCACCACCTTCACAAGGGGTACAAGGACTGGACTATAAATGCTGGGCCCAGCCAGCGGTGCCCACATCCCACAAATGAATCAATAACAGAAAGGTGCAAAGGGGAAACCAAACTACAGAGGTGTTGTTAGGACATCAACAGTGGGAAAACTGATGGAATCCAAAACACGAGAGAAGTTCAATGTGCACGTCGGGAAAAATAAATTCATACTGGACGGCCAACTTGGCTGAAAATCCTCCTTCTGCTCCTATTGCTTATATTCTTATGGTCACTTCACAGGAACATCAAATAACTTTGCTTTCTCTATCTCCACAGATGCTACCAGACCTGCCGAGATTCTCCAACTAGTTCTGTTTTTGTTTGTGCTACGTTTTGTCGTGACAATGACACAATTTGTCAGTTTTATTACTTTCTGATACTGTCTGGGGGCTCAATGGATTACTAAAGTCCACCTTACAAACGAGACCACACAGAGGGAGATAATTTGTAAGACACCCCGTATGAACATTACCCGTCCTTATGCACAGCAGCTTCACATTGTCCTGCATTGTGTTCCGATTATGAATGGATTCCAGAATGGAACCCAATCACAGCCCAGAGACTGTCTGTCCTTTAAGAGCCGAACTCTACAACACATCGAGTCTAGATTAATTTCAATAAATATTCACAGTTAAATAATTACCAGTGAAGGGCACCCCTGAATCAGTATAAAACCTGGAGCTTGATTTGAATGTGTCTGAGTGAATAACATCATTACTGCGAATTGTCAGTTGTTTTAATATTATGATTGGATTGTCCACTTACGTTACAGAGACCAATGTATTCAATACCAAGAGATACTTAATTTCAGATCATTCTTCAGTTATTAACTAACCCCTGCAAAACAGTGTCAGCCTGTCTTGACGAAGATGCAACTTAATGTCACGAGATGTGAGACATATCAGTGGGAACATAGAAAGAGTGAGTCTTGATGTTGTTAAATGTGGACAAGTTGTGAAATCTTGCAACATCAAATTGAAAAATGAAAAAAGTAGGTGTGAATTTCTGTTCGCTTCTTAGGTTTCCAAACCAACTCAGCCACATCTTAACATCCACGTTCCCTGGCCAGTCCACACTTTCAGACCAGTGACATTGTTCCTCTGTGTGAGGGCAGTTTTCTGACTAGATACTGCAACATGAATGTACTAACTGTAACAGAGTTTGCTACATTCCATCACATATTTGATTTGCTCTTGGTATGATGTGAATTATATTTAAAACAGTGGCCAATGGCAGAAAAGTGATGAATTGTGGCACGGTGATACTGTCCCTCACTCTGACTTGGGAAGGCCTTGGTTCAGTCTCATCTGCTCTAGAGATGTGGAGAGTCACAGAATCATAAAGATGTGCAGCATGGAAACAGACCCTTTTGTCCAACTCAGTGACCAGATATTCTAAATTAATCCAGTCCCATTCACCAGAATTTGGCCAATATCCCTCTCAACCTTTCCTAATCGAATACCCATTCAGATGCCTTTTACGTGGTGCAATGTAATTTTCCATTCCCTCTGGCACCTTGTTCCATATAGTCACCATTTTCTGGGTGAAAAGGTTGCCCTTCAGTTCCCTATTAAATCTTTCCCCTCTCGCCTTAAAGCTGTGCCCTCTAGTTTTGGGGGTCACTACTTTGAGAAAAAGACCCTGTCTCTTCACCCTATCCATGCCCTCATGGTTTTATAAATCGCTATGAATCCCCTCCTCAGCATCTGATGTTCCAGGCAAAATCATCTGCAACCAAATAGTCCACTCCTTTGTAGCTCAAACCCTCCAGCACTGCCAACATGTTGGTCAATCTTTTCTGAATCCTTTCAAGTTTCATAGCATCTCTCCTGAAAAAGGGAGACTAGAATTGAATGTAGCATTCCAAAAGTGGCCAAACAAATGTCCTGTACAGTTGCTACTTGACATTCCAACTCTTATACTCAATGTAATGACCAATAAAGGCAAATGTGAAAAAATACCTACTTCACTATTCTGTTTGCCTGCAGCTCCAATTTCAGGGTACAATGAATCTGCACTCCAAAATCTCTTTGTTTGGCATCACTCCCCAGGACCTTACCATTAAATGTATCAAAATCATGTGTGAATTTGTGTTTTAACCATGTGTTGTGGTGCTCCGTGTTTGAAACTGCAGCTTTGTGTTTGTCCTACCCTGATTAACCTTACGAAAATGGAACAAATCACATCTATCTGAATTAAACTCCATCTCACACTCCTCAGCCCTTCAGCCCATCTTATCAAGGCGCATTGTGGTGTCAATTGTAAACATACTAACCATCCCTCCAATAATGACACAAAAGGGTTTGCAGGAGCACAGGCATACATGGATTGATGGCACCAAAGGACAGGTGGAGAGAATATTTCATGAAGAACTCTGTCTCCTGGATCTTGTTTGTCGTGACATGTTTGCGAGTGCAATGAGATGTTCTCATTTACATCTCATGAAAAACAACGTCTCTGATTCTTTTTCATTGTGACATAGACTGCGAGAGCAATGAGATATTCTCATTGACCTTTCTTGAAGATCACTGTCTCCCGGACCTAGTTCATAGTGACAGACTGCGAGAGCAATGACGTATTATTTATGAGATTAGAGAGGGATGTGGGAGAAATCAGCAGGTCAATGGTTTAGCCCAGGGCTGTCCCAGCCTGTCCCTCTCACTCCCCCACCCCCACTGGACACAGATGTGAATGCACACAGACACAAAGCTGCAGTTTGAAACACGGAGCAGTCACAACACACGGTTACAACACAAATTCATACAAGACGTTTTGAATAAACCAACACAATGTGTTTGCACAAATTTCTAAGTTTATCCCAGAAATTGACACAAGCTGTTTGAACAAATTAACACAGGTTTATTCCACAGATGAACATAATATTACTACACACTCAGAGAAACAGATAGTCAGCAGTCTTCATGGCCTTGAGATGTATGCAAATGATGATCAATGCATTGTACAATTGAGAAGAATGTATCTTCAATTCTACGAAAATGAAGGCATTTTTGCAGAGTTGAACATAAGTGTAGGATTTTCCAAGGCCGTTCTGCTTTTTCATCGATAGTTTATCTGTCGATGCAAGGAAGAAGCTGCTTGACACAAATTGTGTTGAAGATGTTTCCACACAGGACAGTGTGAGTTACAACACACATCAACAGCAATAACCTGTTGTGAGACTCTGTGAATATCACCCGCTCACACAAGGACACAGTCACTGTATGATCGCCCTCTGCTGGAGATTGCAAATGTTACATATAATCACTACAAAACATCAGCAACATCTTACCATCTAAATTAAAGGTCTATTTATCGATTCTTCGTGAAGAGCATCGCACTCTGCTGCTTCTGTCTATGGACTGGAGGACCCCGATCAGGATATCGCAGCTGCCATCCGGTCACTCCCGGGAAAACAACAGACTCTGACAAAGCGAGAGCTCTTACACAAGGAGCAGGACAGAACAGTACAGGAAAACCTTTCCCACATGGGACAGTTCCAGTTACAATTGGAAAGAGCCCATACCAGTGACAGCATGGACATTGGAGACTGGGAAGTAGCCTTGGGATACAGGGTCAAGCTGGAAGGAGATTGTAGGGAGCTCCACGTAGTTTCACGATTCCTGTCTGCCTGTAACACTGAGCAATACATATCAGGCCCGAGTAGGAAGTGCCAGGACTACATTTAATTCCTAGGTAGCCAGGTCGTTGCCTAGAATGGGATAGTGTGAGCCTTTTGGATCCAACCTCACCAGGGAGATAGAAAGAGGCCCCACATAGACACAGCCACGCCCGCCCACACATGGGGACCCCCTACTGCCTTTCTCCCAGGTAACTGCACCTGTAGCCCCAACCCCGATCCACAGTCCAAACCAAATCCCATGAATTCTGTAGTTACCCAGTGTCAAACAGCTGATGGTCACATTACACACTGAACGCCAATTGCAGCCAGCCAGCTGGTGGGTAGCACCAGAAAGGGGACCCTCCTTGATTCCACCTCAGACTCTGATAATTTTTGGATGGGATCTTCCAACAGTTTGTCATTCACAGATTGTACACTGAGGAACAAATCACATTAATAGTCATGTGCCTTATTCCAGAGGACAATTCAGCTCTCCGATGAGGGTCAGCAGCGAGGGATGGGGCCATTGATGAGATGACGACAGTGGTCCTCACCATTGTAGAGTCGGATATGAGGCTCTACACAAGTGCAGAACAACAACAAGGCGAACATCCCCATCAGCTTCACCTGGAGACTCTGGGTCGAGTTTATCTGCGATTTCCGGGACATGGCTCTCATTCTCTTAGCGTTAAGAATCTGAGTCCGATCCCTTGTCTCCCCTGTCTCAGAAAGAGGGAAGGACACATGTCTGGGATTTAAATCCGCTGACCCGTCTAAAAATGAGCTGGGTCCTCCACAAATTAATCACTACATGAGAAAGGGAGTTCTTCAGTCCGGACTTCTTACAGTCTCCACTTCAGCTTGGAGGACCAACTAGAGGATCAGGTATACAGGACAGAGCCCAGACGAATTCATCCTCCATACATGTCCCATGCCATCCCAGACGAAGATAATTCCCACACATGAACTCGAAACTCAAACTGTGATCTGTGGAAATCCCAACATTTCATTTATGACTACCGGGTACATTAAATTCCCATCTAGCAATGGGAAGTCTGGCAAAGGGGTAATCTCCTAGGCTGCCATCATGGCAGCAACAGCTGGACTGGAAAAAGCCTGTAGCGTTCACATTGAGAATGACAGGGCTAACACCGTAATGCAAATATCTTTAAAGTTCCCCAGCCGCATGGGGGCACACGCTGCTACACCATAGGCAATTATGGACAGCACTTGACTCTGGGAAACATCCATTTACACCCTGGGGTGGGGGACAGGGATGGGTAACCCAGCTCTTCCTGCACACAGGACGTATTCTACCCTGGGTTTGGGGGTGTAGGGGAGTGGGGCAGGAATGAGTGACAATTGGATAATCTGAACATTTTTATGGACAAAAGGTGCAGGAGTAGGCCATTCTGCCCTTCGAGCCAGCACCACCATTCATTATGATCATGCCTGATCATCCGCAATCAGTATCCCGTTCCTGCCTAATCCCCCTAACCCTTGATTCCACTATCCTTAAGAGCTCTATTCAACTCTTCCAGGAACATATCCAGAGACTTGGCCTCCACAGTCTTCTGAGGCAGGATATTTCATCCACCCACCACTCTCTGGGTGAAGAGTTTCTCCTCAACTCTTTTCTAAGTGGCCTAACCCTTATACATAAACTGTGTCCTCTGGTTCGGGACTCCCCAATCAGTGGAATCATGCTTCCTGCTTCCAGAGAGTCCAATCCTTTAATAATCTTATATGTCTCAATCAGATTCCCTCTCAGCCTTCTAAACTCAAGTGTATACAAGCCCGGTCACTCCAATTTTTCAGTGTAAGATGGTCCCGCCATTCTAGGAATTGACCTCGTGAACATATGCTGCACTCTCTCAATAGTCAGAATGTCTTTCCTCAAATTTGGAGACCAAAACTGCGCACAATATTCCAGGTGCAGTCTCACCAGGGCCCTGTATAGTTGCAGAAGGACGTCTTTGCTTCTATACTCAATTCCTCTTGTTATGAAGGCCAGCATGCTATTAGCTTTCTGCACTGCATGTTGTACCTCATGCTTGCGTTCTTTGACTGATGCACAAGAACACCTACATCTCATTGTACTGGCCTTTTACCAAACTTGACTCCATGTAGGTATTAACCTGCCTTCACTTTCTTACCACCAAAGTGGATAACCACACATTTATTTACATTAATCTTCATCTTCCATTCATTCACCCACTTGCATGTACTGTCCCGGTCATCCTTTATTCTCCTAACATCCTCCTCACATTTCACCCTGCCACCCAGCTTTGTGTCATCAGAAAATTTGCTAATATCACTTTTAATACCTACATTTATATCATTTATGTAATACCTACACTTATATCATTTATGTATTCTGTAAAATGCTGCAGTCACAACGCTGATCAGTGTGGCATACCACTTGTCACCCCCTACCATTACAAATGGTAGTCATTTACCACTATACTTTGTTTCCTGTCAGACAACCAATCTTCAATTCATGTCAGTATATTGCACCTAATACCATGTGCCCTACTTGTGCTCACTAACCTCCTATGTGCGACTTTATTAAAGTTTTTCTGAAAGTCCAGGTATATTACATCCACTGGATCTCCTTTGTTCATCTTCGGAGTTACATCCTCAAAAATTCCTGAAGATTAGTCAAGCATGATTTCCCCTTCATAAATCCATGCTGACTCTGACCTATCCCGTTATTGCTATCCAGAGGTGTCGAAATTTCGTCCTTTATAATTGACTCCAGCATTTTTCCCTCCACTGAGGTCAGACTAACTGGTCTACAATTCTCTGTTTTCTCTCTCCCTCTTTTCTTAAAAAGTGGAAAAACATTAGCCAACCTCCAATCTGCAGAAACTGATCCTGAATCTATGGAACATTGGAAAATGATCAATTATGCATGCACGATTTCTAGAGTCACCTCCTTCAGTACGCTGTGATGCAGACCATCGGTCCAGCGGACTTATCAGCCTTGGATCTAACAGACTCTCCAACACCATATCCTGCATAATAATAAATTCTCTTCCTTCAGCCACTATTACATCTGGGAGATGGCCCGTGTCTTCCTCAGTGAAGACAGATCTAAAGTACCAATTCAACTCTTCTGCCATTTCTTTATTCCCTTTAATAAATTCACCCGTTTCTGTCTTCAAGGGTCCAATTTTAGTCTTAATATTTTTTTTTCTTTTCACATACCTAAAAAAAGTCTTTACTATCCTCCTGTATATGTTTGGCCACTTTATCTTTGTATCTTATTTTTTTCCTTTGTATATTACTTTTTGTGTCTGGTATTGAATGAAGATATTTATTGAAATTACTCTTGTTTTGAGCGGAGCAGCTAACCCAAGACAGTGATGTGACCTTCTGGATTGTTTAGTAAGTGTTGTGTATGAGCTTTAAAATGACTGTATGGAAAGGTGTAGCACAGGCCCAAGGGAGAACGATGTACCGAAGATCCCTGTAATATGACTCACCAAGCACCACAATGGGTTTGTCAATGGGAACCTCTGGATCCACCCTGTGGAATCACTGGAATTCAGATGTAATCATCAGCTCGTGGTGTACAGGAACACCCATGGAATTCCAGCATTATGTTGCAGGAGTATAGGGATCACAGGCGATTACTGGGGGTTCTTTGAGAGTGGGTACATGGCAGCCTAGACAAGGGGGGTCAGAGTTCAAACAGCCATGTCCTAGAAAGCCCTACCAGGGAGAATTCCTCGGGAAAAGAAAATAAAAATGTGCTTCGACAAGGAGAGAAGGCTCCTCCCCCAGCTTATCACACACACACTGGGCTCTCGCAATGGACTAGTCATTAAACTTACAGGGAAAACCCTATTCAATAACATTCACCACAGACTAATAAAAATCATAATCATAACGTCAGCGATAGAGTTACTGGAGTGGGGTCGTTCTCCGTTAAAATGATTGCATTCTCACCTGACCCACGGGATAACAGGGATGAGTGGCAGGGAAATATGACGGAAATCTCGGACCACCGGTTAACAGATGACAGAAAAAGGAACTCCTCAATGATCTGGCCACAGCACACAGGGCAGGAATGCCACCGGTCAATACCCTTTACTAGGCTAATTTGGAAAATAAACTCAGAATCCTGACCAACACGCTAACGAGTCCTCCAAGGACTGAACATAGATAATCAACTGAAGACCATGGGACAGCCCGTGGAGAACCAGACTAGAAATCACTTGGTGACCATCCTGGAGGGTCACTGCAAGCCGAATAACCAGATCACCCAGGGCCAAATCAGGGACGATGGTGAGCAGAAAATCCACACCCTGTGCAGTAAATCAGGTAACTGGATGACAGAACAGCCGAGGGAGGACTTCAGGCAGGCTGGCCAAAGGAAAGGCCCATCCCAGAACAGTAACAAACAGTGTGACCATTTGTTCGAGGCGAAGACCCACATGAGCATCTCTCATTGCCAGTTACAGCAGCTCACCAAGGTCTGGTTTAATGACAGCTGTAAGGACACTCTCGTTGAGGCAATGGGCTTAGTGCCAATGATTCAAATTATCCCGAGATACAAAATTGGGATGGGGACCTTTTCATTTGAAAATATCGGAATTATATGAAAGAAAATGTCTGTGGATGGGGAGCCATGACACCCTCCCATGTGTTGTAGAGAGAGAGGGTGACAGGGACACTCTCGAAGGAAATCAGAATGAACAGCCGCACCATCACATGCCCACAGCCTGTCATCGATGAACTCTCAAATCAAGCTGTGTTCCTAACTGCACTCAACTTGATATATCTCAGAATACTGATGGTTATGGTGGTAGTCTGCAAAAGATAGATAACCCAACAGATGGGTATGGTCACTATGAATGAGGCCTGGACATACACCCAGGGGCTAAAAAAAAAGCTGGAGCTCCCAGGATTATCACTGTATTCTTATTCATTGGTAGGATGTGGGTGTCTCTGGCTAGGCAGTATTTATTGTCCATCCCTATTTGTCCCTGAAGAATGTGGGGCTGAGCTGCCTTCTTGAAACGCTGCAGTCCATGTGCTGGAAGTAGACCCACAATGCGCTGAGGGAGCGAAGTCCAGGACTTTAAACCAGCAGGTCTCATTCCGTTGTATTTATTCTAATGACTGAACGTTGTCTATGCACCAGAATTCTGTGCACCATAGCCTCTGCCATTTGAAAAAAGAAATGCCATTTCAAAAACTAAATTCCTTGAAAATATATGATGCACAAAAAATTAAAACTCTGAACTACAATCTATTTATTCTTTCTTCCTTACAAAATTATACAATGTTCGCATTCCTTACATCTATCACTTGTTCCAGCATTTGTCACTTGGGACAATACATCAGCCAGTACTTTAAGCAATTACTTCCACAAGAAGACTCTATGAAAATAGTCCTGTATTCTTCCTTTGAAACTTTTTTAATGAAGCCCAAGGAATAATGATCAGTGTCACTTTGTATTTCATTGCTTTCTGTCAGATACAGGCTTCAAAGCACTGAAGAGCCAACAGCAACCCCAACGCTCCCGTTTTCTATCGGAGAGGTTTTTTGTTACAATGACTTGCACTGTTTCTAAGAGAATTACCCTCTGGTTTGCTCTATTCTTGATTCATTATTAGGATAGTACACAGCCCCAAGTCACCAGCATCGACTGACGTTCTGAAATGACTGGAAAGTTCAGGAGTGGCCAACATTGGTTCATTTACTTAAATTGCGTTCACCATTTAAGAGACAGCTTCGGGTTCTGCTAGCCAGACCAATTTACTTGTTTCTTTCAGAAATTTGTTAAAGATACATCCCTCCAGCTACAATTATATACAGATTCGCAGTAAACTCACACTTTCATAAAAATCTATTAATTTTTCATTTAGTCTTAGGAACAGCGAACTCTATTTGAGTCTTCAGTTTTGCTGTCCACAGCAATATCTGTGTGTGTGGGTGTGAATGTGTGCGTATATGCGTCTGTGTGTTCTAATATGTATATATCTGTGTCTCCGAATGTAAATCTGTCTCTGTGTGTGTATGGGTGTCTGTATATGTGATTGTCGAAGTATTTGTGTGTGTGTGTATATATCTGTGCATGTTTCTGTGTTCGTGTGCCTGTCTCTGCCTACACGTATGTATGTCTCTATATTTGTGTTTTTGTCGAACTATGTATATTTCTGTCTGCGTACCTTTGTAAGTGACTATCTATGTGTGTCTGTAGGCATATGGCTTTATGTTAGTGAATATTAGGGTGTATCACAATGCGCGTCTATGCTTGTCTGTATCCGCTTGTATGTCTCGGTGTGCATCTCGGTGTGTTCATGCTTATTGTGTGTTAATGCAACATTATGTATAGTCTCAGTGAAATGGGGTCTCCAGTTTTTGGTGGGTGAAGCCCTGCTGTCTCTGTCTTTTCTTCTTCGTTTGACAGTAACAATGTTGATGCTCATGTTGATGTGTGTCTCTGTATGAATGTCTGTGTGTGTGTATGTGGGTGTCCCACCCTGCCTACTATTGGAAACACTTTGTCATTAATGGAAGTTTGAATGAATGAACTCAAATGTCAGATTTCAATGAGACCCTCTCTCTCTTTCTCTCTGTCCCTCTTGTGATTAAAGTGATACAATGCCACCCTCTGCTGGACGCATCCCGCCACTGCGAAGCAAAAGATTTTTTTTTGCGCAAAAAACATTACACTCTAAATCTTTCCCATGGCACATTAGTTTCATTCTTCGTGGAAACACAGAACAGTTTTGCTCGATTCTTTGCGAAGCTATCCCAAGATATGACAAGAAGGAGGTGATCATGCCCAGTGCTAATCTCTTCACGTTTCAATCCTTTCTCATTTATAATTTGTAAAAGTACATCAGAAAACTTTGTAAGCTGCAAAACGTGCAGTAAAGTTCATCCCATCTCGTCATGAACTGATTCACCCGGAGGTGCGTGGATACAACTGCAATGGAAACATTCTATTTGATGTGTATAATGTCTGGAATACTGCTCAAAGACACATCAATTCCACATTGCGGAGGGAGCCCAAACTTTCTCCACATGAACGTGTTACATGCTGAAGTTACAAATCTCTCCAAACCAGCTTTGTGTGTGTGTGTGTTTGTGTGTGTGTGTGTGTGTATGTGAAAGAGAGAAAGTTAATAGAGATGTCAGTTTGATAATGCTCTGAGATGCTGCCCTCTCTTCATCTCTGAATGAATCCTTAAGGAATTCCCCACTCCACACACCACACTACAATGGTGTGGTGTGGCCATGAGGGTGGCATTGTATGGCTTCCACGACAAGGGAATTTCGTTTAACTTTTTTGACTCTTCACTCCTTGACCGAAATTTTCTGCTCTGAGAATTACTGGAGGAGCAGTCCATTAGAATTAGGCAGGTTAATGTTGGAAAATGGGAAACCCAGCCATTTGTAATAAGATATATTTATTCATAATACAAGAAATTAATACAAGTTGGTATTTTCGGGTCATCTTGAACTTTGTTCTGAATCTAGATGATGTTGTTGCAGAAATGAATGTTTAGTGGCTGGGTTCTGATAACATCATGTATTTGCCTGTCACAATGTCTCACATCGAATCAGCTCATAAGGATTCCTGATGAAGGGCTTATGCTCGAAACGTCGAATTCTCTATTCCTGAGATGCTGCCTGGCCTGCTGTGCTTTGACCAGCAACACATTTGCAGCCAGCTCATAAGTAGTTGCTTATGACATTAGTGTGGGGTATGTTGAATTGTACTGAGTAGTGAGACTACGTATTTGGCAGTGGAATATTTTTTTTAATAACTCTTCTATTTATTTTCATCACAAATATCTGAAGGATTTGATTTCGATAGAGAATTATAGAGAGTTCCAAGCTGATTGGAATTACCCAGCAGGAAATTTCAATTTCCCTGAACAATTTCTTCGGATTGTGCTATGATGAGGAATCTGCAAGGTCACTGCACTGAGAAAGGACTCTCCATCAGGAGTGCGATGGAATACTCCCCACTTGCTTTGATGGGGGCAGCTTCAACAACACTCAATAAGCTCAACAGCATTAAGGACAAAACAGCTGCTTGTGTACCTCCACATCTCCAATTCCCCACTGCCTCCTCCTACACTGATTAGCAGCAGTCGATGGTATTTTGAAGATGCACTGCAGAAATTCACCAAAGATCCTCAGATAGTACCTTTCAAAATCACAACCACTTCCATCTAGGAGGACAGGGGCAGCAGGTACATGGGAACATCACCATCTTTAAATTTTTCTCTAAGCCTCACAAGCATCCTGACTTGGAAATATATTATCGTTCCTCCAGTGTCGCTAGGTCAGCATCCTGGAATTCCCTGCGTCAGAGCATTGTGGGTCTGCAGTGATTCAAGCAGGCAGCTCAGCCCCACCTTCTCAAAGGGCAACTAGGGATGGGTAATAACTACTGACCCAGCCAGTGATGGTCCACATCCCATGAGTGAATGAAAAAAACATGGTCTGGAAACAACAGAACCCCCCACCCCCCCACCCACCCCGCGTTGTTCACTCAGGAGAGTTATTTTCTAATAACACAAGGAAATCGTGTAACCAGGTATTTTACTGTGTTGATGAACTTTGCTCTGAACCGCGGCAATATTGTTGTGTAAATAAATGTGTTTGTGCAACAACTTAGGTTCAGAAGCATAAACGCAACAATAGGCAAATAAATTACAAGAGGCGAGTAATTGTCAGAATTGATTCCTTGAATGACATAATATAAGAAACTTACAACAACGATTGACCAAAGGAGGATGAAGTTCGCAGAGTTGGTAAAGAGCAAAATCACAGCCTTTTTTCTGCTCTCCATTTCTGGATCTCTGTGATTCTCTCCTTTGCTCTCAACCTGTAGCCTCTTCCAAACTTGACTGGTAAATAAAACCTGTCTGACTGTCAGAGCATTGAACGACAGAATCAGAGTGAAAGGCAGTAAAGGGGTCAAAAGCGCAACAAGCGAATCGAATGCCACCCGCCAAGTTTCAGTAAAGTAGCTTGACTTTGTTCTACAGTAGAATGAAACATTGTTGATTATCCTCAGATGCTCATGTAAAAAAAGAAGGGAATGTTTTTTTTTCAAACAGAACAGGGTGCAGGTTGTTGCTAGAACCACAGTCACAGTTTTCTCAGTACAATATTTTGTTTTCAGCTTCTGACAACAAACGGTCACAAATCGATCAAAGGAGAAAGTGATGGTGAACCAGACAGAGCAGTCAATCGTTGCACAACCCAGGGCCCCAGCAGTAACACTACACACAGGAGTGATGTCCAGGAAACTCAGTGGGAAATAATAAGTGTGAAATCTGCTCAATATTATCGGATTTATAATGACCATCAGATCTGCAGCTCCTATACCTACAAGGGAGCGGGTAATGCAAGGAGAAGCACCGAACTTTCCCCAGGAATGTTAACAATCGACAGTAAATTAACTGTGGAATACAAAAAGGACATGAAGAAGTTGATTACTGATCAGAAATTCACCATTCCTGGTCCAGAGAGCAACCATGAAAATTTTACCACCAAAGCCGATTCACTCTGGTTGGAATTGAGTGAGTTTGAATTTTAAGAATGTTACACCCACTCCAGATTACCCTCTAGCCCAATCAATACCGAGATGATGGCATTTGTACAGAAACTGAGCTCATGGCACCTGCTAGGAGGCCACAAGGCAGTATGTGATTTCATTTGGTTGCAAGGTAACGATCTGAATGATAATGGATTTTTTCAGTTCTCAACTCCAACTCTAACAAATACACAAAACAATTAAAAACATTGATCCCAACTGCATCATTGGAATGTTTATTGGACAATCAAGAATCCAAACTCTTCCCTTCTCCACGGATCAGCTCAGCCACTGTGCTTAGCATTCGACCAAATCTGATCAGAGGCACAACAGGACCAGTAAACAGGTCATGAGAAACTTTCTAAGATTTCAAACAAGACTTACACAAGTACAGCATAAGAGAGCATAAAGGGCTCCCTTAGTGATAATGTGTGAGTGTTCAGACTGCTGTAATATTTTCACTGTAAATCTACAAATCCGTACATCAAAAACATCCCACTGTGCAGGGATCAAGAGGGAAATCTGTCAAGGCTTCAGTCCACCGACCAGAGAGGGTGAGGAGGAGAAATGCTGATCCATTGTCCAGAATTCCCAACCAATTTACAATAGTTTATCTATCCTTTTTCTTGTAGGACATCACTCAGATTATGACTTAACTTTTACTATTCTGGAGATATTAGGCCTAATTTATATAACAAAAATAGAACTAGCTCAGCACGACTGGCAACATCTGTAGGAGAAAAAGCACGGTTAATATTTTGGGTCTAGTCATCCTTCTTTGGAACTAACTTGCCTCATCTCTCCTCATACCGTCACTCTATATGAAAGCAGAACAGATATTAAAACTATCAGAGATCAGAGAATGCTGCAGCAGCAGTCAAGTTGCGTGTTTCTCACAGTGGAGAATTGTACCGAGAATGCTGCTCAGTGAATTGCTGTCACTGTTCCGGTGTCTGGATAAGACTGACAAGTCAGTGGGCTGGAGGCATTATTGTTCAAAAGATAAAACCAGACAGCAGATGAACTGCATATTAAAACAATTTCAGTTGTCTTAAACCCATACTACAGATACCAATAAAAGCAAGGATGGTATTGAATACATTATCTATTTGATCAATTGGTTGTTGCATTTTTCCGTGCGGGGTGATGTATCCCTTCAGGTAGCTGACAAGCTCCTTGTTTGAAACTCTGAGATGATGCCTTCCCAGAGACGCTGCCTTATACTGTGTGGAAGCTCCTTGGGGAGATTGAGGTGACACCATTACTCAGTTTTGTTGCTGTTTTTCAAATTTCTGTCAACGTACAAACTAATGACAATAACAAGTTAAATCCCAATTATGAAGGAGTGTTGCTGCTCAGTACATCATAAGGAAATTACAAAAAAATTAGAATCTGGAATCTGCCAGCAATAATTCTGTCCATTCAAACACCATGGGCCCCATCCCAGGATCAGAAAATACTTCAACTGATGCTGCGTCGCGATAGTTTATTCCAGTTTCAAAATGTGTCTCAGAGTTGTCTTTCTGCTCTCTAGGGTAGGAGCTGTACTGTGTAAACAACTACATTTCACTTACTGATTGAAATGTGAATTTTCTCACAAATTAAATATGTGCATTTCTGCTGAGGTCATCATTTATTTTCCATTTCCTATTTTCCAGGATCTGGAGTCACATGAAGGACCAAGTGAGGAGACCACATTGCCTTTAATGAGGGAAGGGAACTCAGTGAATAAGATCAGTTTTCAACAATGGAGATATCACTGACCTCACTCTTACTGACATTGTCCACCTCCATAACCACTGACCTCGCTCACCTTATTGTCGCTCTCGATCCCCACTCGTTCTTGCCTTTCCCTGTTTATAAAGTTAATGTTTGTGGTGTGCTATCATCAAATGGCTGCTCTGTACAAACCTACAATGGATGACTGACTGACTGACACCTTCGGAATCCATGTCCCCCGCTTTGCACCTCACAGTTTGTACATGATCACATCTCAGCCTCCTGCAGATGGAATACAGTGAGGTAGGAAGCAATGTCAGACTGAGGAGGGACAATAGAGACTGAATGGTACAATGTTAACCTGGGGCAGGAACAGAGAAGTTTTCAGTTGTGGATCTGGAATTCAGACAGCAAAGAAGAGTGAAGATTTGTCAAATTTGGTCACACTGTCACATTTCTGTGATTTGTGTACAATGTTATGGACGAGGCTTAACCACTCAAAATATCTTTAAACAGGTAGCCAGACCGAAACTTTGGCATTTGTTTAGATAGGTCTATCATAAGTATTCCTGGAGTCAATTAGTATTGGAAGGGCTGAAAGCTTTAGTATGTGATTCGTGCCTGATCTTTCCCAGGATGTTGTTCTCTCTGGCCTGACAGAATCTGTGTGTGTATTTCTTTTTGCACCAAACACCTTACGGGATGTTACTGATTTGCAACAATTAATTATTTAAGTATTGTGATGGTTAACTTTCCCATCGTCAAATTACTCTAAATTCTGCTCTCTTTTGTTCATGTTTCATCATGCATTGATCAGTGGCATCAGACCGGGAACACCTACTTCACATCTGTCTTTAAAATAAGAAAAACGTTAGGGTCTAGGCTACCTTCTTCAATTATTTGGAGGGAGCCTGGCCTGGTCCAATACAGCGTGGAGGCTCTTCCACATGAGGCAAAAGTGAGGACTGCAGGTGTTGGAGCTTAGAGTCAAGAGTCTGGCGATGGAAAAACACACTAAGTCAGTCAGCATTTAAGGAGCAGGAAAATTAACGTTTCGGGCCAAAGCCCTTCATCAGAAATCATTTTGCCCGAAACATCGATTTCCTACTCCTTAGATACTGCCTGACTTGCTGAGTTTTTCCAACACCAGACTCTTGACTCTTCCACATAAACAGAGGTTGCAAAGGCAGCAGTGCCGAAAACGTCACGGTGTTACAAGCTAAAACAGTTTTACAATGGAAAAAGAGTGGCCAGATCTCCAAATTCAGAGTCTTCTCGCTTTTCATAACAGCAGAGGTTACTTCAGTTGGTGTTAGGATTGTTGGACTCAAAGGTGGTGAATGGTATGTGTTGGTGTCTTGTGTTCCTGGTGTTGGATTCGGTTGGTTTAAACATTGTTAGGATAGTAACGGCTCTTTCCGTCACTAAGAGTTTCCTGGAGGTGTAAGAAGTGACTTTGAGGGGCTTAAAAATTAGCATTGCAAACATGTTGGAATTGGCAGATAAACGGGTTATCTTCTTCTGTGAGAAAAGGAGCGGTAATTACAGCTCGACGGTGACATTTTCCAGAAATGCTATCAGGATTTTTGGAAATGGTTTGAATTCAATTGCAGATGCAGCAGCTTAAACATGAAAAAACAACCGAAACAGCTTTAATTTCAATTAAAAGCTGAAAAAAAGAGGCAAGGAAAAAATAGTCCTGGCAGAACGAACAGAAAAGAAGAGGAATGCCCGAACAGAAAAAAAAAATGAAAAAGGAGAGAAAAGAAAAGCAAAACGAGGGAGAGATTGGACTTCAGAAGTTGAGAATTAGACAGGAAAGTCAACTTCAGAGAATGGAGGTTTAGATAGAAGGTAAGTTTAGTCAGGAGGATAGTGATGATGAGCAAACCCATGAGCCAAAGACCTGGTTGACCCATTTAAATATATCTAAGCATTGCCTGCATTTGATGTGGAGGATGTTGAAATCTTTTTCATTTCATTTGAAAAAGTGACTAAAGAATGAAGTGGCCAGTAACAATTTGGGTTTTGTTGGTCCAGACCAAGCTGGTGGGTAGAGATAAAGGAGCTATCTAGAGCGTATGAGGAGCTGAAGAAATCCATTTTAAATGCATATCACGCTTGTGCCAGAAGTCTAGACAACGTTTCAGGAATATCAGGAGGGACTCCAGTCAAATCTACATTGAACTTGAAAGGATCAAACAAAGTACGTTCGAGAGGTGAATGAGGAATTAAAAATAGTTCAAACATATGAAACGCTTAGAGAGTTAATTATTTTGGAGGAATTCAAAAATTAGCAGTGAGGTATGAGAGATCATGTGGACGTGTGGTGTTGGAAAAACACAGCAAGTGTATGTGAGATCATGTGGAGGTGTGGTGCTGGAAAAACACAGCAAGTCAGGCAGCATCTAAGGAGCAGGAAAATCGCCAATTCGGGCAAAATGATTTCTGTTGAAGGACTCTTGTCCGAAACATCAATTTTCCTGCTCCTCGGATGCTGCCTGACTTGCTGTGTTTTTCCTGCACTAGACTCTTGATTCTCATCTCCAACATCTGCAGTCCTCACTGTTGCCTCATGTGGAAGAGCAGAGAATTAAAACGGCAAGACTGGTAGCTGAACCGGCTGATGGTCATGAGTTGGTTCATAAAAAATTTTGGATTCCGACATCAATTTCAATCCTGGAGGTAAGATACTGTGGAAAAAAGACGTCTTCAGATGGGAAGGTAAAAGTAGATCTCGGTGAAGAGAATAAGAATAACGTATCTCAAGGTAAAACAAAACCGATGAAGGGGAAATAGAAGTTCAAAAGCTGCAGTGTGTTCACTAATAGAGTAGGCTGCATGAAGTCACAGTGTTAGTGAGTTAGATAAAAGCACAAGGATGAAGTATGTATGAAAGCAGGATAAGCCAGTTAATTTGTTAAAGTGGTTAAAAAAGCACAGTGAAGGCTAAAAAGGTGCACTAGAATGTCCAACCTGGCTAGAGTGTGGGAGAGAAGAAAAAGACAAATGTTCTACAGCAAAGATATTATGTAACTTCAAATTTTGTGGGGTGACCTTCTAATGGTTTATAAAATCGAGAGGAGCAGGGATAGGGTAAATAGAATCATAGAATCATTACAGAGTGGAAACAGGTGTTTGTCCCAACACCGACCCTCCAAACACGAAGCCACCCAGAACCATTCCCTTCTCTATTGTTCTACATTTTTCCTAACTAATTCATCTAATTTCCGCATCTTTAAACATTATGAGCAATTTAGCATGGTCATTCACTTAACCTGCACATCTTTGGACTATTTGAGTAAACGGGACCGCCTGTAGGAAACTCAAACTGACACGGGGAGAATATGCAAACTCCACACAGTCATCTGAGGCTGAAATCGAACCAGGGTCGCCGGCGATATGAGGTGTTTTATCTGGGGTTAGTGAGAACAAAACTAGGGAGCATAGGTTTAAGGTGACAGGAGAAAGATATAGAACATAGAACATAGAACAATACAGCACAGAACAGGCCCTTCGGCCCTCGGTGTTGTGCCGAACATCTATCCTAGATTAAGCACCCATCTATGTACCTATCCAATTGCCGCTTAAAGGTCGCCAATGATTCTGACTCTACCACTCCCACGGGCAGCGCATTCCATGCCCCCACCACTCTCTGGGTAAAGAACCCACCCCTGACATCTCCCCTATACCTTCCACCCTTCACCTTAAATTTATGTCCCCTTGTAACACTCTGTTGTACCCAGGGAAAAAGTTTCTGACTGTCTACTCTATCTATTCCTCTGATCATCTTATAAACCTCTATCAAGTCACCCCTCATCCTTCGCCGTTCCAACGAGAAAAGGCCGAGAACTCTCAACCTAACCTCGTACGACCTATTCTCCATTCCAGGCAACATCCTGGTAAATCTTCTCTGCACCCTCTCCAAAGCTTCCACATCTTTCCTAAAGTGAGGCGACCAGAACGGCACACAGTACTCCAAATGTGGCCTAACCAAAGTCCTGTATAGCTGCAATATCACTTAACGACTCTTGAATTCAATCCCTCTGCTAATGAACGCTAATACACCATAGGCCTTCTTACAAGCTCTATCCACCTGAGTGGCAACTCTCAAAGATCTATGTACATAGACTCCAATATCCCTCTGTTCCTCCATCTGACTAAGTACCCTACCGTTAACCCTGTATTCCGCATTCTTATTTGTTCTTCCAAAATGGACAACCTCACACTTGGCAGGGTTGAACTCCACCTGCCACTCCTCAGCCCAGCTCTGCATCATATCTAAGTCCCTTTGCAGCCGACAACAGCCCTCCTCACTGTCCACAACTCCACCAATCTTCGTATCATCTGCAAATTTACTGACCCACCCTTCGACTCCCTCATCCAAGTCATTAATAAAAATTACAAACAGCAGAGGACCCAGAACTGATCCCTGCGGAACTCCACTTGTAACTGCCCTCCAGGCTGAATATTTACCATCTACCACCACTCTCTGACTTCGACCGGTTAGCCAGTTTTCAATCCAATTGGCCAAATTTCCCTCTATTCCATGCCTCCTGACTTTCCGCATAAGCCTACGATGGGGAACCTTATCAAATGCCTTACTAAAATCCATGTACACTACATTCACTGCTCTACCCTCATCCACATGCTTGGTCACCTCCTTAAAGATATAAAAAGGACTTATGGGGAAACATTTTCATGCAAAGAACTGTGTGTGTATGGAATAAACTGCCAGATGAAGACAAATAAGATAATCAGAAGGTTAGATAGGTTGGACAGTGAGTGCCTGGTTCCTCGTATGGTGATGGGTCACACATGGACATAGCTTTAAATTGAGGGGTGATAGATATAGGACAGATGTCAGATGTAGTTGCTTTACTTACACTGCCTGCAACAGTAGCAGACTCACCAACTTTAAGGGCATTTAAATGGTCAATGGATAGGCACAAGGATGAGAATGGAATAGTATAGGTTAGTTAGGCTTCAGATTGGTTCCACAGGTCGGCGCAACAAGGGCCAAAGGGCATGTACTGCACTGGAATTATCTATTTACAGTGAATTGGTGGAGATTGGTATAATTACCACATTTAAAATGTACTGGATAGGTTCATGGATTGGAAAGGTTTAGAGGGATATGGGTCAAATGCTGACAACGTGGACTAGAATAGGTTAGGACAGCTGATCAGCACAGACAAGTTGGACCAAAGGGTCTGTTTCCATGCTGGAGAACTCGATGACACTATGACTGAATGCACTCAGTGACCTGACGTCCAGCATATTCTCAGGGATTCACCATCCTTTGGGAAGTAATTCCTCCTCATCTCTGTTTTAAATCTGCCATCCCATCCCCTTATCCTAAACTAAATCCTCTCATTCCAGATCGTCCGCTGAAGGAAGGAGTCCTCTCTACCTCGTCAAACTTCATGCGCAATCTATGGAGACAGTGATGGAAAATGGCAGGTACACAGTTGTTTTACATCAATACTTATCGTGAAAATTACAACATCCACAGGACAACCCTGGAGGAGGCAATCGAGAGACCCAGAGAATGTTCTGTGGACCTGGGGTTGTATCCTGCAACGACAAGCAGAGGAATTGAATTCAATAAAATGCCCGACATTTCGACTACAATAATTAGTATGAAGTTATTGTTGGGAAAAAAAACACATCTGGTTCACTTATGCCCTTTCGGGAAGGCGATGCTGCCATCCTCACCTGGTCTGGCCATGTGACTCCATACCCACAGCACTGTGGTTAATTCTGAAATCCTCTCTGGGCTATTGGGGATGACCAGTAAACGTTGCCGAGCCAGTGATGCCTTCATCCTGTTAAAAAGTAAAGGAAAAATAATCCTCATCCACTGTCCTGTCCCACTGCATCAACGTCAGACATAATCTACCCTTGGAGAAAGAGAGGAGTGCAAATGTTGAAGAGTCAGAGTCAAAACGTCTGGTGCGAGAAAAGCAGAGCAGTTCAGGCAACATCCCAGGATCAAGAATGTTGACTGTCTAGTATTTTTTTTTAACCTGCATATTTAACTTATCTTGCATGATGTCTTCCTTCAGGTTTCTAATTACTGATGTCAAACCAACATTTTCAAATGTGCAGTCTCCCAGACTCCACAATCCCGTGTTCAGATAACCTGGAAAAAATGTCTATCATTTACTGCCTGCAAATGTCTCCCTGAACTCACTCAGCAAGGGGATGGATGGGTCTCATCGGGGCTCGGAGTCTTTTCTACCTGGAATGCTGCCTGCCTTTTCAGCACCTCTTCATTATCGCTCACTGTACTGCTCAGATGCTCAACACCCATCGTCGTGGTTATCTCTAGAAGTCGAGGATGATGGTCTTCATTCTGTTGATCTATTTAGGGGCTCTCAAGAGTCCAATCTTGCCTTTCAAAGTTTTCCTGCATTCAGAACAAGTCGTTCCAGATGCAGCTTGTGCTTTGGTTGTTGCTGCCTCGCTTTCTGTTCTCTTTTCTTTTGCACTAGTTCTGCACATCTGTTTCTCTGTCAGAAACAGGATTTCCCTGTGAGCAACAGCAGGAAGGATGCTCGCATGATAGCTCAAACCTTTAGCCGAGAAGATCCTTCCAGAGACACCAGCCAGTTTTCGATCATCATATTGGACAATTGACATGATCCTCACAATGCCACAACTACAGAAATGTGTCGTGAACAACGATAACCTTTGTATATAGCATTCATCGACTTGAGTAAAGCCTTTGACTCGGTGTCAAGGAACCTCCTGGGGATGTCCTATCCACCTATGGATGCCCTGAAAAATACATTGGAATTCTGTGATGCCTCCACGATGGCATGCTTGCCACAGTTATGATCAGCAACAGTAACTGTGAACCTTTCCAGTTTAGATCAGGAGTAAAACAGGGATGCGTGACTGCTCCAAGTTTAACCACCATTTTTATTGCAACAATCATCCGCATCATCAAGGACGCCCTACCCCCAGGAATTGAAATTGTCTACAGAACAGATGGCCGACTTTTCAATCTTGCCCGTCTCAAGTCCAATAACAAGACATCGATGAGTTCCCTCATCGAGTTCCAATACACAGATTATAACAGTGTTTCAGCTCTCTCAGAAAACAACCTACAACAGATTCTGACAGTCTTCAACCGTGCATACACGATACATCGAATTACCGTCAATTCCAAGAAGACCCAGATAACCTACCATCAGTCACCAACTGAGACATATCGAGTGCAACCATTGATGTAACCCTGGAAAATGTGGACCACTTTCAGTATCTTGGAAGTCACCTGTCCTCCAATGTCGACTTTAATGACGATATCCAACCTCGTTTGAAATGCAGTGGAACAGCGTTTGGGCGTCTCTAAACAAGTGTCTTTCATGATTGTAACACCAGACAGACACCAAAACATTACTGTACAATGCAGTAGTGATCCCAATGTTCCTGTAGGCATCAGAAACTTGGACAACATACCAACAACATCGGAAGGCTCTTGAAAAGTTTCATTTACTTTCCCTTTGAAATATCTTAAATGTCAGCTGGGAAGAGAGAAGAGCCAACGTGAACGTGCTGAATGAAGCATGAACAGCAGACATTGAAGAATACATCATCAAGAATGAACGAAAATGGAGCAGCTATATTGCTCAGATGAAAGACATACCTCTACCGAAACAAATCTTCCACTCCTAGGCGAAAGAAGCAAAAATAATACAGCATAAGAGATTCAAAAACGTATTAAAAACCAATACAGAGAAATGTAACGTTGACATCAACAATTGGGAAGCCATGCCAAGAGCAGGACACTCTGGCAAACCATCATCTGAGACGGAACAGCAACTTTAGAAACCAACAGATGGGCAGAACAAGAAGAAAAGAGAACAGGACGCGAGTCAGCAGCAACCAAAGCCCAATCTACATCTGGAACAACGTGGAACTGAATGTGGTAGAATTTGAAAAGCCAACATTGAACTCATTAGCCACCTGAGAGCCGATAAATAGATCAACGGGATGAACACCATTATCATCCACCTCCAGGGATAGCCAAAAAGGTGATGGTAAATGTAGATGTTGGCAGATTCCTGAGGTAAGTCAAAACTAATCAGTTTGTGTCAGTACATAGTCGGTTCTAAGGCTAGTTAAGTCTGGTGAAGGAGCACACTCAGAATGAGGATTCGTTCAATTGATTTGGCTGTAGTCCCCAGCATCTGGAAGTTCATTCAATTTTTGGTCATGGTTAACTGAGCTTTACACCAGTTAGAGGAAAGCCAACATGGAGCTGAATAAAATAATCAGTGCTCGGGATCTTCTCTGAGAGAACCCATCACTCCCTAACCCTGTCAGCTTCCTCCAACCATCTCCTCTGCATCCTCCCGCGACCCATTTAAACTTGATTTATTTCAGCTCATTGACACCGTCCAGTTGGAATTCGTCTGTGAAACAGCAGCTCTGGTCCGGGAGTGAATAGCATGATCCATGCTGCTGCTAGCCAATGTGCTGTTGGAAGGGATGTTTATGTGGGTGCTGGTTAAAGACACTGGTGCAGTCACACTTCAACCGTGGTGTTGTTATGAGAACCTCTCGAAGTGCTAGTGATGCTGCCTTTGTGTATTTTTATTTGTTCCAGTCTTATTCAGCTGCCTTGCTACAGCCAGTACTGTGATGACTGTCTTTGTACCATTCCCTTTGATCAGCTTGATGTCGAGTAACTTCATCAACTTGTTTAAAGTTTCCACAAATTTCCGGTATTCAATGGACCTTCGTTGGCATTTTTCTCCCTTCTTCAATTCCTTCAATTCCATTTCAGGCAATTGTCTCTCTATTACTACCATGTATAAGCTCAGAGACTCACATATCCATCATTCACCCCACACCATCCCCATTCGTTTGGCCTGTTGCCCTGATATCCATCTCCTTGTTGGTATTGTCAACAGTGAAGGTAATCTCAAAGGGACCTTGGTCAATTGGGACCACAGGCTGAGTGGTAGCAGATGGAGTTATTACATTTTAGTGAAATAACAATGTCAGGAATTGAACAGTTAATGGTAGCGCCCCAGGTAGCTTTGTCGAGGGATTCAGGAATATTGTTGCTTTAAAGTTGTGTCACAGGTAGACACCGTGGTTAAGGCGATGGTTAGCATGCTTGCTGTCATTGCTCAGACCATTGAGTGTATGAATTGCGACTTCATGTTGAGATTCTACAGAACATTTTTTAGGCAAGTTTTGGTTTACTGAGTATAATTCTAGCCACCCTGCTATATGGAGATTGTTATTAAATTGGAGGCGGTTCAGAGAAGATTTTCCAGGATGTTGTCAGAGATCGAGGATTTACGTTATAAAACACAAGCAAGAGAGGTTGGGACTGTTTTTGATGGAGCATAGGAGTTTGAGGGATGACGTTTTGCAGATTTATAAAATCATGAGGGGCATAGATACAGTGAATAGCAAAGGTTTATTCCCCAGGGTGGTGGAGATTAAGAGTAGGCGCTGCATTTTTAAGACGAGAGAAGAATGATATAAGATGCATGTTTTATAGGCATATTTTAAAAATGACATAAGATGCATGTTTTAAACGTTCATATTTGGAATGAACGTCCAGAGGAAGTAGTGGATATGGTCACAATTACAATGTTAAAAGACATTTGGATAAGTAGACAAATAAGAAAGTTTTGGAGGGATATGCGTCAAATGCAGGCAAGTAGGGCTAGTTTAGTTTGGGACAATTGTCAGCAGAGACTAACTGGACTAAAGGGTCTGTTTCTGTGCTGCATGACTCGATAACTCTGTGACACGTACTAAACTAACGTTCTTTGTTCTGTCCAATACATTCGTCAGTTTAATATTTTAGTGCAAGCCACACTGTGAAGTAGTGTCAATTGTTATTTTACATGTTTCCCAGGAGTTTTCAATAACAGGAGTTTACTCTGATGGTTTCTTAAGTTTAAATATCTCAATATATAATGAATGATCTCCTCAAGCTTTAGTCACTATCAAAGTGCCTGCATTAATTTCAAGCCAAATTATGACTCTATTTTGGGATAATGTCTGGATGTTCCAAGAATCCATAGATCCTCAGACACAAAGACCTAATGACCAGTCAGTGGCTAAAATGTTTTTTTTTAACCAACAGTGTTTGTGGAAACCAGCAGAAATATGGCCTTGTGGAGATCCCCCCACTTATTCCATACATGTCTGCCAAAAAGGATGTAACTCTACTAGGTATTCAAAATGTCTTTAAATTGTCAGATTACATTATTCAAAAATAATTGAGAAAAATTTGATTAAAAATTTCTTTGACAACTACTTTCACTTGATTTTCTAAGTCGATGTTCATGTGACCACATAGGTTATAGAGCGCTTAGTTTATCTCGTTTACAGTTTATAGAGGCTATTGTATGAGAAATATTGTTATTTTATGTTAACTGCATCGATACGTAAAATTCCTAACATGCCCTTGCATTGTTAAACCATATAAATAAAATAATTGATCATGATTTCATGATGAATTTATTCTAAAAGCCAGGAGGAATTACAACATTTACAACAATTGTTTGCGAAGGTTCCATTCCCAACCCTGCCAGTCCATGGTACCATTCTCCACTGCTTCTTCAATAAAGCTTTGTGCCTCTTGCTTTATTCGGGTGAAGAAGGCAATGCTTTCTCATGATAGTGGAATGTGAGTTTAGCTAATGAAATTTAACACTGGAATAGCAGCTGCAGAAACCATCATTTCATTACCTCAACACTTGGCATTTGGGAGCCAGATACTGTAATCCTTCATAATGAGTATAGCAATCACCTACATCGAGGTGTTTGAGTGTGTCATAGAACTCACTGACATAAGACATGATCGCACGGTCCTCAAACCATTCAGCTTAAAGACATTTAGATATCCCAATATGAATCCATCTAGTGCTTTGATCAGAGGTTCAAACAGATAATGCTATGTTCTCAGGAGTTTGGTTTTATCAATTTCACATGCTTTGTTTGCAATTTATTCTTGAACCTTCTCCTTAACCGAATCACTTTGCAGGTTGTTTGATGAAGAAATTGATCCTGAAACTCCTCCAAGGGCTGAGCTGTCAGTGGAGAGGAGATACAAACAAGAAAATGGAGAAATCTTTCAAATTGTTCGTCTTCTTTGCAGTGGCTTCACTGAGGAGATTTGGGATGTCCCTGGGTTCTGCGATTAGGAACTGTGCAAGTGCAGCTACAAACACTTGGATGGTGAGATGTGGGAATGTGTAAACCACACTGCCGACAGAATCATCTCTCTCCAAATGTTCCATCATAAACCCAGACAGGAACTGTGAGGTTTTCAGGTTTTACTAGGTCAAATCTCCATTTCAAAACACAGACCTCTTCTCAGTTAATCCTGTGAACGCCATTTCACCAATCTACAGTTAAACATCATAGGGATCTTCAATCTCTTGCCCAGAGTTTTGCAAAATGTTATAAATATAGTAGGAATAGAGTTGGGTGATAGTCCCTATTGCTGTTTCCTGTGTTTTCTGTGGAAAAGGGACAAGTGACAGACCGACGATCCAGCAGTACGATGGGTTGGATCACACGGTGTACAGGATTTTGTTCTCCCCCACGTGTCTGAAAACAGTTGCTGTCATCGTCTGTTTCTCAAAAAACCTGCTGAAATAATCCTTCAGCTCATCCCTAACAAATCCTAGGATTTCACCCGAGACACTGATCCCAGCCTTTTCCAGTTAATGGAATGCAGTAGGATGGCTGCTCACTAGAACTGAACATCCTGGGAGGAATTTGTGCTGGATTAAACAGTACACAATGTCCGACAATTCACACCAGCATTCAGGATCAGTGAACATGAACTGAGGTTCTGTATTTCTCCAACTCTCAGAAAAATCCATGCTGTCTTTAGATTCAGCAAACCATTGAACATAAACAGCAAACCCTTAGGGTTCTTCCAGCGCTCTCCCAGAACATTCCCAAAGTAAGGATACTGATCCAGTGTCAGGTTCCTGAGGTTGATACAACAGTTAACAGTGCTCAAATCCTGAAATTTAAAACTGAAAACAAATTGAAATTCTGGGTACCGTTTCCCAGTTGCCCAGTCATAAACAATCTTTTATATCATTATTGGTTTTACAATCCCTGGATCCCAATCACTGCAACCGTACTTCCAAGTATGGAATTTCTCTGAGGGATAAAAACTGCTCTGGAACAACTGATGAGTTTATATTTTTCCAGGTCCGTCTGGAGATATTTGTCTCTCCACTGTTCAGATTGTGGCCTCTTACCAGCAGTTCATCTTCTTTCGATGTCTGATCTCATACATTAGTGATGTGCGGTAACTCAGTGCATTGATCAGCCAGCGACGAACTGTTCACCTTCTCGTTCATTAGGATACTGTTCACTCAGTTTCTTAGTTTGTACCTGGAACAACTCGTGTTTCTGCTGAACACTATCAAAACTGGATCAGAGGGTAAGCGGTTCTCAATGTTAGTTATATTGTCATTACATCAATTTCTTAGAACCACTTCATGATTTAGTATTTGCTATTGAGTTAATTGCTGTAGATTTTATTTACAACTTCTATCAACTTGTGTGGAGCAATTGAACCTGTTAACACAAACACTTGATAGTGGACAATGTTCAAGAAATGTTGCAATAATCTGCTCCTTTTACTTTGTACTCAACATGAAGATTTCAACGTTGGTGATATGTTCTCTTGGATTTTCAATAATAATAGCCCAGCCCGTATTCAAAGCATCTCATTGTAAATGCCGTAAAAGATATGAACAAGGACCCAACTGGTCCCTCAAAGCTTGCTGCTATTTAGTAAAACCATGTCTGAGTCATTCTCGTGTTGTCAAGCTGTGGAAAGAAGGATCCGTGCTTGGCCCTGCCGTGGGGATTGATTGTAGCATTTCCAAATCTGCAGATGTCATAAAATTTTGTCTTATTGGAAATATTGAGGACGCAGCTAAGAGGCTTCGGATGGATTTAGATGGGATGAGTAAGTGAGTGAGAAGCGCGTGGGAGATTGAACAGAATGTGAATAAGTATGCGATTATCCCCTTTACTTGACGGTTTGACACTGCAGAATATTTCATACACGGTAGAAGTTCGAAAATGTTGCGGTCGAAAATGACCTGGAAATACCTGTTCGCAAGGCACTGGACGTTAGCATGCAGGTGCCGAAAGCAATTCAGAAGTCCAATTGTATGTTGGCAATTGGGTGTTTTGTTTATTTAGGCAAGATCTCACCTGGAGTACCTCTCCTCAATGAGACATTGAGAAGACTGGGCATGTTTTCTCTGGAGATTAGATCAATGAACAATGTTCTCAGAAAATTTCAACATTCTTAAAGTGGGGAAAACAGAGTAGATGTAAAAAAAAAGCATCCACCACCTACAAGGTACAAGTCACAAATGAGATGAAAAAATCTCCAACTTTGCCTGGATGATCAACGCGCAAAAAGCTTGATATCTGACAGGACAAATCTCCATCCTATTTTGCATTCTGTCCACCACCTTCAAAATTCACTCCCTTCAACAACAACACCCAGCTGCAGCACTGTGTGCCATCGACAGGGATCACTGCAATAATGTATCAAGGCTCCTTAGACAGCACCTTCCAAATCTGTAACCCCTGTGATGGTGAAGGTCAAGGGCATCAGATACATGGAACCATCTGCAAGATCCTCGCCAAGTGATATACCATGAAGACTTGGATTGAAATTGCTGTCTCTGCACTGTTGCTCAGCCACATTACTGCTTGGCTACCAGGAGCAGTCGTCATCAAGCAACTGCTTTCTTTAGAGGCTGAGATGATAGAGAAACATAAAGAGGAAGAGCTATCCAACACGTGAACAGAAGACCATTGTCACAAACGACAAAGATCACAGTGCCTATATGTTCTGTGAGAGCAGTGAACAACTCTCAACTGGCATAGATCATACATTTTTCCTCTATGCATCATAACTGAACAGTATCTTTGTCATGAACATAAAAAGGTAACTTAAAATAATTTACCAGTTCTCAGTCGTTTTCTAAAGTGATTCCTAAAGTTCCCTTTCAGCCACCACTCTCACTCCTTTTCCTTTGCTCCCATATGCATCCAAACTCTATCTCTATTAAGGTGCCCCCCGCCCCCTTCCATCCGGTGACTCAGGAAGACCACACAACCATATTGGCAGCAGTCCTTCAAAGGGCAAGCGCCTATCTGTGGAGAAATACACTCAATCACTCATTGCCTCACATCGTCCCCCTGCTCTCTAAATCCTAGGCCCCAGCTCACAACTCTGCCAGGCTTTTATCATTTTCCTGGACCTCCCCCTCACTAAGGATGAACGGTCAGTCCTCAGTAACGATCTCACCGTCATCCCACTACGTTCCCTTGTCAACAAATTCCATATATGTTGTGATATTGAACTTTTCTTCCACCACCTCCGTGCTTACTTTCTCTCGTATTATCCACCCAACATTCAAGGAAGCCATCCACTTAGACACCCAGTCCTGGTCTGTTACACACAACCTCAATTTCTATCTCCAACTGCTGCTGTGAAATTAACTGCCTCAACTTGTCCACATCCCCAACCAATCCAACCTCTCACTCTCGCAATGTGCAGCCCTCCGTTCCAACTCCAACCACTCCACCAAACTAGCGGTTAAGGAAGAGGGGATGCAGTGGTAGCTTGGCGCATCTACCTCTACACCGCTGAAGCCAGGCATCAACTCGTGGAAGCCTCCTCTTACTGCCCTCTCGATCACGACCTCACCTACCATCACCAAGGCATCATCTGCAAGATCATCCACAACCTCATCACTACAGGGGACCTCCCACACACAGCCTCCAAACTCATAGTACGGGAACTCTGCACCACCCGGTACTACCTCCTACACAAGCTTCACAAGCCTGACTGCCCCAGTCGACCCCTCATCACCACCTCCTCCTGACCCACAGAACATATCTCCTCACATCTCGACACTGTCCAGGATCTCCCCACATACATTCACGACACACCCACACCGTCCTCCTGCTTCATAACTTTCAGTTCCCCAGCCCCCATTGTCTCATCTTCACCATGGACATCCAGGACCTGTACGTGTCATCCACCTTGGCAAAGGGTTCCAATTGCTCCATTTTCTCCTCTCCTCTCAATCCAACATATACCCTTCCCTGACACACTCATTCAATTGGTGGAATTTGTCCTCCAACTTAACAACTTTTCCTTGAGTCCTCCCCCTTCCTTCAGACCATGGGCACCCGAAAAGGGCCCAGCAGCTGTTTCTGCGTCTTCATAGTCTATAGAGAACAGTCCATCTTCGGCAGCTACACCGGCCCCATTCCCCACCCTTTCCACCACGACATTGATGACTTTACCGGCACCACATTTTGCTCTCACGAGGAGGTTGAACAATTCAACAGCTTCACTAACACCTTTTTACCGTGACCTGGACCGTGTGCGGGGTTGAATTCTTTCGGTTTCAACAGGGATTGGTACAAGAGTGGCTCCTCAGTCACTAAGAGTTTTCTGGGGACAGTCAAAGTGTCAGGAATTTTACAAAAGGCGATCCAGACAAAGCTGTTGGAAATAGCAGACAAACTGGAGTTGAGATCTCCTTCATCTGTGAGAAAGGGAGGGATAATTTCAGCAACAGCTCGGCACTTACATTTGATGGAAATGTCATCAGAATCTCTGGAAATGGTTGGAATTCAATTGCAGGTGAGGCAGCTTGAACGTAGAAAAGAATGGAAACAGTTTAAATTACGCTTTAAAGCAGACAAAAGAGAAAAAAAGTACAGACGGCTTTAGCAGAGAAACAAAACAAAAGGAAAGGAAGGGCCAAGGACAACAAAAAGAAAAGGATAGAATCACTTCAGCAGAACGAAAAGAAAAAGAGAAAGAGGAAAGGGAGAAATAAGGAGGACCTTCAGAAACTGGCACTTGTACAGGAAAGTTGTTTAAAAAGAATCGAAGTGAAGGTAGAAGGTAAGCTTAATTAAGAGAATAACGGCGATGTGCAAACCCATCACAGACAACGGCTGGTGGAGATCTGTTTAAATATAGCCAAGCCTTGCCTTAGGTTGAGGAGAAGGATTTAGAATACGTTTTCATTGCATTTGTGAAAGTGGCTAAAAGAAATTGAAGTGGCCAGTTACCACGTGGGTTTTATTGATCTAAATAACGCTGGAATGTAAAGCTATCAGAGGAGGTGTCTGGGGAATATGAGGAGGTGAAGAAAGCCATTTTAAGTGTATGTGAGCTGGAGCCAGAAACCTGCAGACAAGGTTTCAGGAATGTCAGGAGGGACCCTGGGTCAAAGATACATTGATTTAAAAAGGATCAAACAAAGTAATTTTGACAGGTGAATAATGGCGTGAAAAATAGATCGAACATATGACTCACTTCAGACAATTAATTTGGAACAGTTAAAAAAAAATCGCTTCCTGACAGAGTGAGAGTTCATGTGGAAGCACAGAGAGTGAAAACAGCAGATTAGCAGCTGAAATGGCTGATAATTATGAGGTGATACTTAAATAAAATGTTGGCCCCCAACATCAATTTCAAACTGTGAGGGATAGAAATTAGGGAAAAGAGCAATCCTCATGTGGTAAAGGAACATTAGATCTTTGCAAAGATCATAAAGATAGGTTATCACAAGGTAAAAAGGGACATAGAAGTTAATCAGCTCCGGTGCTTTCACTACAATAAAGTAGGCCGCATAAAATCACGGAATTGGTGAGTTAGGAAGAGCAATGGGAAGACGAATGTGGGATAACAGGTTAAGCCAATGAATTTTGTTGGAGTGGTAAAGAAAGGCAGAGTGGAAGATAAAAAAAAGCTGCATTAGAATATACAACCTGCTCAGAGGTTGGTTAAGATGAATGTGCCAGTTCCTAACGCATTTACTTGCAAAGGTAAAGTTTACTCACAGAGCTTAAGAGCAGCAGGTAAATAGGTTAGAATATTAAGAGATACAAGGTCATGTCAATCTTTGATGTTAAGAGATGAGGAGATATGCAACTCTGAACGACTATTGCCAGAAAAAGTGTTGCGCGTGGAAATCAATTATGTTGAGTGAGGTTCGCATGTCCAGTGAAAATTGAAGTGGTGGTAGGCTCCAGAAATATCATTTGTCCTTGGTTACGATACTGCCGGGTCACAGGTATAAGAGCTGCCTATTGTGGTGAAAAGCCAGTGCAAAATCAGGCATCTGAGGTATTACAGGAAGCATATCCTGGGATTTTTTCTGACAGTGTGTTAACAAGATCACAGTTATCAGCTCAAACAGGAGGTGAAATCACAGGATGCAGATAAGGGAGTTGAAGTAGAATTATCAGAGACCGTGTTTGATCACATGGTTGAGACAAAGCGGTTTTGGCGGAGTTTCCCATAACATCAACAAAGACAGAGTGATTACGCTTCCTGGGATTGAGTGGGTTTTTCTGGACTGAATTTTAGAAGTTGGTAATTTATTGAATAACTGCAGAAATTCAGGAAGTTTCAGTGGAAGACAAACAGTCAGAAAGCATTTGACAGCGTGAAAACTGTGACAACCACTGCCCCAGTATTAACCACACCTAATTACGCAAAGCCATTCAAGGTGGCTTTTGATGTAAGCGATGTGGGTGTTATTGCTGCACTCTTACAAGATGACGGGAAGATAGAAAGACCTATTGATGTTTCTCCAGGAAACTGAATATTCATCAAAAGAAATACTCAATAACTGAGAAAGAAGCCTTGAGATTGGTGTTGGCAATACAACATTTCAACACTTCTGATGGTAGTAATGTGTCTGAGAAAGTATATATATTGATCACAACCCATTCATGTTTTTGGAGAAATTTAAGGTCAACATTTTAAGGACTAAACATTTGATTGGAGCTTGTTATTGCAGTCATTCAATTTGACAATTATACATGTGTCAGGATGAGAAACTGTAATTGCCGACGCATTGTTGAACTTGAATGAATAAATGAAGGCGTTCAGCGGCCGGAGTAAACAGACTGAAATAGATGTAGTAGGGCATGTTTGCATGGTTATAGTCAACATAATGCAGCGTACTAACAGAATAAGACAAAGTTGTTTAAATAAAACTATTTTGTATTGGAGATGTAATGATGCTCCTTAGTTTTCTCCTTAGTTTTTTTCAAGACAGGTCGTAAAAGCAGAGGTACCAAGATGCCGGGGTTAGAGCCTAGTTTTCCCAGTTCTGTTTTTTTCTAGGTTCTTTTAATTGCAACAGTAAGAACCTGCCTGCTATAGCAGAAAGGTTCCAAACTTCAGTACTGTATTCCTGATTGGCTTTCTCTCTGAAATCTCTCTTACCTTTTAGAATCTGTGTTTGAATTTACTGTTTGCCAAGTGCTGTGTTTATGGTATGTTAATCAAATTGGAACAACTCCTTCATTAAGTTGCTGTACCCAGTTGGATGGTTTTCAAATAGTTAAGTTATTCTAAATTCTGTTTTTCTTTGTTCGTGTTTCAGCTGTAGTGTTTAAATAAATATTGTTTTGCTAAAGGTCGAGTGGTTTCACGAGCTGCATCACACCTGGATTATCTACTTCATATGTACCTTTAAAATAATTGTAAGTAAGGGTCTGGGCGACTTGGAATATTTTTGAGGGAGTCTGTCCTGGTCCATAACAACCTGCTCTTATGGTTAGATGAGGATTCACAAAAGTGTGGTCCTACTATACCCATGAGGGTGAGTAACAATTTATAATCCCTCCATTTGGGGTATCATCAGCCTGTGCCATTTTTCAGTAGAAAATGGATTGTTCTGCCCCTTCTCTAGGAGTGACATCTACGTATTGATTTTTGAGCACAATGAACAAATTCTTCCCCATCCAAGTCCTTAACACTGTAACAATCCCAGACTATGTTTGGAAAGTTAAAGTCCCAGACTATTACAACATTATTCTTCTTTCAGCTGTCTGCGATCTCCCTGTATACTTACTCCTTAATTTCCCACAGACTATTGCGGGTGATTTAGTACAATCCCGTCAAAGTGATCACCACCGTATTTTGGTACACTTCAACATATATATCTTTCCTATCTTCAACAGAGTCAATAAACAATAATTATCTTTCCCTTTTGGGCATTAGTGAACCAATTGGATTCTTACGACAATTGATGATCGTTACCTGGTTGATAGTAGAGTCATATTTGTTATATTTATTAAGTTGACGTTCTGTTATGATAAGATTTGTCCTGGGTCCACAATAATAGTTCTGAAGTGTTTTGATATGGAGTTGATTCAGTGTTTGGCTTCCTGGCTCATCTAAGAATTCAAGATAAAATTTATGTTCCAATTATTCAATAAACCTTAATGTTCTCATTTATCATTTAGTGAAATTTCAATTTGTCCCTCTTTAGTTCTTAGAAAATCGGAATACAGACAGGCGAAGTGGGTGTGGTGGACTACATTAATTTGAAATCGCTGATAAATTGTGAGATCGTCCAGTTTGCTTGTGATGGAGACAGGTTAGCACATTTGCGCTGTGGGGAAGGTTGAAGGAACTATGGAGTCAGTTGTGTCTCCAAGCAAAGAAAGGTATTCCTGAAAAAGGTATAAAAATTGTTTATAGGGGTGTGTGTGTGTGTGTGTGTGTCTGTGTGTGTGCGCGTGCGTGTGTGTGCGCGCGCGTGCGCGTTGCATGTTCCTGTGTTTGGTGTGTGATTTTGCGTTGCCTAGCGTGCATGTGTGTGTGTGTCGAGTGTGTGATTGTGCGTGTCTGTCTGTGCGTGCGTGTGTGTTGAGTGTGTCTGTGTTATTTATATACCTCTGTAAGGTCACCCCTCAATCTTTCATTCGCCATGGAAAAAAGTCCCAGCCCATTTAAATCGCTAATGCGTGACAGTCCTCTTCCTAAAATCATTAAATGATGTAAGACAGCTGATTACTTTCCAGCCTTTCTTCCCCAGTACTATCACTCACTGGGCTAAAGAATGGCAGATGGAGTTTAATGTTGATAAATGCAAGGTATTGTACTTTGGTGAAACAAATAAACATATACAATGAAAAGTTGAGCCAATGGTAGTGTTGTAGAACAGAACAACCAAGAATTTCAGGCATAATTCTTTGAAGTTTGCATCATGTGTAGGCAGGATGATTATGAAGGTGTTTCGCTTGCTGGCCTTCATAATAGAGACATAGAGTCATAGAGAGGGACTGCACGGAAACAGACCCTCTGGTCCAACTCGTCCATGCCGACCAGATATCTTAACCTAATCTCGTTAAATTTATCAACACATTGCCCATATTCCTCTGAACCCTTCCTATTCATATCCTCATCCGGACGTCTTTTAAATATTATAATTTAATTTGACCACCCTCCACTACTTCCTCTGGCAACTCATTCCATATGCGCACCATCCTCAGTGCAAAAATAAAAATGCCCCTGAGGTTCCTTTTAAATTTTTCCCCTCTTACCCTAAACCTATGCCGTCTAGTTTTGGACTCGCTCAACTCAGGGTAAATACATTGTCTATTCACCATATGCATGCCTCTCATGATTTTATGAACCTCTGTAATTCACCTCTCAGCCTTCGATGATTCAGAGAAAACAGCTCCAGCCTATTTAGGCTCTCCCTACATCTCAAATCCTCCAGCCCTGGCAATATCCTTGTACATATTTTCTGAACCCTTCCAAGTTTCACAACATCTTTCCAATAGGAATGAGACCAGAATTGCATACATTATTCCAAAAGTGGCCAAACCAATGTCCTTTACAGCCACATCATGACCTTCCAAATCTTGTACTCAGTGCAATAAAGGAAAACATGCCAAACACCTTCAATATCCTATCTACCTGAGACTCTACTTTCAAGGAACTATGAACCTGTACTCCAAGGTCTCTTTGTTCAGCAACATTCCCCGGGACTTTACCATGAAGTGTATGTGTCCTGCTCTGATTTGCTTTTCCAAAATGCAGCACCTCTCATTTATCTAAATATATCTCCATCTACCACTCCTCAGTCCATTGGCCCATCTGATCAAGATCCCATTTTACTCTGAGGTAACCTTCTTCATTGTCCACTATACCTCCAATTTTGGTGTCACCTGCAAATTTACTAACTATATCTCCTATGTTCATATCCACATCATTTATATACATGACAAATAGCAGTGGACAGTCCTTTGAGTACAGGAGTTGGGACGGCATGTTCAGGTTGCATAGGACATTCGCGAGGCATGTCCTGGAGGACTGTGTACAGTTCT
The DNA here is from genome assembly GCF_020745735.1 of Hemiscyllium ocellatum. NCBI lineage: Eukaryota > Metazoa > Chordata > Chondrichthyes > Orectolobiformes > Hemiscylliidae > Hemiscyllium > Hemiscyllium ocellatum. The sequence goes on along the minus strand of NC_083440.1, from coordinate 32,763,700 downwards.
GGTCACCCTGTTATATAAAGGATATTATATAAGAGTTCAAATGAAATTTATCAGGATATTGCTGGGAATGGAGTGTTTGAGTTATAAGGACAGGCTTGATAGACTCGAACATTATCTACTTGAGCATAGGAGGCTAAAAGGTAACCTTATAGAGGTTTATAATATCATGAGGGGTATCAATAATGTTGAATGGTAGGTGTTTTTTCCCTCGAGTAGTTTTAAGATAAGAGGAGCACGTTTCTAATAGCATCATAGAGCTGTATAGCATGGAAACAGATCCTTTGGTCCAATGCATCCATGCAGACCAGATAGCCAAAATTAATCTCCTCCCATTTTCCAGCATTTTGCCCATTTCCATCTGAAACCTTCCCATTCATCTGCACATCCAGATGCCTTTTAAATGTTGTAACTGTGCCAGCCTCCACACCTTCCTCTGGCACTCGTTACACACAACGACATGAAAATTTTGTCCATTGGATCCCTTTTACGTCGTTCCCATCTCACCTTAAATATTTCCCATCTAGTTTTCGACTGCATTACTCTTGGGAAAAGACCTTGGCTATTCACTCTAACCATTGCACCCATGATTTCAATAATCTCTAACATCAGCCCTCATCCTCTGATGCTCCAGGGAAAACAGCCTCAGCCTATTCAGCCTCTCCCTGTAGCTCAAAACCTCCAATCCTGGCAACATCGTTTTAAACCCTTTCTGAACCCTTTCAAGTTTCACAACATCCTTCCTACAGCAGGGAAATCAGAATTGCATACAGTATTCTGATAGTGGTCTAACCAGTGTGTTGTACATACGTAATCGAGTCTCATAACTCATATACACAATGCACTGACCAATTACATACCAAATACTTTCTTCACTATTCTATCTACCTGCAAATCCACTTTCAAGGAACTATAAACTTGTACTCTGAGGTCACTTTGTTCAGCAACACTCCCCATTACTTTACCATTAAGTGTATTAAATCCTGTCCTGATTTGCTTTTCCTATATGCAGCAACTCACATTTATCTAAGTTAAACTCTGTCTGCCACTCCTCGGTCCATTGGCCCATCTGATCAAGATCCCGTCGTAATCTGTAAACTTACGAAATATACCTCCTATGTTCATATCCAAATCATTTATATACATGATGAAAAGTAGCAGAACCAGCACTGATCCTTGTGGCACTCCACTGGTCACAGGCCTCCAGTCTGAAAAACAACTCTCTACCACAGCCCGCTGTCCTCTACTTTTAAGCCAGTTCTGTATCCAACTGGCTAATTCTTCCTGTATTCCATATGACCTAACCTTGCTAACCAGTCTCCCATGCGGAACCTTGTCGAATGCTTAACTGAAGTCTATATAGATAACATCCAGCGTTCAGCCCTCATCAATCCTCTCCGTTACTTCTCAACAAAAAATAATCAAGTTAGTGAGACATGATTTTCCAGGCACAACCCAACTTGCCTATCCTGATAAAGCACTTTTGCCCAAAACGTCTATTTTCCTCCTCCTCAGATGCTGCCTGACCTGCTGTGCTTTTCCAGCACCACTCTATTCTAGACTCTCATCTCCAGCATTTACAGTCCTCACATTTGTCTATCCCTAATGTATCTTTCCAAATACATGTAAATCCTGTACCTCATGATTCACTCCAACAACGTGCCTATCACTGATGTTAGGTTCACCAGTCTATAGTTCCCGAGCTCTTCCTTTCCATTTTGTTTAATGGCACGACTTTAGTCAAACTCATGAATTCCAGCATTTCACCTGTGGCTATTCAAGATAAAAACATCTCAGCAAGGGGCCCTGCAATCACTTCCTTAGCTTCCTATAGAATTATTGGGTTCATCTGATCAGGACCCGTGAGGTTTTTTTCACACAGCATGTGGTTCGTGTCGGGAGTGAACGTCCTGAGCAAGTGATGGATTGTGGGTAAAGTTACAGCATTCAAAATGCATTTGATTAAGTACAAGAATAAGCAAATGTTTGGACAAATCTGGACCAAGCGCAGGCAGATGGGACTGGTTTAGTTTCGAATTATTGTTAGCATGGACTGCATGGGCCACTAGGTCTGTTTGCAAATACCCTGTATAATTCGATGAGTCTATGTGTGTTTACATGTCCAAGTATGTATCTGCATATTTCTGATTGTGTTTGTCTATTCCCGTGTGTCTACATATGTCGCTGTGTACGACTATGTGCATGTCTATCTCCCAGTACTTGTTACATGTGTTCCTGCATTAGTGTGTGGATCTCTGTCTCTGCATCTCTGTGGAATGGAAACTCTTGTTGTTTTTGGTGTGAATCACTGAAACGGGGGCAAAACTGCTCTCCCTTCTTCTCCCTTTCCCTCTTTTCTTTAAAGTGATCCAATCCCACACTCTGCTGGTCTGGTTTAGGTCTTTTCCATTCTTTCTCACATATAAGGTTACTTGTAAGGGTAAGACATTAAAAATTGCAAGGTACAGGAAGTGCATTAAAATTAATCTCATCGCCTTGCAATGTGGCTCACTCGGATTTGCTTGGATATAATGAAATGGAATATACTTTAATGAGTACACTGTGTGTTGGAAATAATACCCAGTGACAAACCATTCCACATTAGAGAAGGAGAGCAGACATTTGTGCACATGAAACTGTTCCACTCTGAGGGCTTCAGTCCATGTGTGTGTTTGGTGCAATCAAAATTTAGATTGGATTGTGCTGTGAACTACTGCCCTCTCTCTCCCTGAATCCCTGATGGTTTATACACTTTACCACCACGATTAAAATGGTGTGGGAGGTGGGGGTTGGGGTTGGGAGTGCAACAGAGATTGACAACAACAGAAAGCCCAGCAGCTCGGAAGCATCTTTGGACAGAAATGAAAGTTGACGTTTTGGATCGAGTGACCCTTCCTCAGAACTCGTGTCGAGGGACATTACATCACTTTAAACACCACAGAGATTGCCAGACACAGATCCACACACGAATACACGCACATAGAGGCACTCGCTTTTCATTGACACGAACACAGACATGGAGAGCGTCAGTATTTCTCTCGCTCCATGGTAACCTTGTCAATATTTCAGTTGTTCTGTCTGGTGTGTGTCAGTATTTCTGTGTGGAGTGTGATTGTAGGACAATTTCAGTCTTTGCAGCTATCAAACCTGGAAGAATTGTAAAGTTTGTTGAGCACGGCGTGGAACTCCAACAGGAAAGTTATATTTTGGTGTCGAGTTCAGGTGTATGGCAGATGCCGATCAAAGCAGAACAGTGTGAGGTGATGCTTTTTGGTAGGAAGGACATTGAAAGATAACATTAAACAGGCTGTACTGTTATAAAGGAGGTGCAAAAGCAGAGAGTGCCGGATGTATGAGCCCAGATTATCGAAGACATCAGGTCAAGTGGGGGTAGCGATAAATCTCACAAATTAGTGTCAGTATCTGAGCTGCTTACGGGAGGAAGGAGTCTCTGTGCTTGGAGATGGTGTGTTGTGAGCCCACCGAAACCGTGGGGATTCTATTTGTACCAGCTGAACACAAAAGGGAGATGGCATCAGGGCCAAGGCTTCTAAGTTGTGCCAGGGGAAAACGGAGCTGCCAGTGGGTTTAAAGTGAGAATTTCACTTCACTCGAACATTGCTCCTTACTCGGTCGGTGGGACGTGGATGTTTCAGAATCTCCACACGAGGCGTCCGGTCCTCTCCGGCTCCTCTATGGTTCTCCCTACATGGCAGGGGGAGGGGGGTGAAGGAACCGATATCGGGTACTCCATCACCCGGTTTGGCCCTTTGTGTCCTATTCCAGGCTGTTTCTCCTGGAATGGGAGAAGGGGAGGGAGGGAGAGAGGTTAGGAGTGGGTGGCGCTGTTATTAGTGCTGGTGTAAGTGGGGGGAGATATGGTGAGGTGTCTGGAGGAAGTCAGTCTATAGTTTTGTATCCATGCAGTGTTATTAGGGTCGGGCGGAGGGGAATAATGGAGGGAGAGAGAGGGGGTGAGAGAGAGAGAGAGAGAGAGAGACGGGGAAGGGTGTTGCATGCAGCAGTGAGAGTGGTGAAGCATGAACCTTGTTCTGGGTCGCTGCGGCAACAGATATACAGTGAGTGTGAGGGAGCAGAGAGAATAGAGTGACCGTTATCCTGACAGAGTGGGGAAGGTTATTGATGCTTGTCCTGTATTGCTGGACATTTCTTCAGACGGCAGATACTGCACTGAGCTGGGTGGAGATCTCAGACCATTCTCGGTAGGTCTGTTGGCGTGGACCCCCTCTGGGAAGAGTAAAGCTCCCCTCTGTACTAGCCCATCCACTCGGACCTCTGTGCCCCTGTCAACAAACCGTGGCGTAATTTCGCAGTATCTACCTTACTCGGGGTAAACCGTGCAGGGCATCTCCAAACTGAGAAAGCTCAACCGTGTGCCCATTGGCCTTTTGAAGATGGCACCAGTGCCAGGGATCACGGAATATCCAGGGCCATCTGGGCGATGGTGAGTACCTTCAGACATGATGGGTGGGAGAATCGGACAGGCATTGAATGAGAAGGACACCATGGGGTGGGGGTTAATGAGAAAAGTTTGATAAGATAGCACCAGGAAACTTGCTCGGCTTTGTGCAGTCGATCCCTCTGTCACACTCAGTGAAAATGGCTGGGAGACGAATTATTGTTAGATTCAATCCAATGAGTCGAATACACTGCTGTCCCCACTCACAGTTGCAAATCTGCATTTGCTTATCCAATACTCTCCATCTTAGAGAACGAGCTAAACATGAACTACGCTTGGGAAATAAGGCAGGTAAGGTGACTGAGGTATCAGTTGGGAAGCACTTTCGGACAAATACTCATAATTCCATTAGTTTTAAAATAGAGATGGAAAAGAATGAACTGGGTCTAAAAGATAATGTTCAAAATTGATAGAAGGCCAATTTTGATGATATTAGCAAGAACTTCCAAACTGGATTGGGACAGATATTCGCAAATAAGGGGCCAGAGGGAAGCCTTCAAAAATGAGATGTCAAGAATCCAGAGAAAGTATGTCCCTGTTAGGGTGAAGGGTAAGGCTGGTAAGTGTCAGGAATGCTGCAGAACTGGAGAAATTGAGGGTCTGGTCACGGATAAGAGGGAAACATATGTCAGGTAGAGAGAGGAGGAATCGAGATTTTTTTCAGTATTCATTCACGGGATGAGTGTATCGCTGGTTGGGCTTGCATTTATTGCCGATCACTAATTGCCTAGAGGGCAGTTAAGAGTCAAACATATTATTGTGGGTCTGGAGTCACATGTAACCAAGGGCAGGTGAGGATGGCAGTTTACTTACTTCAAGAACATCAGCGAACCAGTTTTTCCAAAAATCAAAAATGTATTTATCATCATCATTAGCCTCTTAATTCCATATTTAAAGTCAATGTCCAGTGAGTCTAAAGCCAGTAGGAGTATACTTAAATGGGAAATGAGGAGGCCATGATGGGGACATGAGATACTTTTGGCAAGTAGGGTTAAGGAGAATCCAAATGTACTCTACCCATACATTAAGGAGGAAACAGTAACTTCGGAGAGTTTTGGGCCACTTAAAGTTTAGCAAAACTGCCGATGTGCGAAACCACAGGAGATGGAGACGACACTGAACAAGCATTTTGACTGTGCAGAAGGACATGGAAGCCAGAGAACTTTGGAAATAACAGTGGTATCGTGAAAAGTGACTGCATTACAGAGGAGGAGATGCTTGACTTCGCAAAGCCTGTAAAGGTGGGAAAATCCTCAGGACCTGATCAGGTGTACCCTAGAACTCTGTGGGAGCGAGGGAAGTGATTGCTGGGCCTCTTGCTGAGATATTTGTATTGTCAATTGACACAGGTGAGGTACCAGAAGATATGAGATTTGCTAACTTGGTGCAATTACTAAAACCATTTAAGAAGGATGTTAAGGAAAAGCAGGTGAGTCTGACATCAGTCGAGGGCAAATTGTTGGTGAGCATTATGAGGCACAAGGTTTGCATGTATTTTGAATGGCAAGGACTGATAAGGGATAGGCAACATTGCTTGAAGCATGGGGAATCGTGTCTCACTAAATTGACTGAGCTTTTCTTTGAAGAATTGACTAAGAGATTCATTGAGGCCGAGAGGTGCACCTTTTCAATATGGACTTCAGTCAGACATTTGACAACTTTCCACATGGCAGACTGGTTAACAAGTTTAGTTCACATGGAACACAGGGAGAACTAGCCATGTGGATACAAAATTGGCTCGAAGGTAGGAGACAGAGAGTGGTGGTGTTGGGGTGCTTTTCCAACAGGAGGACTGTGACCAATGGTGTTCCACAAAGAACAGTGCTGGGTCCACTACTTTTCACAATTTATGTAAATCATTTGGATGCAAACATAGCAGCTATAGTTGGTAAGTTTGCAGATGACAGCAAAATTGATGGTTTAGAGGAGAGCAAAGAAGGTTTACCTCAGAGTAAAATGGGACCTTGATCAGATGGGCTGATGGGCTGAGGCGTGGCAAATTGTGTTTAATCTATGTAAATGAGAGGTGCTGCATTTTGGAAATGCAAATCAGGAAAGGACATATATACTTAATGGTAAGGTCCTGCGGGGTGTTCCTAATCAAAGAAACCTTGGAATCCAGGTTCATAGATCATTGAAAGTAGAATCGCAGGTAGTTAGGTTAGTGAGTAAAAAGTGAGGTCTGCAGATGCTGGAGATCAGAGCTGAAAATGTGTTGCTGGTTAAAGCGCAGCAGGTCAGGCAGTAGCCAAGGAACAAGCGATTCGACGTTCCGGGCATAAGCCCTTCATCAGGAATGTGGAAAGGGCTGATGAAGGGCTTATGCCCGAAACGTCGAATCTCCTGTTCCTTGGATGCTGCCTGACCTGCTGCACTTTAACCAGCAACACATTTTCAGTTAGGATAGTGAAGAAGGCATTTGGTTTGCTTGCCTTTATTGGCCAGTGCTTTGACTGTATGAATTGGGAGGTCACGTTGTTGCTGTGCAGCACCTAGTTTGGCCACTTTTGCAGTGCTGCATTCAATTCCCGTTCCCCTCCTATTGGAAAGATATTGTGAATCTTGAAGGGAGTCAGAAAAGATTTACAAGGATGTTGCCAGGATTTGAGCTATAGGGAGAGGGTGAGTAGGTTGGGGTGATTTTTCCTGGAGAGTGAGGGGCCTGTATAGGATCAATCGCCAAGGTCTTTTCCCCAAAACTAGAGGGCATGGATTTCCGGTGAGAGAGGTAAGATTTAAAAATGACCTAAGGAGCAACCTTTTCCAACAGAGGGTGGTGCATGTGTGGAATGAGCTGCCAGTGGAGGTGGTGGAGGCTGTTACACTTACAACACTTAAAAGAGTTTTGAGTGGGTACATGAAGAGGAAGGGCGAAATGTTGGCAAATAGGACTCTTTTAATTTGGGATATCTGATCGGCACTGACGAGTTAGACTGAAGGGTCTGTTTCCTTGCTGCATATCTCCAAGACTCTATGACTCTGTCTGACCTCACTCCAATATCCCATTAATTATTCATTCCCGGAAATACCAGTTTATATTGTGAGATGCTATCGTAATGTCTTCACTTAAGCATTCTGAAACCTGTGAAAACATCCTCCTATAACACTGTATCTAAGTCTCTCTCCCTCTGTCTATTTCCCAAATCCCTCCCATTAGTTGTTATTTAAACTGTTGGTATTTAACCCCTGACATCCAATTTTAATTGTCCAGTTTTAATTTGAATAACTGTCCGATATCTTCCTCTTGCCTGGAATGTTATTCACCCGAGAGCATCAGCTTCCAACATTAAGGTTAGAAACAATGTTCAAAATACATAGCTTGCATTTTCTTTGACTTCCCAGTATCCTGCCCTGTGCTCCATTTTGGATAGTGGGGTTTCAGCAGTTTTCAGGCACATCTTTGTAACTTGCTCTGCGCGTATCCATTGAAGGCCTGTATTAATCAATCGCTGCTGATCGTGTGCTCAGTAACATGGAGAATCCCCTCAACTGTTACTGATTCAGACCAGGCTTCCTACTTGCATTTAAGTCTCATTTGACTTAATTCTAGTTTTGGTACATTGGTGGAAATGTTGTGGAGGGTTTCCTGGAGGCTGTGCTTTAAGCTGCTGTGGGATATTCAGGAAGACCAGACACTTTGCTGACCTACTTGGATGGATCATAGAGGCTGCAGTTAGGGCATCTGGGTCTGCAACATAAACAACGAATGGAGCAGAGGTCGCAGAGAGGGGAATAAGGAAGTCGCAATCAGATCAGCCGTGGTCTGAGAGAATGTTGGAGCAGGATTGAATGGCTCGCTCATGCGACTTATTCAGATATTTCTGTCAGTAACAAGACAATTTTCCTTCTCTCCCAGTGACCCATACTGATGGGGAGTGAGTTACCTCCTTGTATTCCTGCGTAACAGGATCCTGGGGCCTCACTCGCCCGCTGATTTCCCCCATCCCAGTCTAGAGCAGTTTAGTGACTACTTCCTATTCCTGTGTCCCAAACTGGAGTAGTTGAGTAACTGCCTCCTGTTTTTCCATGTTTCTGAGCAGCAGTTTCAATGCTCTGAATAATGTCTCAAGGTTATGCAAGGACTTGATAACAGGGCATGTCAAAGTGGAAGCAGCATTACAGAAAGGTATCTAGAAATTTCCCAACCAGACATCTTTTGCAGCTGGTCTATAATTTTATCCCTGTCCCCTAAAGAAACAGGGCAAAACATATGCAATCCAACAGTGCTCCAGCAATGCTCTCACATACAGGGAAGAAAGATTAAAGAGATTGAAAGATTTATAATCGATCCCTCAGCAAACCTTATCCATTGCATTCAAACTCAGTAGATTCTCCATTTCATTGTGATATGTAACATGATGTATGGAATTGGTTAACTGTATCTGTTTGTTTGGTGATTGTGATTAATGTCAGTCTCCATGTATTATAATTATCCCAGTGGAGGGTATCCATCTTTTAATGATAAATGGGCTCTGTTCAATAGGTCATCCCATGGTATGAGTGGGAGTAACACGGACAGCACTAACAGGGATCAGCAGCTCCAGAGAGAAGGGAAAGAGAGATCAGAATCTGAGAACATTAAACTGGAATGTTCCAACAATGGACAGGAGTTTATCCAGTTATGTTTCAATTCTTTCTACATATTTTTGGTGGCCATTATCACCGCGGAACAAATATGCACTTCACATTATTCAATATTTTTATTATCATAACCTGGCTATTGTTGGTGCCCCTGGTAAGTTTCACTTTCTATTTATTGTTTGTATTAACCATGTGCGACTGCATTACTCTTCTTTTCAATTACTCTACTCTGTAAACATTCACTCTCCAAACCACCAGGAATAACAACAGTGAACTTCTTTCATTCTTTCTCTCCTTCTTTAGTTCTGACACTGCGCCTTGTGGGGTGAACTATTCAATTTCAGCTGTGAACCAGGATTCATTGTATCACTGTCCTTGCTATCTAAATATTGAAAGCTTGGAGGTCACTATCTTCTGTTCTGGATACAAATTCCATTTCCTTCCTCTGACTCCATCTCACCCCTGGTCAATAACTGAAGCTGAAATAGATGAGCCACATCTATGGTGATCCTTTTAGCCACGAGCTGATTACAAGACACCATATCCTGACAATTTTTAATTTTAACTATCAACACCTGCAGAATATACTTCACTAGTTCATCCCATCTGCTATTTTAATTTGAAGCTATGAAATACAGTCTTAATGAAGCCAATAATCTGCTGCTGACTCTCCCAGCTTCAAACCTGCCAAAGCAAATTTGAGTCTGATACTCCGTGGCTTGTATCTAAACGCAGACCCAAATCCCAGTATTCCTTTACGTATTGATTTATATCGTTTTTGGTTCTGGCAATGCCTTTCCTTTAATATTCACAAGCACGTTGTCACCTCTGTCTGTGCCACTGTTCTCAGTCTCCCTCTGTTAATTACACAAACCCCTGTCAGTTGTTCACATTTAATCTGATTTCCTCCATGTCTGTTCTCTCTCAAACAACAATTGTCATATCTACAGTCGCCAATACATACACCCACACACACACCCACACACACATACACACACGCGCACGTGCACACACACACACACATACACACACGCGCGCGCGCACACACATACGCACACACACACCCACACACACATATGCACACGCGCACACACATACACAAAATCTCTCGCCTTACACTGGTGCAGTGGAGATGCAGAACCATACATTTGTCACTTACTGCATGGGTTGCAACTCTTCCCGTGCAAGACTTTTATGCAGTGCACGTATAGTAGCAATATCCTGGCAAAGATTTGCCAGTCTCCCCATGCCGGGCAGGTATTCGAGTTTATAGTGAAATCCACTTGCTTGGTCTACACAGCTCTCCATTCTGGATGGTATCTTGTCCCAGTTTATGGTGTCTGGGATGGTTCTGTGAGGCAGATTCAGAATTTGATGTAACTAACCATTTCAACTGATCTGACAATAATTTTACAATAATCTGGCTATCATGAATGCTTACATTCTTGTGATTGGACCCACCATTGTCTCACTTCTCCAATTACTTCCCACTCCCCGTCTCCTTATCCATATTTTCACAACATGTTATCAGTTAATTCATTGTTTGTTTTTCTGTACCTTTCCCCTGGTGTTGTTTTGTGGCTCTCAGAGACAATGAAATGGTATGTGATGGGCTGTTGCTCCATGTTGTGTAGTGGGGTCCAGCAACTTTGAGACATGACTTTGAAAGTTGGTCTGTGCCTGTCCACTGAAAGCTTGTTTGTCCCTCTCAGGTGATTGTGTGGTCAGTTACATGAGGAGGCCCCTCGGGTATTATTGTCAAGGACCAGGTGTCTAACTTGGAGCTGAGGGCTTCTGACTGATTCCTGTTACTGAAGCGTTATTGGAGGTGCTGCAGATGGTTCGCTGGAGGTTTTGCTGTGAGCTGCCTCAGACATTCAGGGAGACCTGTGGATTTGGTGACCCAACTCTGGATGGAGCAACGGGAGTGTAGTGACAGCATTTGGGTCTGTAACATGAACAACAAATGGAGCAGAGGCTACAGAGAGGGGAAGCTCTGAAACCATGGTGTGAGTGTATGTGGGGAAGTGGATCTGCCAAATCTGTCTGTAATTTAACAATGATACATGCATCCTCTCGTGCTTTCCCTTAAATACACCCATGCACTCTCTCCCTCTCCTCCCTGCACACAAACACACTCCCCCTCTCTCACATGCACATGCACACACTCCCCTCTCTCACACGCAGGCACACCCTGTCTCTCTCCCCCTCTCGCAGACACTCCACCTCACTCTCAAACATACACATCCGCGTATACGCAAACACACATGCACATGCACACACATAAATCTGGGCTGAATTTGCAGTTGCCGATTTGTATTTGCAGATAATTATATTTTGTCAAAAATGTACAATTTGTATACAGTCAGTCAATGTGGTATTTTATAAACTCCTACTTTGGACATAAACCCAGACTGACTCCAGGTGAAGACACAGACAGACTCCAAACAAGACCTCACCGTAAAATACATTGCCTGACCTCCTTTACATCGATAATACCTGAAGGTGTCTCCCGGCAGTGACTTGAAATAAATTCTCGGATTTGCATATTAATCAATCAAAACCTTCATCTCGATTCTAACTGATTAAAGATTTAGGAGCCGTCTTCGATGTGTTCAGTTCATGCTCAAAAGTTGGACAACCTTTTGATCCTTCCTCATAAATTCTGTTTCTAAGGTCTTCTCTCTCTAACACCTGATGAAGGAGTAGCGCTTTGGAAGCTTGTGTTTTTAAATAAACCCGTTGGACTATAACCTGGTGCCGTGTGATGTTTGACCTTGTCCAACCCAGTCCAAAGCCACCACTTCCATATCATGGTTTTTTATTGGTTAGCCAATATTGTCTCCAAGCAAATAAATTTTCCTAACCCCATGTGCTCTTGTATCTGATCTTAATCTTTTGACAGGCACTTTATGCATTGCCTTCTGAAAGTCCAGATATAATAAATCATTCGGATCCCCTTTGTTCACCTGATTTGTTGCATTTGTTTTTTTTTAAAAAGTTAGACAAATTATTCAAACATGATTTACCCTTAATGAAACCATGTCAACTGTGATGGATTGTGCTTTTACTTTAAGTCTTCTATTAATTTCTTAATAACAGAAATAAACAATTTGCCTTCAGTCCCAATCCTGTGCCTGTCCCAATCGTTTACTCATAACTTTTCATTCCCTAGTAAAGATTGTTATTCGAAGTTATTCCCTTTTCATAACCTCGACAGTCCCTTTTAATTCCTGTGATGTAGGCACGAGGCTGACAAAGATCGGCTCCAATTGCTGTGTTAGAGGCATGAGTGGCTGATTGGATTCATTCTGCTCCTGCTTTACACACTGGATGGGCTGAATGTCCTCCTGGTATTCCTACATTATAAACTTGATGGCTTGCGTGTCCTGCACCTATTCCTGACCAAACCGCTCAAGATCTCAATGTCCTCCTCCTGTTGCTCAATGGCAGGTTTGGAGATGTATGGAAGCTGCCTGCTGTTATGCCAGATTTCGAGGGTTGAATTGCGCAGGCAAGCTGCATTGCCCACAGAGGTAGCTTAGTGGTTAGGACTGCTGCCTTCCAGCACCAGATATCTGGGTTTAATTTCAGTCTCGGTCACTGTCTGTGTGGAGTTTGCACATTCTCCCTGTGCCTGCAAGGGTTACGATTGGATACTCCAGTTTCCTGCCGCAGTCCCAAAATGTGCAGGTTAAGTGAATTAGTCATAGAAAATGTCAGGTTGCAGAGATTGTGCTGGGGGGATTGGGGTTTGTATGGGAAGGTTTTCAGCGTATCAGTGTGGAGTCGATGGGTCAAATGGCCTGTTTCTACACTATTGGGATTCTATGAATAACGCTTTTGTTGCAGAAATCATTTGAGGAAATAATCTCTGAGCTAATTCCAATGTCGTTTCCTCAATGAGGAGATGAAAACTAAGCACATTACTCCAGATGTGATCTCACTAACTTCTTGTACAACGTTAAAAATCACACAACACCAGGTTATAGTCCAACAGGTTTAATTGGAAGTACATCGTTCCTCACAGGGGAAGTCAAAATGAGTTTCAATATTATAAACAAAATTGTAGTCGGATGGAAATGCTTTCACTATATCTAACAAAACGAACAAGGCTTTTCTCAAACAGATAAGACCAAGGGTAAACAAGTCATCAGCAATTCATAGCTGGCTTTAATAGAAGTGGTTACAGAGTGACTAATGGCACGGTGTGGAATGTTCCATACCTCTCTGGATTACTGGAACGTTCCAGCAAAACTGGAGAATCTCCAAAGTGGCGTCTGTCTTCAAGAAGAGATGAGTCTTCAAATGTTTAGGTGCTACCTTTATCTGAATAATGGAGCATAGTTGAGAGGTTTAACGGCCTCATGATGCACTTTCACCCAGACTATTAAAAAAAACAACTCTGCTCCTTCCCCTGATGTGTTACACATTGGTGGACGAACATTTTGCTTAAGTTGGTAACTATTTTGAAAATTATCTGGAACATTGTACAAACGACATCATCCAGAGAATTGTAGAAACAGCATTCTCCAGAACATTATCTAAACATGTAGGGGTATTGCGTAGGTGAGAGTGTGTGAGAGAGAGAGAGAGAGAGAGAGAAGGTGCTGCATGCAGTAGTGAGAGTGATGGAACCTTATCTGGGGGATGGTGCTATAACAGACATTCAGTGAGTGTGAGGGAGCAGAGAGAATATGGCGACCTTTTATCCTGCCAGAACGGGGAAGGTTATTGAGGCTTGTCCTGTATTGCTGGACATTTCTTGAGTCCGCAGATATTGCACTGAGCTGGGTGGAGAACTCAGGTGGTGAACTTGGTGGGTCTGGTGGTGTGGCCCCCTCTGGGAAGAGAACGGTCCTCCTCTGTATTAGCCCGTCCACCAGGACCTCTGTGCCTCTGTCGACAAACCGTGGTGGAATTGCCCCTTGTCTGCCATGCTCGGGATAAACTGTGCAGGGCAGCTCCGAACTGAGAAAGCTCAACAATTGTCCCCATTTTAAAGTTGGAACCAATGCCAGGTATCATGGAATATCCAGGGACATATGAGGAATGGTAAGTACCTCCAGCCATGATGGGTGGGAGAATCGGGCTGGCATTAAATGAGAGGGACACCGTGGGGTGAGGTGTGTAGTTAATGAGGTGAGTTCGATAAGATAGCACAAGGAAACTAACTCCGCCTCGTGCAGGCAATCCCTCTGTAACACTCAATGAAAATGGCAGTGAGAGAAATTATTATTAGATGCAGCCCAACGAGTCGGAGACCCTGATCCCAGTTATACAGCTGCAGAATAAATACTCATCCAAAACTCTCCACCATCTTAACTAGCACCAATATCCTGTTCAGCTGCAAATGTGTTGCTGGTCAAAGCACAGCAGGTTAGGCAGCATCTCAGGAATAGAGAATGCTGCCTAACCTGCTGTGCTTTGACCAGCAACACATTTGCAGCTGTGATCTCCAGCATCTGCAGACCTCATTTTTTACTCCAATATCCTGTTCACCCATCATTCATGGAAACAATGACCCATATTGCGAGATGTTTTCGAAATGTTTTCATTTCACAGTTTCTAAACCTACCATCAGATACTTCTCTGAAATCTCTCCCAATTTCCCCCTCTCTTTTACCAAGCTCCTCCCATTTGGTGACATTTCAGCTGATTCATGCCCGCTTTCTGGCTGTGATTTTCACACCCACAGCACCCCCTTCTGATGGCACAATGGAGAGATGGAGCTGGAAATGGATGGGAGCTGCACATCCTGTCATTTCCAGCATTGGCTGCAAGTTTCCCCACGTAGGGCAATGATCTAACACACTGTTCATCAGCAATGCAGTGGTTGGTGTAGACAGCTATACATGCTGGAAAGGTAACTGATCTAGATTAACAGATAATTTCATTGATACTCACTGCACAACTCCCCATGCTGGAAAGACACCCAGTCCATGTTTATAGATTAATGCACTTGTGTGCTCTGCAGGTTTGTATATCAATGCACTTTTGGACGGATACGAAGTGGACTGGTGAGCTCTGAACATTGTTCAATCCTGGACGTACTGCTGAGCAAACCACTGGCCTGGTTTACGCTAAATGATGAACTGGGCTTACACACGTGTGGGCTTGATCTGTGAGGTGGATTAGAGAGTCCAATATAATTCCTGATATAACTATCACTCCTCCAGCTCGGCCCATTCCACTTTTAACCCCATATTTCTGCAACATGTAATTACCCAAGTAAAACGTGAATATCTACCCCTCTTGTTATGGACATGAAGAAGGTGACCTTGGACCGAACATGTTTTTAAAAATATTTTAAAGCTAAATATGAGGTGCTGCATTTCAGACGCAATTCACTTGGTCAGAATATTCAAATTAAACAAAGCACAATTTATTCAAACACTGTTTGTCTGCAAGGCCATAAGGAATGGGCTGGATCGACACTGTCTATGGTACAGTAGGAGCCTCTCAAAAATTCCTAACCCCACCTAAGCCGTTAAATTATGGTAAGATAAATGTCAAATTAAACATAAATAAATCAAACAAAAGGGTGCAGCAGGCCTGGTGATCAGACACAGACGGTCTCAGGACCCCAGCAATTTCTACCTTGCCAAAACACAGTTTAATCATCAAGCTTGTGAAGAGAAAGTATCATTTCTCTCCCTCAGCTCTATTTTTACAACTGGAGATGCACCATTAACCCAATGGTCAGCAATGTCAACATCCCACCCACACCAAGTATTATTGTGTTATATCAGGGTTATCGTGAAAGGGGTTATCTGGAGCTGTTTGTTCAGTGACTGTGATGAATATCAATCTTCCTGGATCTAACTGGGTCACGGGAGGTTTTCCCTCTTCCATAATTAGGGGCTTCTTTCAACTTGTTATGCCAAAGTATTTTGGGCAGCATCATCCTCAACACGATTGGGATCAGCAGCTAGAGAGACAGGGAGAGATCAGAATCTGAGAACATCAGAATGTTCCAACAATGCATCAGAGTCTGGGAACATTAGATTGGAATGTCCCAACAATGGACAAGAGTTTATCGTTGGGTCTTTACTATCTTTCACGGGATTGGGCCTGGTTACAGTTGCACATACGAGCCGTACTGATGATTATTCAAGCTGGGTACTATCCCATCCTCGCACTCATTGATCTTCCTGGTAAGCCTATCTCTGTCAATTCTATAAACGATGATGAAGGTTATTGCTATTCCAGGTAATTATATTTAACAAATATATGAAGTTTGAGTCACATATTCCACTTCCTTTGCATGCATTTCCAAACTGCTTACTCACAAACATCTAAGAAGGAACAAGACTGTTTGGAAACTTGAATCTCCTTTTTGTCCTGAACTGTTTTATATCTCTATATTCTCTCTATCATCACATCTGCCGACACCACAGTCTCCAGCCGTTGCTGAATTAGCTATCATCTACTCCCTTGGTAATGGCAGATTTTACGGCTCAAGTTCTCTTCTGACCACTCTTCAAGCAACAAATATTTTGACCACAAGCTTCTTCTTGTCTCAACAGTTACTTCTCAACAGGGACTCTGTATCAGAGTAGTAGTGTCACTGACCATGTAATTCAAAGGCATAGGTTATGACTCTAAAAACATTGTTTGAAACCCTCCCACAACCGATGTCTAAACTTAAATTCGAATGACAAAAGTTGGAATGAAACCTAATTTCCCTCATGGCAAACATAAACCATCAGGATTTTTTTCCTTATTTTAATGATGATCTTTGTTAAAGGTACTGAAAAGTTTTGCCCTGTTTGTACTAAGTGTGATTTCAGACTCACAACAATGTAGTTGGCTCCATATTGCCTTCACAAATGTTCACGTGGTCAAGGATAGTTACTGATGGCCAACAAATGCTGCCCTTGCCAGTGATGCTGGCATCCCGGGAAACAATATGAAAGGTGACATTACCAAGGAAATGTGGATGCAGGAGATGTGAAATAACATTCTCCAGCGTCTGAAAAAATGTTGGAGATTCTCAGCAGGTATGGCAGTCTGTCGGACTGGAGAAAAACAGATAACGTTTAGAGTTTATTGGACATATCAAAACTAAATGCAACTAATTAAGAATATTATTTATATCAGGGATGGTTGGAAGGGTGAATGGGTGGTTTATGCTGATTGGGTGGGGAAATATCCAGCAAAAGGGAGAGAGAAAGAGAGAGAGAGAGAGATGGAGAGAAAGAGAAAGGAAAAGCAAACAAAAGGATTGCTGATGATGGACTGGAAGGAAAATAGGATGGGAGGTTTTTCGAAAACTTCCCCTTTTCCCATATTCCTGAATATCATATCCATTTCAGGACGTCCCTGCTTGACTTGAGTAATGTTCCCCTTGTCTCTCTGAGCGTGGTGATCGGCAATACTAGTGCTGAGATACAGAGAAACACAATATTATATTGTCAACTGCTTCTTTGGAAAGTGGAACTGTTACTGTGGGACTGTGCAGAGATGCAACGGATTTCTCAGCTAGGAAGAGAAAATGAGGAGACAGAGGCATTTTCAACACTGAATGGTTGTACCATTGGTGTGGGGAACTGACTTGCTCTGTCATTGGAAAGTCAGTGGAGTTTCTGTGGATGGTGTTCTCCGGTTTGTATTGTCAGTTGCTGCGTTCATTCAGGGAGACCCGAGGGCCTTTTGACCACACTCTGGACTCTGCATTTTCAGAGTATCTGGGTTCATGGTAAACAAATGGAGCTGAGACGACAGAGAAGGGAAGCAGTGTAAACAGGGTGGGGCTGGGAACTGCACATTCCTTCCTGGGATTTCGAGGAACATTTGTAGAAGCTGAATCCATTTCAAGTGTAAAGTGACAAACCAGTATGTTTCAAAAATGAAGTGGTCATTGAACTGTGTCCTCTCCTTCAGTATAACCTGTAGCCTCACATCAGCGACAGCACTGTACTGACTCTTACCATGAAATGAACTGGATTAATTCTGGAACTTTCCAGTCAAGAGTGGGTAATACATCCACCATCTCTGAAGTGCAGTCCTATGATGTATTCACGAGCTGACAAAAGTCACCTGCCTGCTGAGAGGAATTCATTGGTTCCATCTCCACAGGGGAAGGTACAGAAATGAACTTCCAGAAATACTAGGGAATGGAGGATTAGTGAAAATGAGAAACTGCAGGAAATTAGAATTAATGAAGAGTATGTTTTTGAAAATCTAATTGAATCGAAGTGTCATGCGTTACTGAATCTGATGAGCTGCATCCAAGAGTATTGAGGAGTGACGATAGAGCTAGTTAAATAATTTTTTTTCAAAGCCGGTTAGATTCTGGAAAGGATCCTGCAGACTGGAAAGCAGCTGTTGTAAACTGAAATATTTAAAACAGGATGGAGAGGGCAAACAGAAAACTAAATAGCTTGATGTCAGCTTGAGAAAAATATTTTAACCTTTCATAAAGAATGTGACAACTAACACTTGGAGAATAGTGATCTGATTTGCTAGAGTCGGCCTAGATTCAGGAAAGGGAAATGATCTTTGATAAACCTGCTGGAATTTGTAGACATTGTCCATTGTGACATCGACAATTGAGAACCAATTTGAATGGAGTATCGAAATTTTCGGCAGACGTTTGACATAGTTGAATACGGTTGAGTGGGGAATGTTAAGTTCCTTGGGTATGTAGGTGCAAAATGTATACCATATGGATTAAAAATTGGATATTGCAGATAATGAAGGGAGTAGTATTTTTCTCTGGACTGGAGGTTTGTTGGATCAGTGTTTTGGCAATAGCTGTTCACAAGGTATAAAAATGATTCAGATGTAAACAAACATCTTCATTCACATTTATGTTTGTTTTTCAATGATGAGAGATCGGGAAGTGCTGTTGTTGAAAAGGACCTGGATGACCTTGGTCATAAGTCACCAACGTTGCAGGAAGTAAGTGATATGTGGCTCTTCATGCAAAATGATTGAAACACCAGAGTTGGTATATCTTTCCCAATGGTAGTGTTTTGTTGAGAGAGTATTTGGTGCATTGTGTACAGATTTGGTCTGTTTTATAAATAATGATCTCTTTGTCACAGAGAGAATGCAAAGGAGTTTCACCAGACTAAACCCTGGCATGATGGTACCATGAGGAGAGAGTGCAGGATCTATGTGTTTAATTTGTAGCGCTGTGAGAGAATAAGAAGTTGAAACTTGATGGTTACAGACGGACAGTCATTATATCTCAAACATCTGAATAGGGTCAAAATTCCACACTATTCATTGGATGTTCGATTCCCAAAAGTTTATATGCCTCTCCAGAGCCCCCATTTTGATTGACAGAAAGGTACAGGCTCTGAATGAACTCTGGACACTTGAATGCACAGTTACTGTGTGACACTGTATTGAATGTCACTTTGTACACAATCCTGTCAGTAGTCACAATACCTTCATTCTGAAAGAATTAACGATTCTACACCAGCTTCTCACCTCCATAGAGACCATGAGTCTGCTTTTTTGAACATGGAAGACATCTTGGAGAATGGTGACTAAAGTTGGCGTCATTCCTACTGCCAGAAAACCATGTTAAAGTAGCACACAGGTAGTATGAGTAATTAGCCATGCGAACCAGGTTGGAACAGTCCATCTATTCAATCACTGCTCCATTTATTTGTGATGTTGGAGCATCTCTAACACCTTCCTGTTCCTGTATTAGTGACGTGAGAAGCTGAATGATGTCTTCCTGTTCCTTTGTAAGTGACTCCAGGTGTGAAAGGGTCTCTTTCTGATCCCATGCAAATGATGTGTGGGAGTGAGCAGATTCCTTCTCTTCCTGTGTAATAGGCAGGAGGGAGTGAATGAGCTGCCACACATCCTGTCCAAAAGTTTGATGGGCTAAATAACTTCCCCATTATCTTGTGAACTCAGATTGTGGTGCTGAACGAGCACCTCCATTTACTGTGGAAATGTGCAGTGTCTGCCATTGCTGTTACATGAATGTTACCCAGGCTTTAACAGCATGATCTTGAATGGTGTCCAGTTCTAGTTGCACAGCACCACTGACTACTTTAAGACCTGAGTAGGGACAACTTGTTCTGAACATGATGCAAACTTCTGCGAATATCACCACTTCTGCTCATTTGGACTCAATGGGCTGAAATGGCTCCTCTCATACTGTAGGTATTCTATAATGACCAGCTGGAGGTGCCTGGGCTGAGGGAGCTATCCTGAGGATCTCCTACAAATGTGTCCCATGGCTGAGATGATTGATGTCCACTGGTGATAACCATCTTCCCTTGTGCTGTGAATGACTCCAAACAGTAGAGAGGTCAAAATCGATTCTCATTAAATGCGATTTTGCTCAGGGTCCTTGATGTCATCCTCAGTCTAATACTGCTTTGAGTTCAGGGCCAGTCTCTCAACCTGAGCCCATGTGTTCCCTCTTTTGTTCATATCAATAGGTCATGGTGTAGAAGCAGAGAATGTTTTCTTCAGACAGATGATCGTGAATGTCAGGAATTCTCTTACACAGAGATTTAGGGGAGCTATATCACTGAAAGGGTCCAGTGGTGTTTTGCAGGAATCAATTCTGGGACCTCTGCTCGTTGTGACTTTTACAAATGACTTGGATGAGGAAGTGGAAGGGTGGATTAGCAAGTTTGCTGATAACACGAAGGTTTATAGAGTGGTGCATAGTGTCAAGGGCTATTGTAAGTTGCAATGGGATATTGAATAATGCCGAGCTGGGCTAAGAAGCAGCAGATGGAGTTCAAATTGGAAAAGTGCGGAATTCAAATTAGAAAAGTGAATTTGAATGCAGAATACAGGGTTATAGGCAGGATTCTTGGCAGTGTGGAGGAATAGAGTGATCTTGGGTTCCATATCATTAGGTCCTTCACAGTTGTGACCTACATTGACTGAATTGTTAAGAAGGCAAATGGTGTGTTAGCTTTCATTAACAGGGGTATTGTTTTTAAGAGCCACGAGGTTATGTTGCAGCTCTATAGAGCCTGGTTAGACCACACTTGACATATTTTCTCCAGTTCTGGTCACCCAATTAGAGGAAGGATATGGAAAATTTAGAAAGAGTGCAGAGGAAATCTACCAGAATGCTGCCTGGACTGGAGGGCAGGTCTTATGGAGAAAGGTTGACAGAGATAGGGCTTTTATCATTGGCGTGAAGAAGGATGAGAGGTGACTTGATAGATATGTGTGTATATATATATATATATATAGGATAGCCAGAGACTTTTATTTCCCAAAGCAGAAATGGCTGTCAGGAGAGGACATCATTTGGAGCTAAGTTTCAAGGTGATCTCAGAGATCGGTTCCTTACACAGAGAGGGGTGGGTGAGTGAAATGCACTGCCTGCAGTGGTATTTAGTCAGGTGCATTAGGGACATGTAAGCGACTCTTACATGGGCACATGGGAGGATAGTACAATGTAGTGTATATAGGCTAGTCTGATCTGAGAGTAGGATAAAAGGTAGATGCAACATCGAATGCAGAGGAGCCTGCACTGTGCTGTAATGTTCCATGTTCTGTCTTCTATGAAAGTATTTAACGAGTCGGGTAAATGCATTTTGACCTGTCAGAGAGGTGAGCGCTATGAAGAATCGAGCATTAAAGAGGATTTGCGACCTAGAGCAGATCAGCCATGATCTTACTGAAGGGCAGCATTGGGGATTGAACGATGTGCTCCTGTTTCTGATGTACTCACATTCTGTTCTCGGAAGGTTAGTGGGTGGTATTTTCCAGGAAGGTCTGTTATTGAATATTTCAGTCAGGGAGACCAGCGGATTCTGTGAGCTATCTCTAGGTGAGGTCTGGGGGCTGTATTCACAATGAATCTGGGTCTACAACATGAACAACAAATGGGGCACACGTTGCAGAGAGGAGAAGCTCCGTAAAGAGAGATGAGGAGAGTCACTCAGATCCAGCCTGAGTTTTCCAATTGTATTTTCCAAATCTCCCAAACTGTATGGGTCAGTCTTCATGGACTGAGTGGTCTTACTTTTTCCTGTGTACTAGGTTATTGCAGTAAATGGACATCAACTGTTCCTGTCTGGCAGGTTTGAGGAGCTGAATGGAATGCAGAGACATGGGACTGAGGAGCAGGAGTGGGTCATTAGACACTTTGAGGCTTCTCCACCAGACACTAAGATTGTGGCTGATCAGGTTGTGGTCCCAGCTCCACCTTCCTGTCTGTATCCCATTATTACATCTCTACTAACTCAGCTTTGTAAAAATGTAAACATGTCAAACTTCTGGGAAGAGAATTCCCACTTGAAAGATCATTTTAGAATTTTCCCCATCTCTCTGATAGAATCAGAGAGTCATACAGCATGGAAAGAGATCCTTTATTCCAGCTTCCCCATGCCAACCAGTTATTCCAAACTTATCTAGTCCCATTTGCCATCATTTTCTCCATATCCCTCTGAACCATTCCTGTTTATGTACCTATCTATATGTATTTTAAACGTGTAATGGACCCACTGTCAACATTTTCTCTGAAAGCACTTTCTGTACACGCACCATCTTCGGCATGAAAATGTAACTGCTAAGGTCCACTCTAAGTCTTTCCCCCAAACCTTCAACCTATGCCGTATAGTTCTGGACCCCCTATCCTGGGAAAAATACTTTGGCAATTCAGATTATCCATGCCCCTCAGGATTTGAAAAATCAATTTCATGTCACCATTCACCCTCTGCCAGTTCAGGGGAAGAGGCCTCAACTTGTTCATCCTCTCCATGAAGCTCAAACCCTCCAGTACTGGAAAATACTTGTAAACATTTTCTGCGTCCTCTCAACATCTTCCCATCAGAAGAGCCAACCGAATTGTGCACAGTATTCTTAAAGTAGCCTCACCAGTGTCCTGTCCAGGGCTAACATGTCACATTAACTCCTGTACTCAATGTTCGGACCGATTAAGGCAAGCGTGCCAAACGTGTTCTTCACCACCCTGTCTGTCTGCGACTCCACTGACAAGGAAATGTGAACCCGTACCCGAAGGTCCCTTTGTTCGGCAACATTCTCCAGTGCACAACATGACTGAATGTACTGAAAATGCAAAACCTCACAAATATCTAAATTAAACGCCATCTGCCAGTCCTTGGGACTTTGATGGGGTCAAGGGTGCCGCAAAACTCTGAGTTAATCTTAATCTGCTGCATCACTTTGTTGATGTTATCTGGAAACTTACTAACCATGCCTCTGATATTCACATCCTAATCATTTACAACCATGATGAAAAGCAGTGAGCTCAGCACCGATTCTTTCAGCACACCGCTGGCCTCAGTCTGGAAAACAATTCGTTATCTTCAAAAGACTTTTTCGTATCCAATTAGTTAACTTTCCATGGATTCCAAGTGACCTAACCTGTTTGCGATGAGGAACCATATTAAACGCCTTGCTGAAGCCAATATAAACAAATTATACCAGAATCTTCTGTGTCACGTTCTCAAAATACTCAAACACATTAATGTGTCATGATCTCATCGCACAAAGCCATGTTGACTACCCCAAACCAGTCCTTGTCTTTCTAAATGGACGTAAATCCTATCCCTCAGATACCCCTCCAATAACCTACACTACACTGACGTTAGGGTCACTGAGTCGATAATTAATTGTGTTTTTGGATCACTGTTCCCTTTTCTAGTCCCAAAACAATTCAATTATAATTATGTTGGTGATATGGCCAATGATATAGTTCTCAGAGAGTGTCAGGGTCAGTTTAAGGAACAAGTCAGACAGATTTCTTTAATCTGCTCCAACAATACGTTTACGACTGAAACAAAGTTACTCAAACTATGATGGAACGAAGAATGATGAGCGAAAACTGCAAATATGTACATTGGTATTTGCCTTTTAAAACTACTGAGGCACAAACACACATACACACGCGTTTGATAAGAAACTGGAAATGAAAATCTCTGCGATGTTAACTTGAAAGAACTTTTTCCAAATATTACTGGAACTCATAACAAAAGGAAAAATGAAAGTTTGGCCGAAATGTTATCCTACTTGTAGAGTCAGAGCGTCCTACAGCATGTAGACAGGCCCTTTGACCCAAACTGGTCCATGCTGACATAAATGTCCATCCACGTTAAACCTATTTCTCTGCATTTGGCCCATATGCTTCTGAACCTTTCCTATCCATGCATTTGTCCAAATGTCTTTTAAATATTGTTAATGTAAATGCCTGAACTACTTCCACTGACAGTTCATTCCATATACGTATCCCCTTCTGTGTAAAATTTGCTTCTCTTGGTCTCTATTATTTTTTCCCCTCTAAACGTAAACTGATGCACTCCAGTCCACGATTCCAAAACTCTGGGAAAAAAAAGACTGACTTCATTCAGTATATCCATGCCTCTCATGATCTTGTACAGATTTTTTTTAAAGAATCCAAGCCCACCACAACCCACGCCCCACCCCCCACCCTCCACCCTTTCAATCTCCTTTGCTCTAAAGAAAAATGTCCTTCCTTGTCCAACCTCTCTCTGTAACTCAGGCTGTTGGGTCATATCAACATCCTTGTAAATTTCATCTGCAATCTTTCCAGTTTAATAAAATCCTTCCAACAGCAAAGTGACCAAACCTGAACACAACACTGCAAATGCGGCTTGGTCCTGAAACGTGCAACATAACTTCCCAACTTCTATACTCAGTGCCCTGACTGATGAAGGCCAGTGTGCCAAAAGCTTTCTTCACTTCCCTGTCTCCCTGTCTCCCTGTGACTTTACTTTCAGAGAACCGTGCACCTGTACTCCAAGGTCCCTCTGTTCCACTACACAATTTAACACCATACCATTCACAATGAAATTCCTGCCTTGATTTGACTTTCCAAAATGCAAAACTCACACTTATCTATATTAAACTACGTTTCCCTATTTCTCAGCCGACTTCCCCAGCTAATCAAGGTCCTGCTGCAATTTCTGAAAACTTCCCTCACTATCAACAGCAGATTATGTTAGGCTTACTGGTCTGTATTTCCCAGCTTTTCTTTCCTTCCCTTCTTGAATAAGGGCACAGCATTTGCTACCCTCCAGACTTCTGCGACCTCACCTGTAGCTAATGATAATGCCAAAATGTCAGCCAGGGTCCCTGTAGTTTCTTCTCTAGCCTCCTGCTGTGTTCTTTGATACAGAACCAAGATTTTTATTCACCTTCCTACATTCTAATACATCCAACATCTCCTCTACTGTGATATGGACTGTCCCCAAGATATCACCACTAGCTTCCCTAAGCTACCACACCAAGTCTTCAAGTATTTCTCCACGTTAAACACAGAGGAGAAATATTCATTGAAAATCTTGAGAATTTCCTGTGGTTCCGCATATACATGTCCACTTTGGTCCTTGAGTTGTCGTATTCACACTGCGGTTATTTTCTTTTCTTTAATATACTTAAACAACCTGTTTGGAATCATCCTGATCTTCTCAGCCAAGGCTATCTCGTGCCCTCTTTTTGCCCTCTTGAGATCCTTCTTTAGTAAGCTCCTGTATCCCCTGTGTATCTCCAGGGATTCCTTTGATCCCATCTGCCTGGACCTGAGCCACACCTCTTCGATATCTCTTGTCTTCCAGAGCTCCCTCCTCATGCTAACCTTGCCCTTCACTCCCAAAGGAACATATAAACCTTGAACTCCAGCCATCTCACTTTTCAAGGCCTCCCAGTTGTTGGAGGTCCTTTCGCCTGCAATCAAATTGTTCCGAACAACCCCTGCAAGTTCCTGTCTCATTCCATCAACATTGACCTTTCCCCAAGTTAGAACTTGCACTGTGTACCGGTTTGTCTCTCTCCATAACTATTTAAAGATTAAGAGAACTATGGTCACTGGTCTCAAAGACCTCCCCCACTGTTACCTCCATCACCTGTCCTGCTCTATTTCCCAAGAGTCGGTCGGGTTTGCCAATTCCCGAACAGGAACTTCTCCATACTGCATGAGGAAAGTTTTCTCAACACACTTAATACATTCACCCCATCTAAGCCCTTAGTTCTGTGTCAGTCCCAGTCTATATTCATAAAATTAAAATCTCCTACTATGAGAATTATTTCTGAAGTCATTCTGCTCGCACAACCTTCTGATAATGGTATTTCTTCCTGAAACAGTTGGATTTGGCTAAATCCCCTTTGATTCAAGCAGGTGGGGAGGTTCCAAATAATCCTCATCATGAATCCTCTGTAAGTGATAAAACCGCCTGTGCTTTTTTTTTTAGCTCGCACGTATTGCTGTGATGAGAGACAGGAAAAGAGAAAGGGAGGAACAGACTGTTCCTTCTCGGGTAGGTTACATTTTTCCATCCTAAGTTGAATCAACAATGTTATCAGAACTCAGACTGGACTATGTGTGCTCTCCTTGAACGTTGTCTGAACATTATGGTTCCATCACATTCCCTGCTCCATGAAGGTGCATCATTGCTACTGTCGTACACAGAATCATTTCATTAACAAATAATTACCCTCTTTTTGATTTGAAGATGTGTTCATATGTACCTGCGTAATATAAAAATAAAATGATTAATATATTCACAATATCGTCATTAAAATGAATGTCTTATCTTAAAAAATACAAAAATTTCTGGAAAAGCTCAGCAGGTCTATCAGCATGTCTGAAGAGAAATGAGAGTTAACGTTTCTGGTCCAGCGACCTTGCCTCAGAGCCTAGCTTATTGTCAAATTACATCCCCAGTTTTTTTCTCTCACACAAGAGGAAATATCCATCAGGTATTCACCATGATCATGATCGTATATGGTCAATAAGAACATCTGCCATTCTCAGGCCTGAACTGTTAATCCTTCATGACATAATGCATTCATCACGAGGCCGAGTAAAGAGAAACATCTTTGAAAAATTTGAAAACCGTGTACCTTTTTTTCAGTTTTGGGGATCATAACTTCAAACAATACATCAGATGTGGTCTCAGCAATGTCCTGTACTGATGCAGGAAAATATCACTAAGATCAAACCCGACCCCCTTGCATGAAACAGCATCGTTCCATTTCCATTCCAAATCAGTTGCTGCATCTTCACAGTAACTTGATGTGCTTCATGTGCTAATACACACAAATCCCTCTGTACCAACAAGTTCTGCATTTTCTCTCTATTTAAATTATTTACTGCTGTTTTGCCATTTTCCCAAAACACAAAATTCCAGTCACCCACATTGTACTGATATTCATTTCGTCGCAAGTTTACTCACTGCCCTCCCCTATCGTATCGCATTGCAGACGCTCTGCCTCCACTTGACATCATATTGAATGTTTATCCTGATGTATGAGCAAACCGAGCTCCAATATATTCAGCCTCTTCATCCAAGGCATTAAACTAGTGTATACTGTTGATAAGCTCACACTGATCCTCGAAGAATTCTACTAGTTACAGCTTGCCTACCTGAAAACAAGTAATAATCTCAAATCTGTATTTCAGGTTAGCTAAAGAGGGCTCCCCTGTTCCAGTGTAACTGCCCAGAAAGGTTGTATGGCCTTCTGATGTGCGATGTAATTTTGTCAATGAGTTGAATGACGATATTCTATTCCTGTGTAACTCCATACAGGGACAGAATTGCCTCCTCCTGGCTCATTATAACGATTCTGACTGGCTGAAAGGGGTCTTCCTCTCTCGCTGTAACAGCCTCGAGATGTGAACTGGGAGGACCACACGTGGTAGAGGAGCAGCAGTAGGCCATTCGGCCCCTCTAGCCTGCTGCACAATTTAGAAGCATAATGGCTGGTCTGACTGTAGCTGACCACCACCTTCCTGTCTGTTCCCACTAAATATTGACTCTTCTGTCCATCAAAGATCACTTAAGGTCAGCCTTGAATATCTTCAATGACCCAGTCTTCACCATTCCCTGGGGATGACAGCACTATAGATCGCACAGTCTCAATGAGAATGGAACAACGTTATCTCAAATGTTAATGGGAGACCCTTTAATTTGAAAGTGTGTTAACCTCACCGCAAGTTACCTCCTCTTTCCAGAAATAAGGGCAAAACAAATGGGAGGAGTCATAGACCATTCAGCCCCTCAAACCTATCCCACAGTCCCATTGACTGTTCAGTAAAATATTTATCAATGTCAGCCTCCATTGCACACTTGGGAGAATATTCCTGGCATCTTAAGTCCATACAGCATAGGAAATTGAAAAATGGCCATTTCATCCATCAACTGTACTTTGCTGTTCGGTGCTGCCTGACATGTTTCTCAACACAATTCTCCCGCCTTCTCACTGAAACGCTGGATCCTTGTTTTAATCAAAAAATATATATCTCTGTATTAAAGACACATCTTTGGCTGTGCGTGTGTGTGTGTGTGTGTGTGTGTGTGTGTGTGTGTGTGTGTGTGTGTGTGTGTGTGTGTGTGTGTGTGTGTGTGTGTGTGTGTGTGTGTGCGTGTGTGTACACCTGCTTAATGGCAGGAGACAGGGTGGTGGTGGAGGGTGGTGTGTGTGCGTTTCTGTGTATATCTGTTTAATTATCGGCAAAACATCATGGGCTGAAGGGCCTGTTCTGTGTTGTACTGTTCTATGTTCTATGTAATGGTAGGAGACTCAGAATAATAATCTGTTGATACATCACATGAAAGAAATTGGTGACATTGAAATTAAGCCATCATCTTTAATTTTGAAAAGCTCATCTGCTTGCCTCATGTCCTTTCGAAAAGGCAATGGGTCATCCTTCCCTGGTCAGATCTCTATGTGACTGCAAACCCACAGCAACGTGTTTTACGATTTACTGTCCTGTGGAACAGCTGAACCAGCCAATCAGTACAAGATCGTCAAAACATGTTGGCCTGACCAGGTCTTGCACACATCTCGTGAGGGAAGAACAAAAGCAAAGGTAGGTCCCTTCCTCTGACTCTTTCCTGTGTGCCTTCAGCTCATTCTCATTCAGGCAGATGACCATTCCCCATATTAAGTGCATTCTTTCTTTGTCTCTCCCCGAGCATGATGTTCATCT
This sequence comes from Hemiscyllium ocellatum, assembly GCF_020745735.1. Classification (NCBI taxonomy): domain Eukaryota; kingdom Metazoa; phylum Chordata; class Chondrichthyes; order Orectolobiformes; family Hemiscylliidae; genus Hemiscyllium; species Hemiscyllium ocellatum. Next base: position 32,734,727 of record NC_083440.1, on the reverse strand, counting down.
CCATCTGCATCTCTGGTGCTGCCTTTATTGGTGCTGACGTACAGATGTAAGGATTTTTAAAAATTCCACATCATTCACGGTGCATCGAGAAGGAATGCGTTTTTTTAATGACACAGGAAATAAACGGAGATGTGTAAGTGTGGAAAAATAGTTATTGTGATCAAACTTGAGAGTGTTTTTGAGGCAGTCTTTGGGATATTGTGGGCTGATATTTATCTCCTTTATAAGGAATGATCACCTTGCCACAGAGAGAGTGCAATGGAGTTTCACCAGACTAATCCCTGGGATGGTAGTATCGTGAGGAGTGAGGGGAGATTAACCTCTAGTGCTGTGAGAGAATGAGAGGTGTTTGCATTGAAACTGGAGGGGGAGGGACAGTCACTCACGATGGACTATACAGACACTGATACAGTGATAGATTCCATGTTTTTTTTTACTCAGCTAATCCAACCTTCGAATAAACTCTCCCCACGTTAATACATTACAGTTGGTATGTGATCCTGCACTGAACGTCACGTTATCCATAATCCCGACAGCAGCCACAGTACCTTCATTCGAAAACCGTTAACTATTCCCACCAGCTTCTGACGTCCACGGAGAACATGGACATGTCTTCTCGGAGATGAAAGATGCCTCCTTGAGAATAGACGCAAAATTTTTCGGTTCCTTCTTCAATGCCAGCAAATCACGTTAAAGTATCATGTGCACCACAGGCAAAGGAGCCACGAGGAACATCGTGAAGCCATTTCTGAGTGCAGTCTCTGCTCCACTGGTTTGTCATATTGGAGCATCAATGACAGCCTCTTATTCCTGGATAAGTGTTTCAAGGGGTTGGACAGTCTCCTCCGGGTCCCATGGAACAGGTTCAAGCGTTTAATTGAGCTCTGCCTGTTCCTGCTGAACGGTTTGATGTGCTGACCAGACCCCTCCTCTTACTCTGGAACAAGCAAAATGATTGACTGGGCTGTCCCTCTTCTTCTTCAGTCGTTTCGATGTGATGAACGGATTCTAGATATCTGTGTGCAACAAGCTTGAGGTGCTGAATGAACTCCTCTTTTAATTTTGGAAATGTGCAGTATCTGGCCACCAACCACAAATATCTTCGGTTGTGCTCTGAAAAACCCCAACCAGAGGGGAGGTTTCACCTGATCCCCATTAAGCTCAAATAATTAGGTGGTCCCAATGACATCCTCAGTCAAATACTTCCTTGATATCAAGGCCACTCACTCTTCCCTGAGCCCCTGTGTTTGCCTCTTGTTTCAATCAATCAGTGATGGTGGATGCATAGGGAGTGATTTCCTCTCACAGAGGGACATCAATGTCAGGAATTATCTGGGCTAGAGAGGTAGGGCAGCTGCATCACTGAAAGCATTTAAACAGAAGGTAGATAAGATTTTTGACCTGTCAGAGAGCTGAGGGGCGTGAATAATGTGGCGTTAAAGAGGAGTTAATGGGACTCGGCAAAATGGCGGGTGATTCTCTTGAACTGCTGTGGACAGCTCTGCCTAACAGCCAAGGCAAAGTGATATTTTTTGCCATCCCTGGCCAATCCATGTGGTGGAATTGTTAGCTTAAAACCTTACAGAACACATATGTTATAATATTTGGGAGTCGGAAGGATACCAAAGGGAAAACGAGCAAGCAAACAGCAGCAGGGAGGACCTTCCCCTGCTGCACCAGGCACTCCAGAGACTGCAGCAGCAGCAGCCTCTCCTGAACCCCCACCCCACCCACCCCCCAGGACCGAACAGACTCACAGGAATTGGCTGCGGCGATGGAGAGAGTTACCTTGAAAGTTAGGGCTGCGATTGAATAAATCCTTGGGGAGATTCGTGCCCAGGTCCAACCGAACGCATCCATGCTGCAGAAGCATGAGCTGGAGATCCAGAGCCTCAGGGAGAGGCTGGAGGAAGTGAAGAGTCGAACTAAGGCCTCGAAAGCTGCGATGGAGTCCTCAGCCAGTCGGTTCCAGGTGCCGGAGCAAGAAGTGCGGACCTTGCAAGACCATACCGATGACCTGGACAATCGAGGTCGGAGGATAAATCTCTGAATTGCCAGGCCTCCTGAAGGTGAGGAAGGTGAGCAGCCAATCAGTTTCATTGAAAGCTGGGTGTCAAAGTTTTTGGGCCTTCACGTCGAGTCCAGCAGGCATCAGATTGAAACCGCTTATTGGGTTACAGTGCACAGGTCAGGGCCCATGCAGCACCCCCGCTCGGTCCAAGTGTATTTCTATTCATATAAAAACAAGCAATAAGTCATAGACGCTTCCAGATCCGTGGAAAAACATCCACAGGGGTCAAAAATCATGTTTTTTTTCTAGGATTTCTCTGCAGCTGTTATTCGAAAGGGGAAATCCTTCGATGAAGTTAAAAAGAGGTTGAGGAACCTGTGCATCCAATACTCCATGAGATACCCCGCAGTACTTCGTTTCAGCCACAAGGACTCAGTTTATACATTTGACTCAGTGGGTAAGGCTCAACATTTTGTGGACACTTTAAAATAGATGGATTGGCCTGAAAAATATGGTTAATGTTTGTTCTGTTTTCCATCTTTCCCCATGTTTTTCCTTCCTTTTTTTATTCCTTTCTTTCTCCCTAATAATTTCCTTTTTGGAAAGGGGACAAAAGACTTTGGAATAAGTTGTTACTCTATTTTAATGACTAGGTTTTCTGATGGGAAATCTTGTGGATGTTCTTTGTTGTCTCTCCCTCTTTTTTGTTTGTTCTGCTTCTCTTTTAGTCACAAATCGGGGTGACATGAAGCCAGGGACGGGTGGAGTGCTCATCCTGACTTTGTCTTATTTTCTGTTGATTTAAGGATCATCTATGGGCAGGGGGAAGAGTCTTCCATTCAAGGTTTTGATAGTTGGTTTTATTTGTAGTTTATTTGGTAGGAATAGTTGTTCATAGTTATGATAGAGTAGTTTTTGTGCACATAGTTTTTCAACTCTCTGAGTCTTTATTTGCTTATGCTCGGCGCTTTGTAAGCAGGGTTCTCCCTCTGAGGGGTTCAAAATTGTCTGAAAGGGGATATGGTTAAGTGCCTTATTAAATGCTGTACCTGGAACATTAAGGGAAGTCATTCGCCTGTTAAAAGGATATCTTTTGATCCATTACTAATAAAAGCAGGGGAGTGGCGGTACTTAACCAGAAAACTCTTCCATTCACATTATTAGAGCCAGTGAAAGATGAGCAGGATGGTTTGTGATACTTAAAGCCCTGATACATGGGAAAGAATATGGCACTTTAAACGTCTACTGTTCTCCAGTGCAACCCCTCAATTTTTTTATTAGTGCTTTCTCTAATTTGAGTGCTTTTGGAACAGAGCACATTGTTATGGGGGAATTTTAATTGTCTTTTGAATCGATAGTAGACAGGATGCTTTGTGGTCCCTCAACAATTTCTTCAGAAGACTAGCAGGTGGTTGACTTATGCGAGAAGTTGGGGCTGGTGGATGTTTGGAGATGTCTTCACCCTACCGGCAGGGACTTCACCTTTTTCACAAACCGACATAAATGTCACATGAGGATTGACCTCTTTCTGGCTCGATTATGGGTTGTAAAATTGGGAATATAACTATCTCTCATCACGCGGCAGTATATTTGGAGATAAAGGCCAAGAGTGAAGGGCTAGGTTTGCAGCACCAGCATTTGGGCCCTTTTCTCCTTAAGGATTCCAAATTTGAGCAATGCTTTTTGAAGGAGTTTCAGAAATTCTTGACTCTCCACTCAGGCATGGCTAGTAGTCCGTCCATGCTATGGAAGACTGCTAAGGCCTTTGCTAAGGGATTTGGTATTTCCTGTTTGACTAGCCAGAAATGACAGAAGGAGGAACAGCAGCATCTACTTGAAATGCAGTTGAAAGCTGCGGAGGCGGCACATTTTGCTCTGCCTTTGGTCACTAACCTACAGCAGATCATGGCCCTTCGGGCTTCCTTGAATTCAATACCGGCACAAAACGGACAGAAAGAACTTGCTTTTCCAAGACAAAGGCTGTTCGAATATGAGGGAAGGCCAGGGAAGTATTTAACATATCTGACTCGGAAAAAGCGTGCTCCCAATCCCTTACTACAATCAGAGACAGCGCAGGGGTCCTTACATACGATTCTAAAAAGATTAATGGGGCTTTTCAGTGCTTTAACTTTGAATTGTATTGGTCTGAAGGCTGCGAGAACAGGAGGGCTAAAATGGAGACCTTTTTTAAGAACCTTGTCCTCCCAGGGGTAATCTTGGAACAGACCGCTCCCCTTAATGGCCCCTTGACAGTTCAGGAAATGCAGGAGGAAGCAAGGCAATTTCAGAGTATGAAAGCGCCTGGCCTTGATGGTCTTCCAGGTGAGTTTTATAAGGTGTTTATAGGGATTCTGTCAGTGCCGATGTTAGAGATGTCCAATCACTCCTATATGCATGAATGCCTATCACCATTTTTGAGAGAAGCTAATATTTCCTTGATTCTTAAGAATGGGAAGGTTCCTGAGGATTGTGCCTCATGCAGGCCCATCTCCCTATTTAATTCAGATTGTAAGATTCTGTCCAAGATCCTGGCGCTGAGATTGGAAATAGTGTTGCCTCATATTATTAAAAAGGACCAGACAGGCTTTATAAAGGGCCGTGGGTCCTCTCATAATATTAGAAGGTTGCTGAATGTGGTCCAAGTTTGTCAGCAACGATCGATTCAGGGGTTGTTGGTTTCCCTAGGTGGAGAGAAAGCATTCTACTGGGTGGAATGGACGTTTTTTTAATGTCTTAGAACAGTTTGGATTGGGTGAAGTCTTCGCGAGGAGGGTGGAGGTTTTATATCGCCATCCTCTGGCCGTGGTCATCACCAATGGGGTGAAGTCTGGGAATTTTACGATTGGTCGGGTCGTTGGCAAGGCTGACCCCGCTCACCGTTGTTGTTTACGGTGGTGATAGAGCCGCTGGCGGAGGCCATTCGTCAGAACGTCCACATAACTGCTCTGGAAGTGGGATCGAGGGCACACAAGATTACACTGTATGCGGATGATGTCCTTTTGTTTTTATCGAACCCGATGACCACAGTTGTTAAGCTAACTGGTCTATAGTTCACAGTTTCTTCTTCCTTGAACAAGGGCAAAACGTTCACTTCCCTCTAGTCTTCCGGGACCTTCCCCGCGGCCAACGAAGATGCAAAAGATCAGCCAGGACCCCTGCAATATCTTCTCTCGCATCTTGCTGTGTTCTTGGATACACCTGGTCAGGACCAGGAGATCAACAGAAATACAGCAATGTCTGAAAACTATGTCTTTTTCTTTAAGGTAGAATCAGCAAAGAAAGGGCAAGTGATGAAAGCAGAGGCTAAAACTGGAAGGATGCTTGTTGGACTTGAGGCCTGTGATTAGTCGAGTGTCTCAGGTGTCTGTGATGGACCTATTACTGTTTGTTTTCCATATCAATGATTTGGATGAGAATGTGCAAAGCATGATTCGTAATTAGGCTGATGACAATAAAATAGGCAGTACTGTGAACAGTGAGAAAGGTTATCAGAAATTGCAGCAGGACGTTTATCAGCTGGGGAAGTAGGTCGAGAAAAGGCAAATGGAGATTAATATGTATGTGCATTTTGGAAAGTCAAATCCAGGTTGGCGTTTTGTGTTGAATGTTTGACCCTGAAGGAGGATAGAGGAACAGAGGGAACCTTCGAGATCAGGTCTGCGGTTCTCTGAAAGTAGTTCCACGTTGACAGGGCAGTGAAAAAGGCTTTTGGCACACTGGCCTTCATCAGTCAGGGCATTGAGTATAGAAGTTGGCGAGTTATATTGCAGTTGTACAGGACGCTGACGAGGCTGCACTTGGAGTATTGTGTTCGGTTTTGTTCACTTTGCCACAGGAAGGATGTGATTAAACCGGAAAGAGGACTGAAGCAATTTACAAAGATGTTGCCAGTACTCGACGGTCTGAGTTGTAGGGAGAGTTTGGACCGGCCAGAATATTTTCCTTTGAGTGTAAGAAACTGAGGGGTAATCGTATAGAAAAGTATAAAATAATGAGATGCATGGATAAGGTGAATGCACTCATTCTTTTTCCCAGTTTTGGGAATCAAGGTATAGAGGACATCAGGTTAGAGGTGAAAGAATAAAAAGGATCCTGAGTGCCAACTTTTTTTACGCAGAGGTTGGTACACATACGGAATTAGCAGAAAGCGGTTTTGTTGAGACACGTACTTTAACAACGTTCAAAAGGCTTTTAGACAAATATGCAGATAGGAAAGATTTAGAAGGATAAGGGGCAAGGGAAGGGAAATGGAATGAGCAGGATGGACATTTTGGTCGGCACGGACCACTTTGGTCCAAAGGGCCTGTGTCCAAGCTGCAGGGTCCCATGGTTCTATGACTCTAACAACCATTGCGTGTCGACCACTTCATGGTCAAACATTCTATATTGTATGCAGGCGCCGTGTAAAATACAACATATCCTCTATTCCTCAGAGCAAGGTTACCAATGAGTCCTTCTGATCACACAACACCAAATCCAAAATAACCTGCTCTCTTGTTTGAGTTACAACATACTCTTCAACGAACCTGTTATGCGCTTAAAGAATTAATGGTTCACAACATTAGCAGTCATTAGTTAACGCAGGTTAGATGCAATTTAAGATCATGCAATAATACTGCAGCACCCACAATATTTGCATCTCTAATTTTCAGAGCAGACAATGCACAGAATTTGCATGAGAGCATTGGTTTAGATACAAAATACATAAATGCTTGCTTCTCCTTCCTATTTGTAAGATCCCCCTAAACTGATTCTGTGGAATCTGAGGGACAGGGTCTATAGCGTTATTAGTGATAGACTTGGACAAGACATTCGGGAAGGCTCACCTCGACGCTGACATGATCTGAAGAAATGACCAGCATCACAGGACAAGCATCAATATCCTCCCCACTCTGTCAGGTTAACTGTTACCGTACTCTCGCTGCTTCCTCACACTCACTACCTGTTATAGCACCTACCCCCTAACAAGGTTGACACTCTATCTCCAAATAAGGCTCACCCACTAACACTCTCACTATTGAATTCAGCACCTTTCCCACCCCAACCCCACCCCGTGCGCACTCTCTCCCTCCATTATACCCCCAACACTAATAACACTGCATAGATTCAACACTGAGGACTGACTCCCTCCGGACACCTCACCATTCCCCCTACCCCTGCACCTACACCAGCACTAACGGCAGGGCCACACACCCCGACTATCACTCCCTCCCCCTTTCTCCTATTCCAGGAGAAACGGACTGTAATGGGAGAGAAAGTGCCAGATGGTGGAGCACACGATATCTGATCCCTCCACTCCAGCCACCATTACCCCCGCCTCCCCCCCGGCCACGTAAGGAGGACCCTGGTATGAGGCGGAGTGGACCGGAACATGTCGTATGGAGATTCCGTGACATCCATGTCACTCCAACTGAGTAAAAAACAATGTTCAGTGAAGGGCAATTTGCACTTTAACCATTCTGTCTGCTCTAACAATATTCTCCCTCCCAAAACAACAAATATCTCATTGCAGAGAGATACAGACACAAAACTCTTCAGAGACCTATGTAAACCCGCTAATATACTGACACTCACAGTACATAAACTGAGATAGAACCGCACACAGGTAGTGGCATACAGAGACATAGACAGTCGCACACAAATAGACACAAGCACAAGTAAAACGCACAGGCTAATACACAGATGAACCGATGTCAGCACATAAATACACAAACACACAGACACATGAACAAACACACACAAGTGCACATATGGACCCACAGAGACACAGGCACTAGTGCTAATAAGACAGAGATAGATAGGTTTTTGATGAATAAGCATGTCAAGACTGACTGAGAGTAGTCAGGAGAACGATGTTGAGTAATTTCTGAGCCAGTATTAAATGGCATTCAGAGTCGATGGGCCGAATGTCCTAATTATGCATTTTTAATGCTCGCGTGGTGTCATGCTATCAGTTATTCTCTTCCCGGGACAGGAGCAGAGAATGAGTTTAATACATATTTGATTGAAAAGAGTCAGTGGTCCTATTGGACAGGTTGAGAGGGCTGAATGGTTTATGTCTATGCCTAATTATTCTGTCCCTGTGTTTCAAAAGAGGTGGCGACTTCAGGTTACGTTAACACAGTTTAAAATAATGGGTCCCACACTGAAATAAGATCGCCCCTTTCACTTTAGGATTGTACTATCTGTAGGGTCCCCATCCTCAGGGAGCAGTGAGGACTCGGTTTTTGAAGATATTCAAGGCTGAGCTCGACTGATCTTTGCCGGACAGGAGAGTCAATATTTATTGGGAACAGACAGGAGACCGATGGACAGACACACTCGGATCAGCCATGAGCATTCTGACTGGTGTCGCCGAATGGCCAACTGCTGCACCTATCCAATGTGTTGTTCCCTCAATCCACCTTCAAGGCTGTTACAGAGACATGCTGCTGTCCCTACACCATGTGTTGTTCTCGTAATCCACGCTCAATGCCGTTACAGAGATATACTGCTGCTCCTACCCCATGTATTGTTCCCTCAAACCACCCTCAATACTGTTGCAGGGATATACTGCTGCCACTACTACATGTATTGTGCCATCCATCCACCCCTCGAAACTGTGACAGAGATAGGGGGCCACCTCATTCAGCCAGTCATTATCGTTACCATGAGACTGTTCTGGAGGAGATTATTCTGCCTATTTAACGAGTTACAGAGGAAAATAGAACTAATCATTTTAGCTGATTGAGTACATTTTACTGCACAGGACGCCATGTAAACATCTGAGCTGCTACACAGGAAGCTTTGCTAACAGGAAATGGAGAGTAGAGATAAATGCTTATTTTCACATTACAAAGCTGTAACTCAGAGATCACTATGGGATAATCAACGATCAATATCTGTATCAAAGATCTGGAGGAAGGGACTGTATATATCAAAGCCCAATGAGCTTAAACACCAAGCTGGTCATCCAGTATGACATCAAATGGAGGTCATATGCCAGCAATGTGATATCAGCAAAGGGAGGTTAGTGAGCAAACCTTCACCAGATATAGCATAATGTGAGTTGTCTACTTTGGATGTAACAAAAAACAATAGTAAACAATTTAAGTGGAGAGAGATTGCAGAACTCTGTGATACAGATGGTATTCATGATCCTGGTACACGAATCATATGTTGTTAGTCTGTACTTGCTGTAAGTGATATGGAAGATAAGTGGAATGATTGAGTTTCTGGCAAAGGGTGTCAGGTTTAACCAGGAATGTTTTACTACATCTGTACCGGTAAAAGTGAGGAGTGCAGATGCTGGAGTTCAGAGTCGAACAGTGTGAGGGTGGAAAAGCACAGCCAATCAGGCAGCATCCGAGGAGCAGGAGAATTGGCGTCACGGGTTTAAGTCCTTCATCAGGAATATGCCCGAAACATCAAGTCTCCTGTTCGTTGGGTGCTGCCTGGCCTGTTGTGGTTTTCCAGCATCACATTGTTCGAGTCTACATCTGTACAGGGTGTTGCTAAGACCACATCTGGCACTTTATGTGCAGTTTTGATCCCTTAACCTAAAAGAAAAGTTTCAGAAGCTTATCAACAATGTTTTGTTCACACTTTCCTGGAATGAAGGCCTTTTGTTCTGAAACATCAGTTTTGGTCTTAGATGAGAAATCCTTTAGAAGCATACACAATTTTGAGAAAAATCATCTAGATGCATGTTATTGCTTCTCAGGGAGACAAAAACTATGGAATAAATTTTAAGAATAAATGTATTTATTTTAGCACAGATACTATGAAAACATCAAACGATTTTTAAAAATTAAGCATATGCATACCAACATATCATCAAATTATTAAGCAAGAATTTTCTCTTTTTATAATGGAAGGCAGTGTGTACAACAACAGCAATGATGCACTTACATATCGTCCATTATGATCCATTCCAGAGAATGTTCATGACGAGCGCACGTGGTCCAGTTTGGTGTTCAGTTGACATGATTGCTTGTTTCAACACAGAGAGGGAGAACAATGTTCCCTGCCTGAGAAGCAGCAGCCGATTGATCCCTCTATCTTCTTCTGTTCCACCTGACAACAGTAAATGTCTGACTCATTTCTACCTGCTGAGTCGTGGAGAATCCCTGATGAGAGATTCATTGGAATCTCCCTACCGTCTGAAGCAAAGGGCATTCAGCTAACTCCAACAATTCTGGAGAGAAATCACATCACAAGCAGCTTGTCTGAGCAGAATGGGCGGCACGGCATCTCAGTGGTTAGCACTGATGCCCCACAGTAACAGAGTCCCAGGTTTGATTCCAGCCTTGAGCGACTGTGTGGAGTTTGAATATTCTCCCCGTGTCTGCGTGGGTTTCCTCCAGGTGCTCCGGTTTACTCCCACAGGTCCAAAAATATGCAGTTCAGGTAAATTAGCCATGCTAAATTGCCCATCGTGTTCGGTGTATTAGCCAGAGGGAAATGGCATTGTGTGGGTTCATCTTCGGCGGATCGGTGTGGACTTGTTGGGCCAAAGGGCTTGTTTCCACACTGTAGGGAATCTAATCTAATAACTTCAAAGGACAGAATAACATTTGGGACAGTTTATCATCGATCCACTTGTTATGAGTTCAAGTATTATGAAACTCTGGAAAGTTTTCATATTTCTGTTTTGTCTTATCGTGTGTGTTTCACATTTTCGACACTCCTGCCTGTTACATAGGAAGAGGAGGGGTCTTGTCAGCACATCGAACTTTTGAACAGTAACAGGTGGAGCCCAAACAGTCTCTCGAAACTGTTCCATGGGACCAGGAAGAGGCCATTCAGCGGGGGTCAGAAGCTGGTGGGAACAGTTAACTGTTTTAGTTTGAAGGTATTGTGGCTGATTTTGGGATTGTGGAGAACATGACGTTCAGTGCAGGATCACACACCAAATGTACTGTATTAATTTGTGGAGTTTTTACTCTTAAGAAGGTTCTGAGAGATAAAATATACATGCAGTTGAAAAGGCACAGTTTGATAAGGAGCAGTCTGCATTGCTTTGTGCATAGGATATCATGGCTCACAATGCTTTAACATTATTTTGAGAAAGTAACCTGGAATGTTGATGAAGGTAGGGTGGTAGATGTAGTCTATCTAGATTTCAGAAAGGCTTTTGATAAGGTTCCACATAATAGGCTGCTCTGAAAGGTTCGTTAGCATGGAATCCAGGGGGATCTGGCAAATTGGACACTCAATGGGTTTGATGATAGAAAGCAGCCGGTGACAAAATGTGTTCTGCAACACTCAGTGTTGGGTCAACTTTTCACATTGTACATTAATGATCTAGATGATGGAACGGAGGGCATTCTGGCTAAGTTTGAAGACATTATAAAGATATGTAAAGGGACAATTAGCACTGAGGAGGCAGACAGCAGAAGGATTTGGACAGGTTAGGAGATGGGCAAAGCAGTGGCAGTTGGAGTAAAACATGGGCTAGTATGAGGTCATGAACTCTGGTACGAAGAATAGAGGCACGAACTATTTTCTAAATGGGGAGAAAATTCAGATGTCTGAAATGCAAAATGTCTTGGGAATCCAAGTCCAGGCGTCCCTCAAGGTAAACTTGCAAGTTGAGTCAGTAGTTAGGAAGACATATACAATGAAGGCATTTGTTTTGAGAGGAATTGAATATAAAAGCAGGGATGTACTTACAAGGCACTAAAAAGCTCTGGTCAGGCCCACATTTAGATTATTGTGTGCAGTTTTGGGCCCTATAGCTCAGCAGATATGTACTGGCCCCGGAGCGTGTTCCAAGAATGTTCACTGGAATGCTCCCAGGAACGAAAAGCTTAACATATGAGGAACGCCTGAGGGCCTGGGTCAATATTCGGTGGGGTTTAGAATAATGAGGGAGGATCTAACTCAAATTTACAGAACACTGAATGACCTGGACAGAGTGGATTTTGAGAAAATGTATCCATTGTTAGTAAACACTAGGATCCGAGGCACAGTCATAGACCATAGCGAAGATCTTTTAGAACAGAGATAATGAGTAACTGTTCAGTCAGAGCATTGTGAGTCGATGGAATTCACTGCCACAGACGGCTGTTGAGGTCAGGTCATTGAGTATGTTTAAGCCTGCGTAGGATAGGTTCTCGATTGTAAAGTGGATCAAGGGTTATGTGGAGAATGGGTTTGAGAAATTCATCAGCTTTGATCGATGTTGGAGCAGACTGGATGGACTGAATGGCCAAGCTTTTACTCTTATGTCTTGAGGTCATATGGACTTTAGTAATATTGGCTCTCCTCAGTCCTCATTGCAGATTTATACTTGAATCTCTTCTTCAAATGATTTATGAAGAGAAATGTTCTAACACTGATGAATGGGCAATATCATGTTCCCTCACTCTCATCTCAGCAGCCACGTCCCCCAATTCTGTCTGTTTTCTTTCTCCTCCCCCATGCCATAATCACATTGCAATTGAAGTCCAGAAAGTGGCACTTCATCACAGTTGGTTGGCATTTATAAATCAACAGCATGACCCTTGCCTGTCCTCACTGATCTTGGAGCAACAATCTGAATTGTATTTGTCAGAGACAATTCTCTGTTAACACATCCATGCCATTTGTCTATTATAACCCATGTTGTCTAAGGCACATTTTCCTGTCAGATGATTGACTATAAAAGTTCTGTCAATATTTTATTTATATTGTAATGACTGATCACTAGTTGCAGACTGTAAGTTGCCAATTATAAACAGATAAACTCAATTATGTCTGAGAATCCTCTGTCATTACTCCCATATCCAATTCAGATTGAATGGTAACACACAATCAATCTACTGTCTCCAACACTCCTTCCCTCAGTCACCCTCACATGTCCCATTCCGAATGTATAACTTGTATATGTTATTTTGAAATTTAATAATAACTGTATTGAATTGAAAGGGGTTAACTGGAGCTATTTGTTCAGCGACTGTGATTAATATCTGTCGCTATGGACCCTAAATGTGTCACTGGAGGATTAGCCTCTTCTTCAAATAAGGACTGCTTTTGATGTGATAGCCCATTGTATTAGCAGGAGCATCACCGACAGCACTAATAGGGATCAGCAGCTCCAGAGAGAGGGGAAGGAGAGATCAGAATCTGAGAACAATAGACTGGAATGTTCCAACAACGGATCAGAATCTGAGAACGTTAGACTGGAATGTTCCATCAATGGACAGGAGTTTATCCGATGGTCTTTACTACCTTTCTCAGCCTTGGATATCATTAGCATCACGGATCGAAGATATCCTTTGGATTACTCAAGGTGGTTACTATCCCATCCTCGCTATAGTTGGTGTTCCGAGTAAGTCATTCTCATTGTGTATTAAACCGGGTTTAACTGTGTATCTGCTCATGTGAGGTAAATTTTGGAAAAGTGGAAATCAGTGTCTCCACTTACAATCAAAAAATCCCTTCGTGATAAATTCTATGAAGCAAATTACCATTTATAAATTGCTCACTGATATGTGAGAAGGAATAGGATTGTTCTCAAACTCCATAATCCTTACAGCCCTGCACAGATCTACAATTCCATATCCTCCCCACTCACTAATCCTGCCCAGTACTACCATTACGTTGTACCGGTCTATTCGTCAGCCTCAGTGCAACTTCCAAATAAACTTCTTTATTTGTGTCACTATGGAATCTTGATTCACCTGTTTACAGTCCCTTCTAACCACATGCCCATGACAAGATAATTGTGCTTGGGATGTTTAACTTGTTCTCTCTATAGAATCTGTCAGAGAGGAAGATAGTGCATGGTGCTCAAGTCATTGAATCTTAATGTAGAGGCACAGAATAATAATCTGTTGATGTCTCATGAAGCAAAATGATGCAATTTAAAATAAATCATCATCATTTATAATAAACAGAAGCCCATTTGCTTGCGTCATGTCCTTTAGAGAAGGCAATGGGTTATCCTTCCTTGGTCAGGTCTCTGTGTAACTGCAAACCCACAGCAATGTGGTTTACTCTTTACTGTCCAGTGAAGCAGCTGAACCAACCACTCAGTTCAAGATAGGGATAACATGCTGGTCTGACCAGGGCTTCATATACCTCGTGAAAAAGAACAAAATGAAAGATAACTCCCTTCTGCTTCCTGTTTCCATATTCCTACTGCTCATTTCCATCAAGTAGGCGATTATTCCTTATTTTAGGTGTATTTCAGCCCATTGAGTCTGTCCCTGAGAGTGATGTACACCTCGATAGGCTCCTCTGGTGTTGGTTTTATTGACAAACAGATGTAAGGAAGTTGGACATTTCACATCAGTGGCAGTATATAGAGAATGTTTTTTTTTTAACACCATAAGAAAGAAATGGAGATGGCGAAGTGAGGGAAAGTAATTATTGTGATCATCCCTGAGTGTTGTTGAGGCAGTATTTGGGGTATTGTGCACAGATTTTCTCTGTTTTATAAGGAATTAATTCTTTATAAGGAATGAAAGAGTGCAAAGGAGTTCCACCAAACAAATCCCTGGGATGATGGTACTATGAGGAGTGAGTGAAGATTAACCTGTCGCACTGTGAGAGAATAAGAAAGGATTGTGTTGGAACTTCAGGGGGATGGACAATCACACATGATGTTCTAAACAGACACCAATACGGTGATAAATCCCATGGCTTCTTGTTTTTTTAACTAAGTTTATGAAATTCTAGATACTGTTAGCACCTCTGAGAACATTCCCCCCAACCACCCCAGTCCCCATATCAATGAGAGAGCAGGAAATCTAGACTTTAAATAAAAGCTCCACAAATTAATACAGTACATTTGGTGTGTGATCCTGCACTGAATGTCATGTTATCTACAATCCCAAAAGCAGCCACACTACCTTCAAACTAAAACAGTTAACTGTTCCCACCAGCTTCTGACCCCCACAGAGAACATGGGTCTGCCTTTTCCGCAAGAGTATCGAATGTACTGCGACTCTTCCTGTTCAGTAGTTTCGATGGGCTGAATGCTAGCTCATATTCGTGTGTAAACAGCTTGAGGTGCTGAATGAGCTCCTCTTTTAACTGTGGAAATGTGCAGTGTCTGGCCGTGCTGTTACATAAATGTTACCGACACTTTAACAGCACAAACCTGACTGCTGTCCAGGTCTTGCTGCACATGGACACAGACTGCTTCAGGAGTTGAGGGGGAAAAATGTTCTGAACAATGTGTGATCTTCAGAGACAATCCCCATTTCTGACGTAATGATGGGGAAGGACATTGATGACGCAGCTGAAGATGATTGTGTCGAGGAAGCTACCCTGAGGATCTCCTGTCGGGATGTCCCAGGACTGAAAGGATTGATGTCCACCAACCATGAACATCTCCCTCTGTGCGATGGCTGACCCCCAGTGGAGAGATTGTGGCTGATTCCTGTTAAATTTAGTTTCGTCAACGTTTCTTGATGCCATCCTAAGTCAACTCCGGCCTTGATATCAGGGTCTGTCACTCTTACATGAGCTGCTGTGTTCACCTCTTTTTAACATACAAATAGGTTATTGTGTATGGTTGGGGAGTGTATAACCTTCTCACTGAGGATAGTGAATGTCAGGAATTGTCTGGTCTAAAGATTTTGGGGAGCTAGATCACTGCAAGTCTTTACAGAGGAGGTCGGTGGGTTTTTGACCTGCCATAGAATTGAGGGATGTGAAGAATTGGGAAATAAAGCAGAGTTAATAACAACAATGGATCATCCATAATCTTATACAATGGCACAGCAGTCCTGACCATCCGAATTACCATCCGATCCTGTTCCTTATATTCTCATATTCTGTAATTAAAGTTAATGTTTGTAATTTTCCTGAACATTCCGTTATTGGATGTTGCAGTTAGAGAGAGCAAAGCATTTTATGAATCATCTCTGGGTGAGATATGGGGTCTGTATTCACAGTGAATCTGGGTCTGCACCATAACCAACAAATGAAGCACAAATTGCACAGAGGAGACACTCTATAAATAGACCAGAGGCATCTTTTGAGCCCAATCTGGATTTTGAATTAACATTTTTCAAACCGTGCCAAACTGTGTGACAATTGAGGGGGACAGAAGAAGACCCTGTATTAATGTACTCCTAAGCAGGAGCTGTGAGGGGCTGAATGGAATATATGAATACCGGACTTTGGAATAGGAGTTGGCCATTAGTCACTTTGTCTTTGCTCTGCCACGCACTAAGATCGTAGCTGATCTGATTGGTGTCTCAGCAGTACTTCTTCTGTACACGCACCATTTTCCTACATTCACTTGTCTCTCAAATATTTAACAGACACAACTTTGAATAAATGTAAGCATCCAGGCACCAAAAACTTCTGGGGAAAGGAACTCCCACTTGAACAACCCTTTTAGAATTTGTCATTCGTGCTCCAATCAACGTTGCAGGGTCAGTGTTTCCTTTTGCATTCACACTGCTCCACTGTTTACAACAAATTCGAAAGTTTAGTGATATGGAAAATGTTAGCCTAGCTATACACACACACACACACACACACACACACACACACACACACACACACACACACACACACACACACACACACACACACACACACACACACACACACACACACACACACAAACACCATAAGACAAAACAGAAATATGAAAGCTTTCCAGAGTTTCATAATACTTGAACTCATAACAAGTGGATAGATGATAGACTGTTCTAAAATGTTATTCTGTCCTTTGATGTTGTTAGATTGGATTCCCTACAGTGTGGAAACAGGACCTCCGGCCCAACAAGTCCACACCAATCCTCTGAAGATGCACCCACCCAATGCCATTTTCCTCTGGCTAATAGACCGAACACGATGGGCAATTTAGCATGTTTAATTCACCTAACCTGCAAATTTTGGACCAGGAGGAAACCCACACAGACACGGGTAGAATATTTAAACTCCACACAAACAGTCACCCGAGGCTGGAATCAAACCTGGGACCTGGTGCTGTGGGGCATCAGTGCTAACCACTGAGATGCCATGCTGCCCATTCCGCTCAGACAAGTTATTTGTGATGTGATTTCTCCCCAGAATTGTTGGAGTTAGCTGAATGCCCTTTGCTTCAGACGGTAGGGAGATTCCAATGAATCTCTCATCAGGGATTCTCCATGGCTCAGCAGGTAGAAATGAGTCAGACATTTACTGTTGTCAAGTGGAACAGAAGAAGATAGAGGGATCAATCGGATGCTGCTTCTCAGGCAGGGGACATTGTTCTCCCTCTCTGTGTTGAAACAAGCAATCATGTCAACTGAACACCAAACTGGACCACGTGCGCTCGTCATGAACATTCTCTGGAATGGATCATAATGGACGATATGTAAGTGCATCATTGCTGTTGTTATACACAGTGCCTTTCATTAGCAAAAGAGAAAATTCTTGCTTAATAATTTGATGATATGTTGGTATGCATAATCTTAATTTTTAAAAATCGTTTGATGTTTTCATAATATCTGTGCTAAAATAAATGCATTTTATTCTTAAAATTTATTCCATAGTTTTTGTCTCCCTGGGAAGCGAAAATGTGGGCGGCACGGTGGCACAGTGGTTAGCACTGCTGCCTCACAGCGCCTGAAGACCCGGGTTCAATTCCCAACTCAGGCGACTGACTGTGTGGAGTTTGCACGTTCTCCCCGTGTCTGCGTGGGTTTCCTCCGGGTGCTCCGGTTTCCTCCCACAGTCCAAAGATGTGCGGGTGAGGTGAATTGGCCATGCTAAATTGCCCGTAGTGTTAGGTAAGGGGTAATGTAGGGGTATGGGTGGGTTTCGCTTCGGCGGGTCGGTGTGGACTTGTTGGGCCGAAGGGCCTGTTTCCACACTGTAAGTCTAATCTAATCTAAATATGCATCCAGCTGATTTTTCGCAAAATTGTGTATGCTTCAACAAGATTTCTCATCTAAGACCAAAACTGATAATGTTTCAGAACAAAAGGCCTACATTCCAGGAAAGTGTGAACAAAACATTGTTGATAAGCTTCTGAAACTTTTCTTTTAGGTTAAGGGATCAAAACTGCACATAAAGTGCCAGATGTGGTCTTAGCAACGCCCTGTACAGATGTAGACTCGAAAAATGTGATGCTGGAAAACCACAGGCAGCACCCAACGAACAGGAGACTTGATGTTTCGGGCATATTCCTGATGAAGGACTTATACCCGTGACGCCAATTCTCCTGCTCCTCGGATGCTGCCTGATTGGCTGTGCTTTTCCACCCTCACACTGTTCAACTCTGATCTCCAGCATCTGTACTCCTCACTTTTACCGGTACAGATGTAGTAAAACATTCCTGATTAAACCTGGTAATCTTTACCAGAAACACTATCATTCCATTTATCTTCATATCATTTACAGCAAGTACATAGGATTCGTGTACCAAGATCATGAATGCTGTCTGAATCACAGAGTTCTGCAATCTCTCTCCACTTAAATTGTTTACATTGTATTTTTGTTCCATTCAAAATAGACAACTCACATTATGCTATACCTGGTGAAGGTTTGCTCACTAACCTCCCTTTGCTGATATCACATTGCTGGCACACGACCTCCATTTGATGACATACTGGATGACCAGCTTGCTGTTTAAGCTCATTGGGCTTTGATATATTCAGTCCCTTCCTCCAGATCTTTGATACAGATATTGATCATTGATTATCCCATAGTGATCTCTGAGGCACTCCACCAGTTACAGCTTTGTAATGTGAAAATTAGCATTTATCTCTACTTTCCATTTCCTGTTAGCAACAGCTTCATGTGTAGCAGCTCAGATGTTTACATGGCGTCCTGTGCAGTAAAATGTACTCAATCAGCTAAAATGATTAGTTCTATTTTCCTCTGTAACTCGTTAAATAGGCAGAATAATCTCTTCCAGAACAGTCTCATGGTAACGATAATGACGGGCTGAATGAGATGGCCTCCTATCTCTGTCACAGTTTCGAGGGGTGGATGGATGGCACAATACATGGGGCCATGGCAACAGCATCGAGGGTAGTTTGAAGGAGCGATACATGGGGTAGAAGCAGCAGTATATCTCTGTAACAGCATTGAGCGTGGATTACGAGAACAACACATGGCGTAGGGACAGCAGCATGTCTTTGTAACAGCCTCGAGGGTGGATTGAGGGAACAACACATGGGGTAGGGGCAGCACTTTGTCATTCGGCGCCACCAGTCAGAATGCTCATGGCTGATCCAATTGTATTTGACCATCCGTCTCCTGTCTGTTCCTAATAAATATTGACTCTCCTGTCCAGCAAAGATGTGTCGAGCTCACCCTTGAATATCTTCAAAGACCGAGTCCTCACTGCTCCCTGAAGATGAGGACCCTACAGATAGTACAATATAACGTGAAAGGGGCGACCTTATTTCAGTGTAGGACCAGTTATTTTAAACTGTGTTAACCTAACATGAAATCGCCACCTCTTTTGAAACACAAGGACAGAAAATTTAGGCATAGACATAAACCATTCAGCCCTCTAAACCTGTCCAATAGTACCACTGACTCTTTTCAATCAAATATGTATTAAACTCATTCTCTGCTCCTGTCCCAGGAAGAGAATAACTAATAGCATGACACCACACGAGCATTAAAAAAGCAGAATTAGGACATTCGGCCCATCGACTCTGAATGCCATTTAATACTGGCATCATTCTCTTGACTACTCTCAGTAACTCTTGACATGCTTATTCATCAAAAACCTATCTATCTCCGTCTTATAAGCACTAGTGTCTGTGTCTCTGTGGGTCCGTATGTGCACTTGTGTGTGTTTGTTCATGTGTCTGTGTGTTTGTGTATTTATGTGCTGACATCGGTTCATCTGTGTATTAGCCTGTGCGTTTTACTTGTGCTTGTGTCTATTTGTGTGCGACTGTCTATGTCTCCGTATGCCACAACCTGTGTGCGGTTCTATCTCCGTGTAAGGACGGTGAGTATCAGTATATTAGCGCGTTTACATAGGTCTCTGAAGATTTTTGTTTCTGTATCTCTCTGCAATGAGATATTTGTTGTTTTGGGAGGGAGAATATTGTGAGAACAGACAGAATGGCTAAAGTGCGAATTTCCCTTCACTGAACATTGTTTTTTACTCAGTTGGAGGGATGTCACGGAATCTCCATACGACATGTTCCGGTCCACTCCGGCTCATACCAGTGTCCTCCCTAGGTGGCCGGGGAGTGGGGTTTGGTGGCTGGAGTGGAGGGACCAAATATCGTGTGCTCCACCATCTGGCTTGGCCCTTTCTCTCCCATTACAGTCCGTTTCTCCTGGAATGGGAGAAAGGGGGGAGGGAGTGATAGAGGGGGTGTATGGCATGCTGTTAGTGCTGGTGTTGGTGGAGGGGTAGGGGGAATGGTCTGGAGTCCGGAGGGAGTCAGTCCACAGTGTTGTATCTATGCAGTGTTGCGAGTATAATGGAGGGAGAGATAGCGCACGGGGTGGGGTGGGAAAGGTGCTGAATTCAATAATGAGAGTGGCAGTGGGTGAGCCTTATTTGGAGATAGAGTGTGAGCCTTGTTAGGGGGTAGGTGCTATAACAGGTAGTGAGTGTGAGGGAGCAGAGAGAGTACGGTAGCAGTAAACCTGATAGAGTGGGGAGGATATTGATGTTTGTCCTGTGATGCTGGTCATTTCTCCAGATCATGTCAGCGTCGAGGTGACCCTCCCCGAATGTCTTGTCCAAGTCTATCACTAATAACGCCACAGACCCTGTCCCTCAGATTCCACAGAATCAGTTTAGGTGGATCTTACAAATAGGAAGGAGAAGCAAGCATTTATGTGTTATGTATCTGAACCAATGCTCTCATGCAAATTCTGTGCATTGTATGCTCTAGAAATTAGAGATGCAAATATTGTGGGTGCTGCAGTATTATTGCATGATCTTAAATTGCATCTAAAATGCGTTAACTAATGACTGCTAATGTTGTGAAAAATAAATTCTATAAGCGTATAACAGATAGGTTGAAGAGTATGTTGTGACTCAAACAAGAGAGCAGGTTATTTTGGATTTGGTGTTGTGTGGTCCGAAGGACTCATTGGTCACCTTGCTCTGAGGAATAGAGGATATGTTGTATTTTACGCGGCGCCTGCATACAATATAGAATGTTTGACCATGAAGTGGTCGACACGCAATGGTTGTTAGAGTCATAGAACCATGGAGCCCTGCAGCTTGGACACAGGCCCTTTGGACCAAAGTGGTCCGTGCCGACCAAAATGTCCATCCTGCTCATTCCATTTCCCTGCCCTTGCCCCTTATTCTTCTAAATCTTTCCTATCTGCGTATTTGTCTAAAAGCCTTTTGAACGTTGTTAATGTACGTGTCTCAACAAAACCGCTGTCTGCTAATTTCGTATGTGTACCAATCTCGGCGTGAAAAAAGTTGGCACTCAGGATCCTTTTTATTCTTTCACCTCTAACCTGATGTCCTCTATACCTTGATTCCCAAAACTGGGAAAAAGAATGAGTGCATTCACCTTATCCATGCATCTCATTATTTTATACTTTTCTATACGATTACCCCTCAGTTTCTTACACTCAAAGGAAAATATTCTGGCCGGTCCAAACTCTCCCTACAACTCAGACCGTCGAGTACTGGCAACATCTTTGTAAATTGCTTCAGTCCTCTTTCCGGTTTAATCACATCCTTCCTATGGCAAAGTGAACAAAACCGAACACAATACTCCAAGTGCAGCCTCGTCAGCGTCCTGTACAACTGCAATATAACTCGCCAACTTCTATACTCAATGCCCTGACTGATGAAGGCCAGTGTGCCAAAAGCCTTTTTCATTGCCCTGTCTACGTGCAACTACTTTCAGAGAACCATGGACCTGATCTCGAAGGTTCCCTCTGTTCCTCTATACTGCTTCACGGTCAAACATTCACCACGAAACGCCAACCTGGATTTGACTTTCCAAAATGCACACATATATTAACCTCCATTTGCCATTTCTCGACCCACTTCCCCAGCTGATAAACGTCCTGCTGCAATTTCTGATAACCTTTCTCACTGTTCACAGTACTGCCTATTTTATTGTCATCAGCCTAATTACGAATCATGCTTTGCACTTTCTCATCCAAATCATTGATATAGATAACAAACAGTAAAATGCCCATCACCGACACCTGAGACACTTTACTAATCACAGGCCTCAATTCCATAAAGCATCCTTCCAGTTTTAGCCTCTACTTTCTACCACCAAGCCCATTGAGTGTCCAATTTGCCAGATCCCCCTGGATTCCATGCTAACGAACCTTTCAGTGCAGCCTATCATGTGGAACCTTATAAAAAGCATTTCTGAAATCTAGATAGACTACATCTACCACCCTACCCTCATCAACATTCCAGGTCACTTCCTCAGAATAACGTTAAAGCATTGTGAGCCATGATATCCTCTGCACAAAACAGTGCTGACTGCTCCTTATCAAACCGTGTCTTTTCAAATGCATGTATATCTTATCTCTCAGAACCTTCTTAAGGAACTTACAAATCACAGTTGTAAAGCTGACTGCTCTATAGTTCACAACCCTCCTTGCACAAGGGCAAAACGTTCACTACCCTCTAGTCTTCCGGGACCTTCCCAGTGGCCAGCGATGATGCAACAAGATCAGTCAGGACCCCTGCAATATCTTCTTTCGCCTCTTGCTGTGTTCTTGGATACACCTGGTCAGGACCAGGAGATCTACAGAAATACTGCAATGTCTGAAAAATATGTCGTTTTCTTTAAGGTAGAATCACCAAAGAAAGGGCAAGTGACTTAATGAAGGCGAACATAATAAATTAAAGATTATATATTAATCATAGGAAGTGAGTTCAGAAGAATTTTAGACATTGTGGCAACCGGAGAATTCTCAGAAATTTGTTTGTGTGGAGTTTGGATATTCTCCCCGTGTCTGTGTGGGTTTCCTCTGGGTGTTCCGGTTTCCTCCCACAGTCCAAAGATTTACAGGTTAGGTGAATTGGCCATGCCTATTTGCCCAAAGTGTTCAGGTATGTGTAGATTCGGTGCATCAGTCGCAAAATGTAGAATCGGACAGGAATGGGTCTGGGTGGTTACTCTTCGGAGGGTCAGGGTGGACTTGTTGGGCCAAAGGGACTTTTCCACACTGTGGGCTTTTAATGATTCTGTGAAAGAAGAACAAAAAGATAACATAAATCTATAACCTGTATTGCAAAGAAAACAAAATAAAAGCAAGGGCAAACGTGGAATTTTGTAATCGGAAAAGGGGAGGTTGTTGTGGAGAACAGGGAAATGACCAAGAAAGTCACCAGTTATTTTGCATCTGTCCTCACGGAGGAAGATCCAGAAAACCGCTGAGAAATACCAAATGATCACATGGAACTTGTGGAACTCAAGATATAAAGTCAATTCATATCAGTAACAAGGTAGTAGTTGAAGGCTAGCATAGTAGTATTGTAGCTGGATTGAGCATTGCTAAGTCTGATGAGCCAGTTGTACTTCGTATCAAAATATTAGAAATAAATCTGCAATAGATGCATTAATTGTGCTGTCAATGACTGTTTTATTTTCCTGTACATTTCTGCAGAGACCGGAACTTAGTAAATGTGTTCCAAGTATTGGAGATGAATGGAAGGGATTCAAGCAACTGCAAAGGGAAGAAGAGATAGTGTGGAGAAATGTAGACCAATTAACTTGACATCTGTAGGTAAACTGATGGAATTCATTATGAAGAATGTGATATTGACAGACACTGACAGAGTCTGACAGAGTCTTCATCCTTGACAAACTTCAGAATGATTTGAACTTGTTTAATGCAACATAGAAATGGCATATTTCGATTTGCAGAAGGCTTTTTATAAGAACTCATGCAGAGAATTCATAAAAAAAGTAATGTGAATGGTAATTGGAGGAATATATAGAAGTGGAAAGTTAAAGTCAGGCTCGCCTTCATTTAAGAGAATCAGAACATAGGTGGAAGGTCATGTTAAAGAAGTCTCACAGCTTGTTAATGAGACTGTACCTGGAGTATTGAGTACAGTGTTGGTGACCCAATCTGAGAAAGAACATTCTGACCACGGAAGTTGTGCAATGGACATTCTCCAGATTCGTCCCTCAGATGGTGCGATTGCCTGATGTGGAAACTCGGCCTGAGTTCTTTAGAGTTCAAAGATTGAGAGGTGATCATAGTGAAATTTAGAAAAGTCACTAAACATATGATAAGGTGGAAATAAACAGGATTTTTCTCTGTCTGCCTACTCTACATATAAGGCAAATAATGGCAGTGACATGGAAACCTGCTGGCAGGAAAGATTAGGGAGAATTCCCAGATATTCTACTGGTACATCAAGTGGAACAGAATAACCAGGGAACAGGTAGGACTCATTAGTGACTTACCAAGTTGCATCCAAATCAACTTAGTGGTAGGAGACAGAAGGTCTGCTGGTAGAAGTCTGTTTGTTTGACTGGAGACCAGTATCCAATCGTGTACCACAGGGATCTGTGCTGTGTCACATATTATTTGTGATTCGGAGATGCCAGTGTTGGACTGGCTTGGACAAAGTTTAAAAATTACAGAACACTAAATGATAGTCAAACAGTTTATTTGGAGGCACGACCTTTCGAAGAGCATAATCACGTGATGAAGAAGAGGCGCTGCGAAAGCTGGTACGTCCGAATAAAACTGTTGGATGATAACCTGGTGTTGTGTGATTTTTAACCTTGTTATTTGTAGTATTCATAAATGATGCAGCTGTGAATATGGAGGGGGTTGGGGTGAGTGTGATAAATCAGTTTGCGTTTGACACAAAGTTGGCACTGAGGAGGAAGGCCTTATATTAACAGGAAGATATCTTAAAGTGAAGGGTTTGTTTTAATGTTTAGTGAGGATTTGAGGATTGGCTTTCATCCAGAGGCTGTTGGGGTCAGGAGTGCACTTTCTGAGAGGGCAGTTGGCACAGGTAACTTCATAACCGTTAATAAATACATGGTCGTGCCCTTGAAGTGCCATAACACACATGGCTATGGGCATCGTATCGGAAAGTGGGACTAATGTAGAGTATTTACGACAGTAGAGTCAGTGCTTCTGTGACTGTATGGTTTGGATGGTCAATCATTAAGCAGCATAAGACAGGAATTGATGAGTTTCTAAAGAATGTATTGACTAGGGTTATAAAAGTGAACTTGTCTCCAAGAGCTAGAACAGGGAAAGCCAAAAGTTTCTAATGCCCTGCTCCCTTCCTGATGTTTCTGTGCAGTGTGCGGGAAAGCTCTGCCATTGTTGTCACAATCTCTTAAATATTGGGAAGGCAGCATTTGTCTGGTTGAAAGGACTATGTTTCCCATTCCCTTTTTCAAAGCTCGTTGCCAGTGTTCTATTTGGTTTTATCGTTCAAGAACTCAGAACAATTTGATATAATTGAGAGTCTTGCTCGGCCGTTTCAGAGACCCGTGCAGAGTTTATCACATGTCTGTGTCTGGAGACACTTGTGGGTCAGACCAGAAAGCACGGGAGATTCACTTCCTGAAAGTACATTTGGACAGGAACAGATGTTTAAAATGGAAGTTAGATTCAAGGTCAATATTACTGGCACCAGATTTTATGTCTCGATATTTTGTTAATTGTTTTTAACTTCCACCAGCTGCCAAAGCATTATCCTGGTCTGGAACAGTAATTAGTGACATTTGCCCAAGAGCACCATCTCCACATGGGGACCTATCGGAAACCACACTGAGCACATTATTTCTGTGCTGCTTGACAGCTCTGTCAAAAATAACTCCCACCAATGTGATGATCGGGAGACGGGACTGAGGGGGTGGTAAATGGTCAGACGGTAGTCACTCCCTTGTTATGGGACTGGATATAGTTGAGGAACTTTCTACGTGGCCAGGCAGATGTCAGAGTTGGAGCTGGATTGAAGCAGCTTCCCCAGGGATACGACTTGTTGTGCAGTACAATCGTCAGTCCTATTGCCGCAATTGTGTCCAGGTCCATTGCCGTTATCATATCTACTGTGTTCAGCTGTTTCTTCATGTCACGTGCAGCGACTCGAATTGGTTGAAGACTGGCATCTGTGATTCTGTGAGCATCATGAGGAGGATGAGGTGGATTATCGACTCAACATTTCTGGCTCAGGATGGTGCAGATACTACATCCTTGTCTTTTACACTGATGTACAGGGCTGGGGATATTTGTGGAGCCCTCTCTTCCTGTAAGTTGTTTATTAATCCATCGACATTGATGACTGAATGTGGCTTGACTGCAGAGTTTCGATCTTATATGTTTGTCTTGGGATCATGTCCCCCTCTCCACCAGAAGGTAGTTCTGCTGTTTGTAATGTAACCAGTCAAGTGTGGTCGCTTTAGTTGGTTGTCATCAGGTTTAGATACACATGGTCCTGACTCTGGCACGTTCACCCAAACTCGGCCCTTAACCATCACTCGGCTTGATGATAATGGTAGAGTGATGGATAATCCTGGAGGAAAGGTTATGGATTGTGATAGAATGAAATTCTGCTGCAGCTGATGCTGTGCTCTACAGCATCACATGATAACCCAGTGTGAGCTGCAATATCTGCATATCAATTATACTGACTTTCTCCCAGTTCACACCCAAACCATTCACCCATCAGCCCTGTACTCAGTGACCTAACCTGGTTTCTGATGTGCAAACACATCCAGTTTCATAATCTCATTCTGCTTAGGATCTCTCCCTGATGTCACGCCTCTAATTTGTTACATCACTCAAACACTTCAACATATTAATCTGAATCATTTTCTTTCCCATCATAACATCTTCTATATTTGAAGTGAATGTTTTTTCCTCTGTTTTTTTCCCTGACCATGATTAAGACCTCAGTCGTGTCAGCGATGTCAGCCTTATGTCGTTTCAGAGCCAATGAACTTGTGCACTTTGTGTTTTTGTTCACTTCCCAATGTACAGCACTCTGTATTGGACAGGGCATTTGAGCAGATTCAACACACATCTTTGGAAAATGTTCAAAAACATAAATTTCTGAAGAAACTAAGCAGGTCTGGCTGCATCTTGTGAAGTGAAAGCTGAGTTCATCTTTCGTGTCCAGTGATCCTTCGTCAAAGCTCTCAGATTCTGCAGCAATTTGTGCATTTTTATTGATTGAAAATTTGTGCTGTGCCTATTCATTTCTGGAGAAACTCACCAGGTCTGGCAGCATCTGCAGAGACAGAGAAACAGAGCTAGCGTTTCAAGTCCAGTGTGACACTTCTTCAGAACTGAAAAGGATTGGAAACTAGGCATTTTCGTTCCTTGCCAGAGGTGGGGAGTAGGTGACAGAGAAAAGAGGGTGTGCCAACAGATAAACAGGCTTTTAGCACTGGTGAACGAGAAGATGGTATAAAATGAGTTTAAATTAAGATGTGAATGGGGTAAAGGGGTTCTCTCTATTGAGTGCAAGATAAAGGAGAAAAAACCACATAAGGTCATACGGAGGCCAGGAGGGAGAATGTTGAGCATGTGGTATTATATAGATCTGGCCAGAGATATATTTTCACTGTAGAGATCACCACTGTCAGAAAAAGGAATTCAGGTGCTTGACAGCTTATTGGCATTAGTAAGATTTTCATGCTGCCTTAGTATTGTAACATAAAGAAGAAAACAAATAACAGTATGAAGTCTGAGCTGAGTGTTGTTTACCTGTCACTTTTAACATTGTTTCAAATTTGCAGGGCTGATCTTTAAATGCTTGTTCTTGAAGTTAGTATCAAATGGAGTGTAGGAGATTGAGGGGTGACATTATAGTAATTTATAAAATCAGGGGAGGCTTGGGCAGGGTGAAAAGCCGACGTCTTTTCCACAGGATAGGAAAATCAAATCAGAAAGCCATAGATTTATGGTGGAAGAGGGAAGATTTAAAAGGGAGGAAGAGGGAATTTTTTTTACACAGAGGGTGACGTGTTTATGGAATGAGCTGCCAGAGGAAGACTGGCAGATGCAAGTACAGATCCAACATTTGAAAGACATTGGACGAGCATGTGAATGGTGACCGTTTAAAGGCATATGGGCCAAGTGCAAGAAGATGGACATAGTGTAATTTGGAAAACCTGGCCGGCATAGACAAGTTGGACCAAAGATTGTGTTTGTGTGCGATATGACTGTAGGAATATAGAAAGCGAAGGAAAGGGAAGAAAAGATGTGATGTAAGCAAACTGGCAAGAAATATAAAAACAAGCAGCACGAGCTTTTCCATGTATGTAAGAAGAGTTAAAGAGGTGTGTGTGATCTTCGGTAAAAAGGAAGTCAGGAAAGTATATTGAAGATATTTGGAGGGTGTGACTGGGGAACTGGATACAGGGAACAGACAGATGATTTACACCACTATTTTGCGTCGTTCCTCACAGATGAAGGTGCTGTAAATATTTCAATGGTATAAGCAAAATGGTAATAGGAGAGAAGATCTTGAGCTATCTCTAACAGAATGAACAAGGCAATTCTCAAACAGGTAAGAGCAAGGGTAAACAGGTCATCAACAACTCATAGCTGGTTTTAAAGAAGTGGTCACAGAGTGGCTGGTGGCACTGTG
This sequence comes from Hemiscyllium ocellatum, assembly GCF_020745735.1. Taxonomy (NCBI): domain Eukaryota; kingdom Metazoa; phylum Chordata; class Chondrichthyes; order Orectolobiformes; family Hemiscylliidae; genus Hemiscyllium; species Hemiscyllium ocellatum. The sequence continues at coordinate 32,706,249 of NC_083440.1, read as the reverse complement.
TGAAATATTCCATAACTCTCTGGATTAAAGGAGTGACCCAGTGAAACTGGAGAGCCTCCAATGTGGCGCCTGTCCTCAAGAAACGAGCGAGACTGAAAGCAGGAACCATTTCGCCTCACCATTATTGCTGGGAATCTGTGAGAGTCTGTTGTTAAGGAAGGGACTGCAGAGCATTTAGAAAAGCTTCACACAGATTCAGCATGGTCTTGTTAAAGGCGAACTATATTTTGCCTGTAAAATCATGCAAAGTTTTTCTGGAAATCCATGAGAATGTAACAAGTGGACTTGATAAAGGGGAACTGGTAGACATGAGGCTTTCTGTGGATTTTCCAAAAGGTATCACAAAATAAAGGTTCTTACATAAGACAGAAGCTCATAGTATGATGGATAATGCATTAGCATGGGATGACACTTGGGAAACACTTAGAAATCGGAGAGTCAGGATTCATTGATCTTTATGAAAAAAATGTATCTACTGGAGAACCACAGATATCGGTCCGATGGCAAGAGCTGCTTACAAGAGCTGCACTCAGCTCCTTGACGGCAGGAACTGAGTGTAATATACATCCAAGTTTGAGGATGACACTGACAACCATAAGGCAGGCTGTTATTAAATGGAGAGGACTCCCAAAAAAGGAGCAGTACAACGGAGTGGCATGTTTCTGTGTATGAAACATAACGTCAGCATGTTGATGCAGAAATGTTGGTTCATTAGACTGGTCCCTGGGATGAAAGGATTGAATTATTGAATACATCAAAAACGCTGAGGCGATTATTCATTGGGGTTTAAATGAATGAGGGTGCCATGAATGAAACGGACAAGATACAGAGTGGGCTTGACAAGGTCGGTGTTGAGAATGTGATTCCACACCAGGGCAGAGTCTCGAAGTCAGGGATGTAGATTCGGAATAAGAAATATCGATTTCAAACTGAGATGTAAAGAAATGTCGACTTTCAGAAGGTAGTGAATGGCTGGAATTTCCTAACCCCGAGAGTTGTGGAGGTTGGGTCACTGATTGTATTTACAGACGGGTGGATTTGTTTGTGACATTTCAGCGAGTTGAAGGACGCAAGAGGTTAGCAGGAAAGTGGAATTGAGCCGTGGAGTACATCAACCATGTTCTTATTGAATGACAGCGCAGGTTCCAATTACTTAAGTTCTTATTTATGTTTTTGGAAAATAATTGATTATTTTCCTGGAAGTCATGATGTAAAAAGTTGCATTCAGAGACAGCAGAGAATTTGTCTGCGTTGACTTTGTGTGGGGAATAGGGGCTGTATTCAATGCGAATCTGGGCCTTTAACATGACCTACATCCGGAGCAGAAGTGACTGAGAGGAGAAGCCTGAAAAGAGGGATTGGGGGAGGGAGGTCACTGACTGACCCAGCCTGGATTTTCCAATACATTTGCCAAACTACACCAAAACCATCGGAGTGGCCTCAATCTGCTCCTGCACAGCAGGACCGAAGGGCTGAATGGAACATCAGAACATAGGGCTGACGGACACGTCTGGGCCATTCCGCACTTTGACATTATTCCACCAGTCAATAAGGTCATGGTTCATCTCATTGTGTTCCCAGTTGCACTTTTCTCTGATTTCACAATGATCCCTGATTCACCTGTCTATGGAAAATCAGACAAAGTCAGCCTCGATACAATATGAAGATTCATCCCTCCCAATCTTCTGGGAAAGAGAATTCCCTCTAGAATGAATTCCCACTTTGTGAATTTCTCCTCACTCCAGTTCTGACTGATGTTGGAGGGTGTCACTGTTTCCTTTTCTAGTCCCACTCCTCCACTGCTCGCAACAAATTTTAAATGTAACCAGGTTGGTGATATGTCTGATGATAAAGGTCTCAGACTGGGTTAGGTTCAGTTATCAGAACAAGTCAGTTGGATTTCTTCAGTTAGCTACAAGTAATTAACAGAATTAACTGAGAGTATGATGGATATGTGTTTCGCACTGCAGCCGAGTTTGAACATTCTCCACGTATCTGTGTGGGTTCCCTCCCAAAGCGCCAGTTTGCTCCCAGAGTACACAGATGTGCAACTTACAGTGGATTGGCCATGCTAGATCCATCCTTTCATTTTCTACAAGGTCACGAGGACGCCACATACTGATTACTTCCTGATGGGCTTGTGGTCAAAGGTGCTTTTGTTTTTAAATTTCTCCTCAAAAGGACAGGTAATATGGAACGGTCCAACTACTTGGAGGATTCCGTGGCATCGAGGCCAGTCCCATCTTTCGCAGCATCGAGGACAGGTCGATCCTCAGCACAGTGTGGCACTTAGTGTTTACATACCAAAGTATATGCACAGCTTGATGCAGCCACATGCAAACCTGGCTGTGAAGATGTGGATGCCATTGGGCAAGTTCTTTCCTCCTCTTATCCAAAGTTTGGTACATGGTGTCCCTGCGGACCCAGTCCATATTACGCCTCCAGATCAAGTTTAAAATGGCTCGGGTAACTGCAATGACGAAGGTTCTGCAAATGGGCCAGGACTCAGGTTTGTACAACAACAGAGCGAGTGCCTTATCCATGATGACAAGGATTTTATCCACAATTGAGAAGGAGTGATACTCTCAAAAGACCAGTTTCTGCCTGGTCTTGGTGGTGCACACCTCCCTAGATTTTGTGCATGCACCAGCCCCTCCAAACAATATTCCGAGCAACTTCAGGTGATGTGTACTGATGGTGAAAGGGGACGAAGGATCAATCAGTACAGTTCTCAAAGGTCATTCCCTCGCTATTACCTCAAATTATCTTTGCACCCAATGCCAGTTTGAAGTGGCTGCAGATGCTCATCAGTCTGCACACTGGCAGAGGATCCAATCAGGACACAGTGGATTTCGGACCATTCGGAGTAGCCATTTTGGCGCGAGCGATTTGGCGCGGCCTATTTGGTGCTGCATATTTTGCCGCAGACCCATTTAGGTGCAGAACTCTTTGGTAGTCATCAACGAAAACCAACATAATAGTAGAATTATTAAATGGGTTGTTTCCAGTACTTTCTAGCTATTATTAAAATAACTAGTCATCAAGGAAAAAAAACAACTGTAGAGGGAACTTTACAAGTGATTAACAAGTGCAGAGAAATTTTACCGGAAGCTTGCCAAGGAACGATGCTGAATGCTGACAAATGGGACTAGATTAGGTTGGGATATCTGGTCGGCATGGACGAGTTGGACCGAAGAATCTGTTTCCGTGCTGTACATTTATCTGACTGCATGACTTAAAGTAGGGTCATGTGGCACAAAATCAGAGTGGGTAGAATGGAGTATCGCCAAAGTTTGGGAAAAAAAACATAGTTGGCGTTATGTTCAGAATTCTGAAACGTAGTCAGGAGCTGCAGCACAATACACACCAGGAGATAGAAAAGATGGGTAGAAAAGCAATGTACAGTAGTCATTGGCAATTTCAATACATGGGGGGGACTAGGAAAATCAGGCTGGTAGTGTTTTGCAAGAAAAATAATTTGTGGAATATCTTCGATAAGGTTTTTTGGAGCAGCTTGTGTTGGAGCCCATTCAGGAACAGGCAATACTGGATTTAGTTTTGAGGCAGACTATTTAAGAGATCTTAAGGTAAAGGAACAGACAGGAATCAGTGATCATAATACGTTTGAAGTTATTCTGCAATTTGAGACGGAGAAGATAGAATCAGAGGTAATGGTATTTCAGCTGAATAAAGGTAACTGCAGACGCATGAGGGAGGAGCTGGGTAGAATTGACTGGGAGAGGGGTCGAGCATGAAAAACAGTGAAACAGCAATGACAGGAGCATCTGGGAGTAATTCAGGAGACACGACAGAGATTCTTCCCGAGAAAAAAAAGAAGCATGGTACGGAGGGTTCGAGGGAGTGGTGGTGGGGGGGATGAAGTAACCATGGCTGACTAGGTTATAGTCCAACAGGTTTAATTGGAAGCACACAAGTGTTCGGAGCGCCACTCCTTCATCAGGTGTTTTTGTCGGAAGTCAGGGACAGAATAAAAGCAAAAGAGCAAGCATATAATGTGAGGAAGGGCAGAGGAAAATCAGACAATTTGGAAGCTCACAAAGACCAACAAAATCATAAATATGGAAGAGAGAGATTAAATGTAGCTAAGTGTGAAGTGATTCACTTTGGTAAGAGTAACAAGAAGATGGAGTACTGGGCAATTGGTCGGATACTTGGTAGTGTGGATGAGCAGAGGGATCTTGGTGTCCATGTACACAGATCTCTGAATGTTGTCACCCAGGTAAATAGTGCTGTGAAGCAGGCATATGGCGTACTGGCTTTTATTGGTAGAGGAACTGAGTTCCGGAGTCCTGAGGTCATGTTGCAGTTGTATAAGACTCTGGTGCGGCCGCATCTGGAGTATTGTGTGCAGTTTTGGTCACCATACTATAGGAAGGATGTGGAGGAACTGGAACGGGTGCAGAGGAGGTTTACCAGGATGTTGCCTGGCATGGTAGGAAGATTGTATGAGGAAAGGCTGAGGCACTTGGGGCTGTTTTCATAGAGGTGACTTGATAGAGGTGTACAAGATGATTAGGGGTTTAGATAGGGTTGACAGTGAGAACCTTTTTCCACGTATAGAGTCAGATATTACGAGGGGGCATAGCTTTAAATTAAGGGGTGGTAGGTATAGGACTGATGTTAGGGGTAGATTCTTTACTCAGCGAGTCGTGAGTTCATGGAATGCCCTGCCAGTAACAGTGGTGGACTCTCCCTCTTTATGGGCATTTCAACGGGCATTGGATAGGCATATGGAGGATAGTGGGCTAGTGTAGGTTAGGTGGGCTTGAATCGGTGCAACATTGAGGGCTGAAGGGCCTGTACTGCGCTGTATTTCTCTATGTTCTATGTTCTAAATATGAGGGTAAGCTTGCCAATTAAATCAAGGAAAATTGTAAGATTTCTTTAGATTTATAAAGGGCAAAGGCAAGACAAAAGTGGACATTGAGCTGCTGGAAAATGGCACCGAACAGACCATCAATATCAGCAGAACTATACTCCAGCACAATCTGTAACGTCACAGCCCAGCATGTCCCCCACTCAACCATTACCATCAAACCAGAGAATCAACCCTGGTTCAATGGAGAATGCAGGAGAGCATGCCAGGAGCAGAACGAAATGGATCATCCACTCAAAACCTCTGACTGAAGATTGCAACGAAAGCTTCAGCCTTATATTTGGCACGGATGTGCCGGGTTCTTCCATCATTGAGGATGGGGATATTTGTGGAGACTCCTATTCTGGTGAGTTGTTTAATCGTACGCCACCATTCATGATCGGATTTGCAGGACTGCAGAGCTTAATTTTGATACATTGGTTCTGTGATCGCTAAGCTCTGTCTGTCCCTTGCTGTTTATGCTATCTGGCATGCAGGTATTTCTGTTTGGAAGCTTCAGTAGATGAACATTTTATCTTTATATATTCTTGGTTCTGCTCCTGGCATGTACTCCTGCATTCTCCATTGAACCAGGGTTAATCCTCTGGATTGATGGTAATGTTTGCGTGGGGGACATGCTAGGCAGTGACTTTCAGATTGTGTTGGAGTATAGTTCTGCTGCTATTGATGGTCCACAGTGTCTTGTGAACGCTCAGTCTTGAGTTGCTAGATCTGCTAAAAATCTGTGCCATTTAGCATGGCGATAGTAGCACACAACACAATAGAGTTTATGAAGACAATAGACTTTGTCTCCACAAGGACAGTGTGGTGGTCACTTTTACCGATACTGTCATGGACATATACATCTGCAGTTGGTAGGTTGGTCAGGTGTGTTTTTTGACCCGCTCATTCTTTCCCTCACCATCTGCTGCAGACCCAATCTAGTAGCTATGTCCTTTTGGACCAGACCAGCGTGATCAGTAGTACCGCTGCCAAAACAATTCTTGAGGGTCGACTTTGAAATCTCCCGGCCAGAATACACTTTGTGCCCTTGACGCAGTCAGTGTTGTTTAACATGGAGGAGGACTGATTCAGATGAGGAACGACGTTACGTGGTAATCAATGAGAGACTCCTTTGTCCATGTTAATTTCTGTTATTTCCATAAGGTATGATTCCGTGAGTATGGCTATGTCGGGCTGATTCTTGACTAGTCTGTAAGGCAGTTGTTCCAATGTTGGCACTAGACCTCTGATGTTAGTAAGGAAGACTTTGCAGTTTCTACAGTGATGTTTCTAATGTTGACTTTTCCGGTGCACATTTCGATGACAGGTGGTCCATCCTGTTTCATTTGTTTGAAACTTTGTAGCAATTGGTACAACTGAATGACTCATTGGACCATTTCAGGGGGTGATTGGGAGTCACTGACATTGCTTTGGGTCTGGAGTTGCATGTCAGCCAGACCAGGTGAGGACGGAAGATTCCTTCATTGCAGGATCTTGGTGACCAGGTGAATTTTTCTGACAATCGGCAATGATTTCATTCTCATCAGTAGATTCTTAATTCCAGGGATATTTTTACGTTATTGAATTGAATTTCCACCATCTGCAGTGGTGGGATTCAACCACAGAACAGGAGCTGATTTTTCTGGATTGATAATCTGTTGGTAACACCATGAGGCCTACTTGGAACCACATGTTGTACTCAGCTGCTATTTCTTGTGATACCCAGTTTTTCATTCATTACTTATGTTATGTTCATTACTATGCTGATAATGGCTGCCATCCCAGATAATTTACTTCAAACAATATCATAGAGCTGGGTTACTGACAGCTAAACAGAACCCATTAGGCCAATAAATTAGTTCCATGGAAAAAGCAGAGTTTTTAAATAGACTATGCCAAGAGCAGCAGGAAATGATAACCACCAGCCCGCCTCCACGACCCCCTCCACACACACACACACACACACACACACACACACACACACACACACACACACACACACACACACACACACACCGGTACTGTATGAGGGACTAGGCCAAAGAATCTCAGTGAGAGGACTAACTGACAGAGGTGAAATCATGATCTTAGTTGTGAGTCAAATAATGATTGATAAAGTTTGCACACCACTTTCCTATTTATGTAATTCAAATTTCAATTTATATAGCTCAATATCAGGGATGTATTTTAACAACCTTATCCCTTAGTACTTTGCATATATTAGTGGGTGCAGAAAATCATTTTGTTCCTGTATTTTATATTGCATAAGTGCATTTTATTAATATTATGTCTGCTAATTCCTCATTGTAAATGTATCCTTAAATCTGTTCTTCATATGAGTTATAAAGAGTGACATTCCAATTCTGGTAAATGGGGAACATCACTGTCCCTCCACCCAGTCGAATCAGCCATGTCCCCCAGTCCTCTCCGTCTTCTGCCTTTTCCCCAATATCATAATCACAATGTAATTGAAGTCCATTAAATGACACTTCATCACAGTTCCTTAACATTGATAACATCAACAGCATGACCCAAACCTGCCCTCCCTGATCCTGGAATAACAATCTGAACTGCGTTTGTCATGTGCAATTCTTTGTTAACGTAACCATGCCGTTTGTTTGTTGTAACCCACGTTTGTTTTGGCACATTTTGCTATCAGATCATGGATGATAGATGTATTCTCAATGTTTTACTGATTTTGCAATGACTGATCAGTATTTACGGAATTTATTTCTGTATTTATGAACAGAGAAGCATGTTTGTGTTCCGTTAAACTTCTGGCATTACTTTCATATCCAAGGCTGACTGAATGATTACACACAATCAATCTGCCATCTTCAACATTCCTTCCTTCAGTCGCACTCACATATCACACCCAGAATGCATAAATGTTCAACGTTATTTTGAATTTTAATAAAGTAGTATTGAATTCAAAGGAGTTAAGTGGAGCTATTTGTTCAGCGACTGTAATGATGTCAGTCTCCATGGATCGTATGCGTCCCTAGAGAGTTTCTCTCATCTATCAATAAGGGAATGCTTTCAGTGTTGTATCCCATAGTGTGATCGAGAGCATGGCCAACAGCAGTAACAGGGATTAGCAGCTTCAGAGAGAAGGACAGGAGAGATGGCAATCTGGGAACATTAGACTGGAACGTTCCAACAATGGAGAGGAGTTTATCCTATGGTCTGTACTGGCTTTCACAGCCTTGGATATCATTAGCATTGCGGATTGAAGATGTACTGATGGTTATTCAAGCTGGTTACTATCCTATCCTCGCTATAGTTGGTGTTCCTGGTAAGTCACTCTGTCTGTTTAGTGAAATGTTCTGAACTGAATCGATTCTCATGATATGAAGATTGTGGAAAGGTGCAAGCCAACGTTTTCAGCTCCAATCAAAGATTTCACTCCTTAGAAATTATAACTAGCAAACTATTATTTAGAAATTACTCACCAATACGCAACGATAAAACACACTGTTCTCAACCTCTTCGATTCATTTTCTCCTGCAAAGTTTATATCCCCAATCCTGTCTCATACCACAATTAAGACGTCGCAGTCTCCTCCTCAGCCTCAGTTCAATTCCTGAATAAACCATCATTTTTGCCTTTGTTAATTCCAGATACATCTGTTTCAAGTCCCATTCTAACCACGTGTACATTGCAAAATAATTGCACTTGAGATGTTTAACTTGTTCTCTGCAGAAAATCTGAATGATGGGCAGACAGTGTATGGTGGGTCACGTCAGTGACTCACATTCTAGAACCACAGAATAATAATCTGTGGATATCGGCTTGCCTTATGCCCAATAGAGAAGGCAGTGGGTCATCCTTTTCTGGTCAAGTCTCTGTTTAACTGCAAACCCATGGCAATTTGTTTTACTATTTATTGTCCTGTAGAACAGCTGAACCAGCCACTCAGTTCAAGATCTACATAACATGCTGGCCTGACCATGGCTGCACACATCCCGTGAGGGCAGAACAAAAGGAAAGGTAGCTTCCTTCCTCTGCCTGCATCCCATATTCCAAAGGCTCATTTCCATTCAGGTAGGAAGCCATACACTGCTTTAGATGTATCCTTTGTGTTTGAGTCTCTCCCCAGAGTGATGTCCATCTCCATGGGCACCTCTGGCGCTGGCTTTATTGATGCTGACCAACAGATGTAAGAATGTTTTTTAAATTCTACATCAGTGGCAGTGCATTGCAAATGAATGGTTTCCTGTGTCACACGAAAGAAATGGAGCCAGCTAAGTGAGGGAAAGGAATTATTGTGATCAAACCTGAGAGTGTTGTTGAGGCAGTATTTGGGGTATTGTGGACAGATTGTCTTTCCTTTATATGGAGTGATCTCCTTCCCACAGAGAGTGTGAAGAGGAGTTCCACCAGATTAATCCCTGGGATGATGGCACCATGAGGAGTGAGTGAAGGTTGATCTGTAGTACTGTGAGAGAATAAGAGGTGATTGCATTGAACCCTGAGAGGGACGGACAATCACTCCTTATATTCTAAACAGTCAATGAGAAGGTGATAAATTCTATGACTGGTATTTCATTCGGGATGCATGATTCAGGATAGTTTAAGTGCCTGGGCGGATGTTACACCCACCCACCCCAACCCATACTCCCCATTGTTACACAGAGAGGTCCAAGTTTTGAATAAACTCTTCCCCCATTAATACAGTACAGTTGGTGTGTGATCCTGCACTGAATGTCATATTATCCACCACCCCGACAGCAGCCACAATACCTTCATTCTAAAACAGTTAACTATTCCCAACAGCTTCTGACCTTCATGAAGAACATGAATCTATCTTCTCAGAGATGCAAGGTACTTCCTTAAGGTTTAGAACAGAAGACTAAAAGACATTGGAGCATAAATTAGGACAGTTAGCCTATTGGGTCTGCTCCGTCATTCAATCATCACTGATAGGTTTCTCAAACCCATTCTCCGACCTTCTCCCCATAACCCTGTATCCCCTGGATAATCAAAGAGTATCTATCTCTGTCTCAAATACACTCAATGACCTGCCCCCAAAGCCTTCTGCGGCAATAAATTTCAAAGATTCACCATTCTATGGTAAGTTCTCATTTTCAATTCTTCTCGTAGTAAATGCTCCCAATCATAATTGCAATTGCCCTCCTAACTACTGCCTCAACCTACAAGCTGACCTTGAGAGAACCCTGCACTAGAACTCCCAAGTCCGTTTGCACTTCAGATTTCTGAATTTTCTCGCCATTTTGGAAATAGACCATGCATCTATTCTTCGTGCCAACGTGCATGACCTCACATTTTCCAACGTTGGAATGCACCTGACTATCTCTTTACCTGTGATAATCTTTGTTCATCCTCCCGACTTCCTCAATATGACCTGTCCGTCTGCCTATCTTTGTATCGTTTGCAAACTTAGCCAGTGTGCCCTCAATTCTCTCATCTAGATTGTTAATGTAACAAGTAAAAAGTTATGATTCCAACATGGAGCATTCTGGATCACCATTTGTCACTGGCTGCCACCCTGAGAAGTACTATTTTATCCCTACTCACAGCTTTCTGCCAGACGGACAAACTTCTACCCATGCCACCACCTTGCCTCTAACAACACGGACCCTTATCATACTCAGTCATCTCCTGTGTGACACCTTGTCAAAGGCCTTCTTGAATTCCAGGTGGATAACATCCATTGGCTGTGTTTGGTCGAGCCTGCTCATTTCCCCTTCAAAGAATTCTAATAGATTTGTCAGGCATTAACTTCCCTTGATGAAATCATGCCAACTTTGCCCTATTTTACCAAACACTTTCAAGCATTCAGAAATCTCACCCTTCACAGTGGATTCCAGGATCTTACCCACGACAGAGGTTAAACTATTCATGGTGGGTTTTTTTTTTGTCTTTTTCCTTACTCTCTTGTTAAAAAGAGGTGTCATGTCAATTGGTTTCCAGTGCTCTGGGATCGTTCCTTACTCTAGTAGTTCCTGAAAGATCACCACAATTGCCTCCACTCCCCCTTCAGCTATCTCCCTTATAATACTGGGATGTAGTCCATCTGGTCAAGCACAGTTCTCCATGGTGGGGGCCATCATACTCAGCTCTGGCCCCTCAATCTCTTGAATGTTTAAGGTATTACCCATGCCTTCCACCATGAAAGCTGATGCAAAGTAATTATTCAGTTCCTTGGCCATTTTCTCGTTCCCCACTGCTATCTCTCCAGTATCATTTTCCAGCAGCCCAATGTTCACTTTTGCCGCTCTTTTATGCTTTATATATCGAAAGAAACTGTTACAGTCTTCCTTTATATTCCAAGTTACCTTCTGCCCAGCTCCTCCCCCACCCATTTACGTATCTCTCAGAACTCTTTACCCCCATTCCCCAGTTGCCTTATGAAGTGGTTATGCCTGAAACGTCGATTCTCCTGCTCCTTGGTTGCTGCCTGACCTGCTGTGCTTTTCCAGCGCCACACCTTTCAACTGCGATCTCCAATATCTGTAATCCTCACATTCTCTCAGCCTATAAAAGTAAGTGATGAAAGTATTTGTACTCTTTCTGACATGTTACCTGAGAGAGTGATCATTTGTGGAATGGGAACAGAAATTTAGTGTTTTTCTGTGTAAGATCGATTGGAGATCCAAATCAAGATTGGGGACCTAACAGTGAGAGTGACTTCCCTCTTCACTTCCCTGTGTAAGAGCATTGAGCAGCTGAATGGTCTCCTCCTGCTGTCTCTGTGCGACTCATGGGGCAGAATGGCCTCCTCCTGTTCATATATCAGTGACTCAAGGGGCTGAATGTTCATCTGTTGATCCAGTGTAAGTGAATCAAGGAGCTGAATGGCCTCCTCTTGTTCCTGTATAATGGACTCAAGGAGCTGAATGGCTTCTTCCACGTCTGATTGGCCAGGGCCAAGGGCCTGACTGGGTTACCCCTGGTTCCTGATTAACAGCTCGATGTGCTGACTAGTGTGATGACGCTGTAGCTTTCAGATGTTATTTGTCCTGGTTTCTTTTCACAGAGAGATTGAACGATCGTTACCAAGATGGTTAGTTAAGACCACTGAGTAAACAGCGAGGGAGGCCTTGTGTTTATTTTAATGCAGCCTGAATGGGTGTGGCCAGCTCTCACACATTAGGATCTCTGGATTTTGGTTTCTCAGCAACATCAGAAACTATTGGGGTCTCCACAGAGTTGGAAGCTTCAGTGACTATCTCCTGGCTGCTATTCTCGCTGACCTTTTTTACTGGATGCTGCTATTCCCCCCCCCCCCCCTCCTGGAGAACTGTATGTGAGAATTTGTTTATTTTTGGCCAAGTGGTTCTGTTTATGGGATATGGCTATTTTGGTACAGTTAGTTAGAAATAGGATTGTGTCTACTATTCTGTTAAGTTTTTGAATCGTGTTGCTATTCTAATTTCCTCTTTCTTTGATTATATTTTAATGATAGTGCTCAAGTAAACAGTTTTGCTTAACATCGAGTAGTTTCACCAATCACATTACATCTGAACCAGTTGTTATATCTGCCTTTAAAATAACATAATGGTTGAATTTAAACTATAACTTCAAAATATTTTTAAGGGGCTTTGGTGTGGTCCTTAATAATGGACTCCTTGCTTCTTGTGTAATAGGCAGGAGGGTCTGAATGGGCTATCCCTCTTCTTGTTCAGTACTTTCAATGGGCTGAATGGCTTCCTCATATTCCTGTGAAGTGAGCTTGAGTTGCTGAATGACTTCCTCTGTTCCCTGTGGAATTAAGCAGCATCTCACAGTAATGTTACATGAATGCTACATATTCTTTCACAGCACAAGCCTGAATGTTGCCTGGGTCTTGCTGCACATGGACACAGACTGTTTCAGGAGCTGACGGGGGGACGTATTGTTGTGAACATTGAATAATCTTCAAGAACCATCCCCTCTTCTGAAACTTTGTGTTCTCATCATATGTTCATAGCAATAGGTCATGGTATAGGAGCAGGGGGTGCTTATTTCAAACAGAGGGTATTGAATGTCAGCAATTCGCTTTTCCATCATGTTAGGAGAGCTAGATGACAAAGTATTTAAAGAAGGGGTAGATGGATTTGTCCTGAGAGAGAGTTAAGGGCTATGAAGATTTGGACATTGAAGAGGATTTCAGACCTAGAGCAGATCACCCATGATCTTAGTGAAGGGAAAGGCAGGCTTGAAGGGGATGAGCGTCCTGCCCCTGTTTCTGATGTTCTCATATTCGAAGGTTAGTGGATGCTATTTTCTTGGTAGGGCGGTTATTGATGTTGTAATCAGCAATTTGAGCCATCTCTGGATGAGGTATGGGGACTGTATTCACAGTTAATCTGGGTCTACAACATGACCAATAAATTAAGCACAATTTGCAGAGAGGGGACGCTCTGTGAAGAGAGATGAGGGGCCTCTTTCATACCCAGCTTTGGTTTTAAAATTACATTTCCTAAATCCCCTCAAACCGTGTGTGACAATACTGAGGGGCTGAATGGTCTTCATGTTTCTGTGCACCAGGTGATAGCAGTAAGTGGCCTCCAATTGCTCCTGTCTTGCAGGTTTGAGGGGCTGAATGGAACACAGGAACATGGGACTGAGGAGCAGGAGTGGGTCATTAGACACTTTGACCCTTCTCCACCAGGCACTTAGATTGTAGTTGATTAGGTTGTGGTCTCAGCCCCACTTTCCTGTCTGTATCCTATGTCCTATCCACAGTTCCCTGTCAAGTGTTAAACTAACTCAGCCTTGGATCAATGTGGACATAGAGGCACGATAAACTTCCAGTGAAGAGGATTCTGACTTGAAAGGTTGTTTCAGAATTTCTCTTCATACCTCTTAGAGAATCAGAGAGTCATGCAGAACAGAAACAGACCCATTAGTCCAATCTGTTCACTCGGACCAGATAACCAAATCTGATCTAGTCCCATTTGCCAGCATGTGGCCAGTATTCCTCGTCTTTCAGACACATTTTAAATGTGCAATTGTACCGCCTTCACCACTTCCACCCACTGCACTTTCTGTACACACATTACTCTCCGCGTGAAAAAAATTTTCCCCTGAGGTCGCTTCCAAATTATTCCCCTCTCGCCTTCAACCTATGCCCTCTTGTTTAGGATTCCTTATCCTGGGAAACAGACTGCGACTAATCAGTCTATTCATGCACACTTTATTTTTAGTTTGCACACATTGCTGTGATGAGAAACAGTGAGGGAGGGACAGTGCAGTATAGGCCACTCATTCTCCAGCAGATCACATTTTGCTCCTCTCTGAGTTGAGTCACACAACAATATCATCCTCGCCCAAACTGGACCATGTGAGGTTTCCTTCAACATTGTCTGAACTATGTCTTCATCACATTCCCTGCTCCATGCAGGTACATTGTCCGAACCATGTCTGCATCACATTCCCTGCTCCACGACAAAAAAAGACCTTAATTTCTGGCACCAAAACACCAATAACGTGTGTGACTGAACTCTTCCTAAAACCATTAAATGATACCAGGGCACTGATTACTGTCCAGTCTCTCCTCCCCATTGACTGTGTCTGCAATCTGTCCCTCCTCTCCCTAACTGCACAAGGCATACCAAGCTCAGGGTCTTTGTGAAAATAAAGGCTAGAGTGTGCAGGCCTCCTGGAGAGTGTGAAGGTATTTTAAAATTGAAGAGAGAAAGTGAGGAGGCAATAATATCACACATTGGGCTGACGGGTGGCAGATGGAGTTTAATTTGGATTAATGTGAGATATTGGATTTGGCAAATCAAACAAGCGCAGAACCTATACAATTAAAAGTAGGGCCTGTGGTAGTGTTGTAGAACAGAGACTTAGGCACTCAGGTAAATTTGCATCTCATATAGATAGTGTGGTTAAGAAGGTGTTTAGCGTACTTGTCTTCATTGGTCAGACCTTTCAATATCGAAATATGGACGTCATGTTGAGGGTGTACAGGACATTGGTGAGGGCTCTTCTGGAATACAGTGTCCAGCCTGGTCATCCTGCCAGCTCATTCCATAGGCACACCACCCTTTGTGTAAAAACATTGCTCCTGAGGTAACATGCAGTTTTTTCCCCACTCACTTTAAACCTATGTCCTCTAGTTTTAGTCTCCCCAACCCTTAGAAAATACCTTGACTATTCACTTTGTTATTATTGACCTTCATATTATTAAGCTGGAGAGGTTTCAGAAGAGATTAACCTGGATGTTGTTGGGAATTGAGGGAGCGAGCTATAAGGGGAGGCTGGATGTCTGGGACTTTTTTTCACTGGAGAGTATGAGATTGAGGGTTTGACGTTACGTAGGTTTATAAAATCATGAGGGGTACAGAAAAGCTGAAGGGCCAATGTCTTTTCCCTAGAGTCGAGGGTTCAAGACTGAGTGATATTTTAAGTCAGAGGAGAAAGGTTTACAAAAGTCATGAGAGGTAATTACTTTAGACAGAAGTTGGCTTGTGTGTGGGAAGAACTTTCTGAGGAAGTGGTGAAAGCAGGGACAGTTACAACATTTAAAGGACATTTTGATCAGTACATGGATAAGACATCAGTTTGGATGGTGCTGTGAGTAGCTGCCCTCTCCCTCTCCCTCTCTGAATAAATCCCTGTTGGTTTTCTCCCTCTGCCAATGGCATGTGGAGGCCAGCAGAGGGGGGCATTGCATCACTTTAAGCACCACAGAGACTGCCAGATCTGCCCCACACAGAGACACACAGATACACACACAGGAATGGTTAGGGCACGGCGTGAAGCTCATCTGGTAATTTAACCTAAACATAAAGGAATGCTCAATTCGCCTCTTAAAGTGTTAAAATATGAGTGACAGAGAACTCCCAAATTCCACTGATTAAATAAAAACATCAATTTATTTTTTAATTCTGAAAGTGAACATTTTACATCAACTATTCACAACTCTGAGACCCCCTTTCTCTTAACTGCTTATTACCGATTCCAGCTCTATCGCAATATACTGTTTCTGGGTCTGCCATCCTCTCATATCTCAGGGGCTTGTGAGCGGTCAGTTCAGAACAGCATTCACCCTCTTTTAAAGTTACAGTACACACTTTCAACTTCATCACATTATACCCTGATCAATATAGATAAGTGGAACCTATCCGGATTTCTCTTGCTCCGTGGTTTGTCAATATTTCATTTGCTCCATCTGGTGTGTGTCAGGGCTTTTGTTTTTCTATTGACAGCATGTCATTATTCGACTCCGCCTGTGGGAATATATCAGTATTTCACTTGCTCACACTCGTGAGTGTGTGGCAGGATTTCAGTTGTTTCATGGGGACTGTGGCGCTATAACAATCGCAATGTTTGTAGATGGCACCAAACCTGGAAGAACTCTGAAGTCTATGGAGGACAGTGTGGAACTCTAACAGGACAATCTCACATTGATGTAGTGTTCAGGTCTATGGCAGATGGGGATCAATGCAGAGCAGTGTGAGGTGATGCACTTTAGTAGGAAAGACAATGAAAGACAGTTTAAAACAGGCTGTACCGTTATAAAGGGGGTGCAGGAGGAGAGGGCGCTGGGTGTATATGAGCACAGATTGTTGAAGATGTCAGGACAAGGGGAAGAGCAGTAACTATCGCAGATTACTTTCAGTATCTGAGCTGTTTAGAGGAGGAAGTATAGGAGGGAGTCTCGGTGCTCCCTTCCTGGGAGGTGGTGGTGTGTTGTGAGCCCACCCTCCTGCCCACCGAGACCGTGGGGATTCCATTTGTACCACTCTACAGAAAAGGGGGATGGAATCAGGGCCAAGGCTTCTAAGTTGTGCCGGGGGGAACCGGAACTGCCAGTGGGTTTAAAGTGAGAATTGCCCTTCACTGAACATTGCTCCTTACTTGGTCGGTGGGACGTGGATGTTTCAGAATCTCCACATGAGGCGTCCAGGTCCTCTCCGGCTCCAACCAGGGTCCTCCCCACATGGCGGTGGGGAGGGGGGTGAGAGAACGGATATCGGGCACTCCACCAACTGGCTTGGCCCTTTCTGCCCTATTCCAGGCTGTTTCTCCTGGAATGGGAGAAAGGGAGAGAGAGAGGGTGGGGATGGGTGGCCTTGCTGTTAGTGCTGGTGTAGGTGGGGGACAGGTTCATGGTGAGGTGTCCGGAGGGAGTCAGTCCACAGTGTTGTATCCATGCAGTGTTATTAATATGGGGGGTGTAGTGGAGGGAAGGAGAGGGAGGGAGCGAGAGGTGGGGGGGAGCGAGAGAGAGAGAGAGAGAGAGAGAGAGAGAGAGGGAGAGAGAGAGAAGATGCTGCATGCAGCAGTGAGAGTGGTGAAGCATGAGCCTTGTGCGGGGATCGGTGCTATAACAGATAGACAGTGAGTGTGAGGGAGCAGAGAGAATACGGTGACCCTTATCCTGACAGAGCGGGGAAGGTTATTGATGCTCGTCCTGTATTTCTGGACATTTCCTCAGACCGCAGATACTGCACTGGTGGTGAGCTCAGACCATTCTCGGTGGGTCTGGTGGTGTGGTCCCCTCTGGGAAGAGAGTGGTCCCCCTCTATACCAGCCCATCCACCAGGTCCTCCGTGCCCCTGTCGACAAACCGTGGTGTAATTGCCCCTTATCTGTCATGCTCGGGGTAAACTGTACAGGGCAGCTCCTAACGGAGAAAGCTCAAACATGTGCCCATTGGCCTTTTAAAGATGGCACGAGTGTGAGGGATCACGTAATATCCAGGGGTACCTGGGCGATGGTGAATACCTCCAGCCATGATGGGTGGGAGAATCAGGCTGGCATTGAATGACAGGGACACCATGTGGTGGGGAGTTAATGAGGTGAGTTCGATAAGATAGCACCAGGAAACTAGCTCAGCTTCAGCAGATAATCCCTCTGTCACACTCAAGGAAACTCAAACAAAGATAAATTATTGTTAGAATCTGCCCAATGAGTCATAGATTCTGTTGAAACCAATTCCAGTTACAAAGATGCAGAACAAATGCTCATCTGACCTCACACCAATATCCCTTTTTCCCATCTTTGCTGGGAAGACAGGCTCATGTTAGAGGATGTTATTGAAGTGTCTACATTTCAGCATTCTGAAACCTGGGAACACATCCTTCTATGTCCCTGTCCCTCAGTCTCCCCCTCTCTGCCTATACCCCAAACCCATCCCATGTGGTGGTATTTAAACTGATTCCCCCGCCATCTCTCTCTGGCAGTGATGTTCACACTCACAGCACCCCCTTGTTATGGCACAATGGGGATATGGAGCTGTGAATGGATAGGAGCTACACATCCTGTCACTTCCAGCATGGGCTGCAAGTTTCCCTGCGCTGGGCAGTGATCTAACACAGTGTTACTGAGCCATGCACTGGGGTGGTGTACACAGCCCTACATGCTGGGAGGGTAACTGCTCCTGGTTTACAGATGAATTCATGGGTGATCACTGCACGGGTCACTGTGCTGGTCAGACTCTCTGGTTGAGGTCTATAGATAATGCAATGATGTGGTCAGTGCAGCTCCCAGTGCTGGACAGGTATGTGACCTATGCACAGTACATCAGGTTGGTGGGTGGATAGGGGGAAAGGTGATGGACAGGTCAAGGAGTTTCCGGGGACATTCTGTCCCCGACATTCTCTAACTGACATTCCCCGGAATGTTCTGTCCCCGACATTGTTTGTGAATGGCCGAACGTCAGTGAACTCTGAGCTCAAAAACTGCATGAAGTTATGTAAAACTCTGTTATCTCACTTTTTAGATTAGAATCAATCTAAACATCAGGTCATAGACAGAGAACACAGGGGGCCAACACCTTCAACATATTGTCTAGCTATCACCATTGTTAGCAGCTAACCTGAGAATGCATCTTTTTAAAAAAGGGTTTTGTGATTTACACATGCAAGTGAAACTATCACTGTATTCTAACAGATGAAAGGCTTAACAGACAATCAATTTTTCAATGTATAATTTCAGTTACATCACACTGCGAACTTTTGCTATAAATTCTGTGTTACGATCAAGCCCTCCACAATCACCTGATGAAGGACTGTCGCTCCGAAAGTTAGTGTGCTTCCAATTAAACCTGTTGGACTATAACCTGGTGTTGTGTGATTTTTAACAGGGAGGAGACACTGTTCCGAAGGCCCCTCTGACAGTTAAAGGGATGAATAGATTTCCCTGCATTTACATTTCTTCACATCACATGATCGACCACAATTTAGACCAAAATACAGAAATTCCCAAACTCTGTTTGTCTTCAGGAAACTGGGAGAGAATCCTTCAGAACAGCAACGTTTCCACCCTCCGTATTCGGAACTGTGAAGGACTGACCTGTGTCTGCTCTAGAGTGATCGAGTGCGTGGGATTGTACAAGAAACCATATGTCCTTATGAATGTGTCTCTGTGTGTCTGGGGAGGGAGGGTTTCTTATGGTTTATGTCAAAGTTTTGTCAATAATTCAGATCTTCCCATTTGTTATTCCAGTTCCAATTATTTTAATAAATCCCTGAATACAGGGACACATTTGAAAATCTCACTGGGTCCCCAATCAAACGGGTCTCTTTGCCTCCAGGCTGATGGATAATGGGTTTGTTTTCCTTCCTCACAGTTAACGTAGTGACCATCTACGTCCTGCTTTATAAAGATTGTGGATTGTCTCCATGTGTCAGACGTTACCTGGGGGCCATGGCAGCGGCGGATCTCCTGGTCATTATCCTCGACCTGATCCTGAGACACATTCCCATTGTTTATAAGGGACTGTTTTATTTCCTGTACTCCGTCCCCGTGTGTAATATCCACGCCGTCCTCATTTATGCAGCCACTGACTGCTCTGTCTGGTTCACTGTCACTTTCACCTTTGATCGGTTTGTGGCCATTTGTTTCCAGAAGCTGAAAAGTAAATATTGCAGTGAGAAAACGGCGGCTGTGGTTCTGGGAGCAGTGACTGTGCTGAGCTGTTTAAAGAACATTTCCTGGTATTTTATGCTCACGGCTCAGTATCGGCTGTGGAACGGCCCCTGGTTTTGTGAGGTAACAGTCACTGTTGCACGCTCCAGTGTCTGGGTCACAATCGAGTTCCTCCACCACATTCTAACCCCGGGTGTCCCATTTCTCCTGATTCTGCTGTTCAATGTTCTCACCGTCAGACACATTTTAGTGACCAGCAGAGCCCGCAGGAGACTCCGCGCTCACACCAATAAGGACGCTCAGTCTGACACAGAAATGAGAAACCGAAAAAAATCCATCATTTTACTGTTTGTGATCTCGGCCAATTTCATCCTGTTATGGTCAACGTTCATGCTGTATTCTATATGGAAACGGATGTGGTGGATTGGGTATCAGTCTGTGAATCTCCATCGCTTTGTGCAGGAATTGGGCTTCATGCTGCAGCTCCTCAGTTGCTGCACAAACACCGCGATTTATGCCGTGACCCAGGCTAAGTTCAGGCAGCAGCTGAAGAATGTGCTGAAATATCCCTTCACCCAAATCCATCCATCCATCAAATTCCCTCATTAATTAATCCATCCGGGATTTTCTCATTTCAGTTCAGTGTTTCAGTGATGGAGCAGCCTGTCGCTATGGTAACAGACTGAGGGTAGCACTGGTTTGTCCATCCTTATCCCACAGGGGGGTGACAGGAAAACATTTCAATGTTTCTCACAACTCAGGGGCCAGTGAGAAAAGGTACCTGACTGTATCCATCACTTCCATTTGTAAACAATAAAAATGTTGATTAAAGCTTGCCGAGCAGCAGAGTGACCGATGTTGGTGTGTGTCTTTGTATTGGAGAAGCTGAGCTGGAGAGAGACAGACTCAACCCCAAGTCATGGTCCTCAGGGAAGGGGAGTCCACCGCGCCCTGAGCTCAGGAGCTGGGTTTAACTCCCCCGTCCTTACCTTCACCTCTGGGTCTCCCACTCCAACTTGGCTCTCAGCAGAATTCACCTTGCTCCCTTTGTTCTTCTCCCTCCACATATCCCTCCCACTCTCACACTGCACTGTTATTTCTCTCTCCTTTTCCCATTACACACACAATTCCATTCTCCTTGCCTTCCCCAATCTCATCCACTCTCTCTCCATCTTGCGATCATAACCTCCCAATGTTCCTCGAATAACCTCCCAATAACCTTCCTCGAACCCTTCGGTGCTGGGGGATCAGAAGAGGTTTGCCAATCTTCAGGCTGATGTTAGGGAACAGAGATTGGGACAGCATGTCAGGCCATTGCTCGAGCAACAGTATGGAGCTCGGGCCAAACGCCATTGCTCAGGGATATAGTGGGTGTGGGAACATGAGCCGTTACTAGGGGTAACAGGTGGAGGGACACCATAGGCTGCGGCTGAGACTGGTACAGCAGGATATCATAAACAGAACACATTGTGTGGGACAGACTGTCTGTTATGCAGGGAATAGAATGGGGATGGGGTTAAATGCCATTCAGAGGGAATCAACTGGGTCGGTGTTCACAGACAGGAGCTTAGTTTAAGGTGTGTGAGGAGTGTGATGGTGGGAGACTGCGTGGATATGTGAGTGTGATGCTGGGGGAGTATGCGAGGGAGTGAGCCTGATGGTGGGGGAGAATGTGGGGAAGTGAGAGTGATGATGGGGAATGTGTGCAGGGAAGTGAAGGGGACAATGGCAGTGTGCGAGGGAGTGAGCCTGATGGTAGGGAAATATATGGGGAGAGAGAGTGACAGTGGGGGCATGTACAGGGGAGTGAACGGGACAATGGGAATGTGTGGGAGAGTGAGCATGATGGTGGGGGAGTGCACGGGGTCTGAGAATCAGGGTGGGGCTGTGTGTGGGGAGTGAGCGATACAGTAGGGGAGAGAGTGTTTGAGTGAGTATCCATAGTGAGGCTTTGTGCAGGATGAGTAGCATGACAGTGGGGCATTGTGTGGTGGAGTGAGTGTGATGGTGGGCAAATGTGCGGGAGAGTGAACGTGACGGTAGGAGAGTGCGGGAAGAATGGTGGAGTGTGTGGGGGTGAGCGTCATGGTGGGGGTGGTGTGGGGCAGTGTGTGAGATGGTGGTGGAGTGTGTGGGGGTGAGCGTCACGGTGGGGGTGGTGTGGGGCAGTGTGTGAGATGGTGGTGGAGTGTGTGGGGGTGAGTGTGATGGTGGGGGTGGTGTGGGGCAGTGTGTGAGATCGTGGTGGATTGTGTGGGGGTGAGCGTGATGGTGGGGGTGGTGTGGGGCAGTGTGTGTGATGGTGGTGAACTGTGTGGGGTCAGCATCACGGTGGTGTGGTGTGGGACAATGTGTGTGATGGTGGTGGAGTGTGTGGGTGTGAGCGTGATGGTGAGGGTGGTGTGAGGTAGTGTGTGTGATGGAGGTGGAGTGTGTGGGGGTGAGCGTGACAGTGGGGGTGGTGTGGGGCAGTGTGCGTGAGGGTGGTGGAGTGTGTGGTGGTGAGCGTGATGGTGTGGGTGGTGTGGGGCAGTGTGTGTGATGGTAGTGGAGTGTGTGGGGGTCAGCGTGACAGTGGGGGTGGTGTGAGGGAGTGTGTGTGAGGGTAGTGGAGTGTGTGGGAGTGAGCGTGACAGTGGGGATGGTGTGGGGGAGTGTGTGTTATGGTGGTGGAGTGAGTGTGAGGGGGTCAGGGTGATGGTGATCGAGTGAGTATGGGGGATCAGGGAGACAGTGATCGAGTGAGTGTGAGAGGGTCATGCTGACGGGATGGAGTGAGTGTGAGGGGGTCAATGTGATAGTGAACGAGTGAGTGTGAGGGCGTCAGGGTGCCGGTGATAGAGTGAGTGTGAGGGGGTGAGTGTGATTGTGATGGAGTGAGTGTGAGAAGGTCAGGGTGACGGTGATGGAGTGGGTGTGAGAGGGTCAGGGTGACAGTGACACAGTAAGCGTGAGGGGGTCAGGTTAATATGACGCACCAAGTCTGAGGGGTCAGGATGAAAGTGACGCACTTAATCACTGTCTCCCTGACCTGCCTACATTCACGCCACCACGGTCACCCTGACAACCTCGCACTCACTCCATCACAGTCACACAGATCCCCTCACTCTCACTCCATCAATGTCACAATGACCCCCTCACACTCACTCCATCACCGTCACCCCGACCCCTTCACACTCGCTCCATCACTGTCACCCTGACACCTTCACACTCACTCCATCACCGTCACCCTAACCCCGTCACACTCACTCCATCACCGTCACCCTAACCCCGTCACACTCACGCCATCACCGTCACCAACACAATCACTACATCACTTTCACCCTGACCCCCTCACACTCACAGCGTCACGGTCACTCTGACCCCCTCACACTCACTCTATCACGGTCACCCTGACCCCCTCACACGCACACCATCATCGTCACCCTGACCCGCACACATTCACTCAATCACCGTCACACTGTCCCTCTCACAAGGTGACGATGATGGAGTAAGTGTGAGGGGTCAGGGTGATGGTGGTGGAGTTAGTGTGAGAGGGTCATGGTGATGGTGATGGAGTGAGTGTGAGGGGGTTGGGGTGACGGTGATGGAGTGAGTGTGAGGGGGTCAGGGTGACAGTGATGGAGTGAGAGTGAGGGGTTGGGGTGACGGTGATGGAGTGAGTGTGAGGGGGTCAGGGTGACAGTGATGGAGTGAGAGTGAGGAGGTTGGGGTGACAGTAATGGAGTGAGTGTGAGGGGATTGAGGTGACGGTGATGGAGTGAGAGTGAGGGGGTTGGGGTGACGGTGATGGAGTGAGTGTGAGGGGGTCAGGGTGACGGTGATGGAGTGAGTGTGAGGGGTCGTTGTGACGGTGATGGAGTGAGTGTGAGGGGCTCAGGGTGACGGTGATGGAGTGAGTATGCAGGGGTCAGTGTGACGGTGATGGAATGAGTGTGAGGGGGTCAGGGTGACGATGATGGAGTGAGTATGAGGGGTCGTTGTGACGGTGATGGAGTGAGTGTGAGGGGCTCAGGGTGACGGTGATGGAGTGAGTGTGCAGGGGTCAGGGTGACGGTGATGGAATGAGTGTGAGGGGGTCAGAGTGATGGTGTTGGAATGAGTGTGAGGGGGTCAGGGTGATGGTGTTGGAATGAGTGTGAGGGGGTCAGAGTGATGGTGTTGGAATGAGTGTGAGGGGGTTAGAGTGACAGTGATGGAGTGAGTATCAGTGAGTCTGGGTGATGGTGACAGACTGAGTGTGAGGAGGTCAGGGTGACAGTGATGAGTGAGTGTGAGGGGGTCACGGTGACGGTGATGGAGTGAGTGTGAGGGGGTTAGGGTGACGGTGATGGAGTGAGTATGCAGGAGTCAGGGTGAAGGTGATGGAGTGAGTGTGAGAGGGTTCAGGTGACGGTGATGGAGTGAGTGTGAGGGAGTCAGGGAGACCGTGATGGAGGAATGTGAGAGGGTGAGTGTGATTATGATGGAGTGAGTGTGAGAGGATCAGGGTGACTATGATGTAGTGAGTGTGAGGGGGTCAGGGTGACGGTGATGGAGTGAGTGTGAAAGGGTTCGGGTGACGGTGATGGAGTGAGTGTGAGGGGGTCATGGTGAAGTTGATGGAGTGAGTGTGAGCGGGTCAGGGTGATGGTGATGGAGTGAGTGTGAGGTTGTCAGTGTGACGGTGAAGAAGTGAGTGTGCAGGCATTGTGGTGACGGTGACTGAGTGAATGTGAGGGTGTCAGGTTGACGGTGATGGAGTGAGTATGAGGGGGTCAGGGTGACAGTTGTGGAGTGAGTATGAAGGTGTCAGGGTGATAGTAACACAGTAGGTCGGTGTGTCGGTGATGAAGTGAGTGTGAGTGGGTCAGGATGATGTTGTATGGAATGAGTGCGAGGGGGTCAGGGTGACAGTGATGGAGTGAGAGTGAGGAGGTTGCGGTGACAGTAATGGAGTGAGTGTGAGGGGATTGAGGTGACGGTGATGGAGTGAGTGTGAGGGGGTTGGGGTAACGGTGATGGAGTGAGTGTGAGGGGGTCAGGGTGACGGTGATGGAGTGAGTGTGAGGGGTCGTTGTGACGGTGATGGAGTGAGTGTGAGGGGGTCAGAGTGATGGTGTTGGAATGAGTGTGAGGGGGTCAGAGTGATGGTGTTGGAATGAGTGTGAGGGGGTTAGAGTGACAGTGATGGAGTGAGTATCAGTGAGTCTGGGTGATGGTGACAGACTGAGTGTGAGGAGGTCAGGGTGACAGTGATGGAGTGAGTGTGAGAGGGTCACGGTGACGGTGATGGAGTGAGTGTGAGGGGGTTAGGGTGACGGTGATGGAGTGAGTATGCAGGGGTCAGGGTGAAGGTGATGGAGTGAGTGTGAGAGGGGGTCAGGGAGACCGTGATGGAGGAATGTGAGAGGGTGAGTGTGATTATGATGGAGTGAGTGTGAGAGGATCAGGGTGACTATGATGTAGTGAGTGTGAGGGGGTCAGGGTGACAGTGATGGAGTGAGTGTGAGAGGGTTCGGGTGACGGTGATGGAGTGAGTGTGAGGGGGTCAGGGTGAAGTTGATGGAGTGAGTGTGAGCGGGTCAGGGTGATGGTGATGGAGTGAGTGTGAGTTTGTCAGTGTGACGGTGAAGAAGTGAGTGTGCAGGCATTGTGGTGACGGTGACTGAGTGAATGTGAGGGTGTCAGGTTGACGGTGATGGAGTGAGTATGAGGGGGTCAGGGTGACAGTTGTGGAGTGAGTATGAAGGTGTCAGGGTGATAGTAACACAGTAGGTCAGTGTGTCGGTGATGAAGTGAGTGTGAGTGGGTCAGGGTAATGTTGTATGGAGTGAGTGCGAGGGGTTCAGGGTGATGGTGATGGAGTGAGTGTGAAGGGGTCAGGGTGACGGTGATGGAGTGAGTGTGATGGGATGAGGGTGACGGTGATGGAGTGAGTGTGAGGGTGTCACGGTGATGGTGATGGAGTGAGTGTAAGGAGGTTGGGGTGACGTTGATGGAGTGAGTGTGAGGTTGTAAGGGTGATGGTGATGGAGTGAGTGTGAGGGGGTTGAGGTGACGGTGATGGAGTGAGTGTGAGGGAGCCAGGGTGACGGTGATGGAGTGAGTGTGAGGGGATTGAGGTGACGGTGATGGAGTGAGTGTGAGGGGGCCAGGATGACGGTGATGGGGTGAGTGTGAGGGGTTGTTGTGACGGTGATGGAGTGAGTGTGAGGGGGTAAGGGTGATGCTGTACGGAATGAGTGTGAGGGGGTCAGGGTGACGGTGATGGAGTGAGTGTGAGGGGGTCAGGGTGATGATGATGGAATGAGTGTGAGGTGGTCTGTGTGCCGGTGATGGAGTGGGTGTGAGGGGGTCTGGGTGACGGTGATGGAGTGAGTGTTTGGTGGTCAGGGTGCTGGTGATGGAGTGAGTGTGAGGACATCCGGGTGACTGTGATAGAGTGAGTGTGAGGGTGTCAGGGTGATGGTGATGGAGTGAGTGTGAGGTTGTCAGGGTGACGGCGATGGAGTGAGTGTGAGGGTGTCAGAGTGACGGTGATAGGATTACATGTGAGGGGATCAGGGCGAGGGCGATGGAGTGACTGTGAGGCGGTCAGTGTGACGTTGATGAAGTGTGTGTGAGGGAGTTGAGGTGTCGGTGATGGAGTGAGTGTGAGGAGGTCAGTGTGACGGTGATGAAGTGAGTGTGAGACTGTCAGGGTGACATAAGCGTGAGGGGTTCAGTGTGACGGTGATTGGGTGAGTGTGAGGGGGTCGGGGTGATGGAGATGGAGTGAGTTTGAGGGTTTCAGGGTGACAGTGATGGAGTGAGTGTGAGGGGTTCAGTGTGACGGAGTGGGGTGAGTGTGATGGGGTCAGGGTGAAGGTGTTGGAGGGAGTGTGAGGGGTTCAGGGTGATGGTGATGCAATGAGTGTGAGGGAGACAGTGTGTCGGTGATGGAGTGAGTGCGAGTGGTTCAGGGTGACAGTGATGGACTGAATGCGAGGAGTACAGAGCGACAGAGATGGAGTGAGTTTGAGGTGTTTAGAGTGACAGAGATGGAGTGAATGTGAGAGGGTCTGGGTGATGGTGATGTAGTGAGTGTGAGGGGGTCAGAGTGATGGTGATGGAGTGAGTGCGAGGGGGACTGGGTGTCAGAGATGGAGTGAGAGTGAGGGGGTCAGGATGATACAAATTGAGTGAATGTAATGGGGTTAGTGTGACAGTGTTGGTCTGAGTGTGAGAGAGGGTAATGGTGATGGGAATAGAGTGATTGTGAGGGGGCCAGGGTGACAGTGGTGGAGTGAGAGTGAGGGGGGTGGGGGACGGTGATGGAGTGAGTGTGAAGGGGTCAGGGTGACAGTGATAGAGTGAGTGTGAGGGGTCGTTGTGACGGTGATGGAGTGAGTGTGAGGGGTCACGGTGACGGTGATGGAGTGAGTGTGAGGAAGTCAGTGTAATAGTGATGGAGTGAATGTGAGCAGGTCAGGGTGACGGTGATGAAGTGAGTGTGAGACTGTCAGGGTGACATAAGTGTGAGGGGTTCAGTGTGACGGTGATTGGGTGAGTGTGAGGGGGTCGGGGTGACGGAGATGGAGTGAGTGTGAGGGTGTCAGAGTTACGGTGATAGGATTACATGTGAGGGGATCAGGGCGAGGGCGATGGAGTGACTGTGAGGCGGTCAGTGTGACGTTGATGAAGTGTGTGTGAGGGAGTTGAGGTGACGGTGATGGAGTGAGTGTGAAGAGGTCAGTGTGACAGTGATGGAGTGAATGTGAGCAGGTCAGGGTGACGGTGATGAAGTGAGTGTGAGACTGTCAGGGTGACATAAGTGTGAGGGGTTCAGTGTGACGGTGATTGGGTGAGTGTGAGGGGGTCGGGGTGACGGAGATAGAGTGAGTTTGAGGGTTTCAGGGTGACAGTGATGGAGTGAGTATGAGGGGTTCAGTGTGACGGAGTGGGGTGAGTGTGATGGGGTCAGGGTGAAGGTGTTGGAGTGAGTGTGAGGGGTTCAGGGTGATGGTGATGCAATGAATGAGAGGGAGACAGTGTGCCGGTGATGGAGTGAGTGCGAGTGGTTCAGGGTGACGGTGATGGACTGAATGCGAGGAGTACAGAGCGACAGAGATGGAGTGAGTGTGAGGGGGTCAGAGTGATGGTGATGGAGTGAGTGCGAGGTGGACTGGGTGTCGGTGATGGAGTGAGAGTGAGGGGGTCAGGATGATAGAGATTGAGTGAATGTAAGAGGGTTAGTATGACAGTGTTGGTCTGAGTGTGAGAGAGGGTAATGGTGATGGGAATAGTGATTGTGAGGGTGTCAGGGTGACAGTAATGGAGTGAGTGTGAGGGGATTGAGGTGACAGTGATGGAGTGAGAGTGAGGGGGTCGGGGTGAAGGTGATGGAGTGAGTGTGTGGCGGTAAGGGTGATGATGATGGAGTGCGTGTGAGGGGCTCAGGGTGATGGTGATGGAGTGAGTGTGTGGGGGTTACTGAGACAGTGATGGAGTGAGTTTGAGGGGATCAGTGTGATTGTGATGGAGTGAGAGTGATGGGGTCAGGGTGACGATGATGGAGTGAGTGTGAGGGGGTCAGGTAGAAGGTGATGGAGTGAGTGTGAGGGGGTCAGTATGACGGTGATGGAGTGAGTGTGATGGGGTCAGTGTGACGCTGATTGGTTGAGTGTGAGGGTGTCAGGGTGATGGTGATGGAGCCAGTGTATGTCACGTGGAGAGTGAGAGTTTGTGTGTGGAGCAGATTGGGAGACTGTGCATCAGTGTACGTATCGGGGAGAGTGAGAGTATGTGCTTATCCAGTCGAAAATACAGACAGATCCAGCAAATCTCTTTTCCCACACTCACTCACTTCGTGGTTTCAGACCTTCCCCTCTCTGCAGCCTCTGCTCCATTTGTTGTTCTAGTGACAGACCCAGAAGCTGTAACTACAGTCCCCATGCTCCATCCAACGTTGATTCACCAAATCCTCCAGTCTCCCTGAATGACTGAGGCTGGTCACAGCACAACCTCCAGCAAACCATCCCCAGCAACTCCACTAACTTTTCAATAGCAGGAGTCATTCAGAAAGTCCTCTGCTACAAGTTAGATGCCTGTTCCTTTACAATTATACTCCAGGATTTAACTCGTGTTACTGACTGCACGATCAACTGAGAGAGACAGGCACATACCAAGTTTCAAACACGTGAG
This sequence comes from Hemiscyllium ocellatum, assembly GCF_020745735.1. NCBI lineage: Eukaryota > Metazoa > Chordata > Chondrichthyes > Orectolobiformes > Hemiscylliidae > Hemiscyllium > Hemiscyllium ocellatum. The sequence continues at coordinate 32,677,376 of NC_083440.1, read as the reverse complement.
TCAAAGCTCCTGGAACACCCCTGTCCATGGAGCACCACATGGGACACATCGAGAAGTGGCCTGACACACACCACAAAGTTTCTGAGCTTCACAATGCCAGCACTCGATGCACGAGGGATTCAAAACTTAAGGCCAGAGAAAGATACAGAAAAAAACCAAATAATTTATTAATTGATAACTTGCTGAAAACATGGAGAAGGAGATGGGGGAATCGGAATAACGGGATAAGAGAGACAATGGTGGGTCCAATGCTAAGAAAGCAAACATTGAATGGAGGCATTGCCAAATCTGCTAGAACGGTCCATTGCCTCAAATTCTAAACTGGGGTAAGGTAACGGCTCAGATGGAGAGCTGTGCAGGTCATGCTAGAGGATTACTCCATAAACTGGACTTTCTGCACAGCGGGGGGAGCATTGCAAACCTTTGCCAGGATATTGCAACCTTCTACCACCACCCTCAGTCTCCGACCTTTGAGCCAGTTTTGTAACCAAATGTCTTTCATATGAACCAACCTTGTTAAACAGATGACCATGCACAATGTTATTCAACACCGTACTGATGTCCAGATTGACAATGCACACCATTCTATCTCAATTAATCTTCTTAGTCGCTTCTTCAAAAAAGTCTCAGTTAATTCAGTGAGACATAATATTGTTTACACAAAGCCATGTTGACAATCCCTAATCAGTCGTTACCTTTCAAAATACTTGAGAATCATATGCCTCATAATCCCCTCCAACAACTTTCCCACGTCAGGCTCACTGACCTTTCCTAATTACCTTTCTTAAATCCTTGAAGTAGTGGCACCACATTAGCCAACTTCCAGTCTTCCGGCACTTTACCTGTGGCTATTGATGATAGCAAGGGGCCCAGCAATCACTTACCTAGCTTCCCACAGAGTTCGAGCCTGTATCCAATAAAATCCAGGCCATTTTCCTTCCTTTGCATGTGTTAAGACCTCCAGCAGCTCCTCTGTAATACAGACACTTTCCAAGATGTCACTACCTATTTCCCAAGTTCTCTAGCTTCCATATCCTCCTGAACAGTACCTCCCCCATTCCCTGTGGTTCTGCACACGGGCAGCCTTGCTGATCTTTAAGGATGTCCTATTCTCTCCACATTTACTCTTTTGTCCTTGACGTATTTGTGGAATTCCTTTGGATTCTCCTTAACTCTATTTGCCAAAGCTATCACATGTCCCCTTTTTATGCTCCCAATTTCCCTCTTAACTATACTCTTGTTGCCTTCAGACTCTTCTCGTGATTCACGTTAAATCAAGAATTAAGAGGCTAATGATGACCATTCCGAATTTAGGAAAAATCCATCAGGCTCACTGACACCCTTTAAGGAAACAGTCTGCCATCCTTACCTGGTCTGGCCTACATGTGACTCCAGACCCACAACATTGTGGCTGACTGTTAACTGCCCTCTGAGCAATTAGGGATGGGTAATAGTTGCTTGCCTAGCCAGGGACGCCCTCATCCCGTGAATGACCGACACACGAACAAGCCTCATGCTCCACCACACACACTGCTGCAAACAGCACCTTCCTTCTCTCTCTCTTTCCCCTCCACTACATCTCTCTCATTAATAACACTGTCTGGACACAACACTATGGACTGACTCCCTCTGGACACATCACCATCTCGATCCCCCCACCCACATCAGCACAAACAGCAGGGACCCCCACTTCCACCCTCCATTTCTCGCATTCCAAGAGAAACAGCCTGAAATAGGACGGAAAGGGACAAGCCGGGTGGTGGAGTGTCCGATATCCATCTCCCCACCACCACCCGTACCCGTGTGTCTGTATTTGACTCTGTGAGTATCTATATGTAAGTGCAGGTCTGACCGTCTCTGTCGTGCTGAAAATGAAACAATCTCTCCCTCAGCTGGCCTCCCCACCCTACTGCAGTGACAGTGGCAGAGAGTGACATCACTTGAGGGAGGGAGAGAGAGTGAGAGAGCTCACAGCACGATCCAAACTGACAACACCAGCAACACACGCAGGCTCGCACACCCAATGCTGGTAGATGGAATATTGCAAATATACTTGGGCCTGTCAGAATGGAAATGTTCATCTCTGAGTCAACCATTTGTCAGGAGATGAGATGAATTAATTTCTCACTCAGATACAATACGTATCTGAGAAAGTATTGAAAAGTCCTGAAAAAGGCCCAGTAGTGTTGCTAATGAAGCAGGAACAACATTGCTCAGTATCAGACAAAACTGCTCTATGCTTCCAAAGATATTATTGGAAAAATCAAACGGCCATGCAATTTGAGAGATCCACAACAAAGGATTTGTCAACTTCTGAGAGAGTAAAAAAACTCTGCCATTGATGCAGTGGTGTGGGGAGGCCAGCAGAGGGTAGTATTGTATGAATCTAATCGCAAAATTCAGAGGTTCGCACTAATGTCTCACAGCACCAGGCACCCGGGCTCGATTCCACCATCGGGCGACTGTCTATGTGGAGTTTCACATTCTCTCCATGTCTGCAGGGTTTCCACCAGATTCTCCTGTTTCCACCCACAGTCCAAAGTTGTGGATGTTAGGTGAATTGGCCATGCTGAATTGTCCATAGTGCCCAGGGATGTGTAGGTTAGGGGCATTAGTCATGAGTAAATGTAGGATTGTATTTTAACGGGTCTGGGTGGGTTACTCTTCGAAGGGTTAGTGTGGATGTGTTGGGTCGAAGGGCCTGTTTCCACACCGTTGGAATTCTGTGAACTCTGCGAACAACAGGGACAGACAGAGACAGAGGAGGAGGGAGACTTTGATTCCAATTTCAATATATTTACTTCAAAAGCAACTTTGCACAGAGATGCAGACAGAGGTACACGCAAACTGAGATACTGACACGAACACACGTAACATATGCACACAGAGATACGCACACAGATTTGGAAGTTTACACACAAACATATGAACATAAACCCATACAGGCACACACTGTCTTTAATACAGATATATACGTTTTATTAATAAGTTATCAATGGTCAGTTGGAGAAGGCAGGAGAATGGGGTTGAGAAATATTTTTGTTGTGATCAGTTGTCATGGCAGACAAGATGGGCTGAATGGCCTAATTCTGCTCCAGGGTTCATTGCTCATATGATCTTGTGGTGCCTGGAATTGTCTTTCCACGACGTCAGTGGAGGCTGAATTTGGTAAGTATTTGATTTAGGAGAGTTAATGAGAAAGTGAATAGGCTTGAGGAGCTGAGTGATCAATGTCTGTTTCTAACTGTCGACTCCTTTTACATCAAAAGAGTGGTGATTGGTTTGAGGGGAACACATTTTGAGAATAAGGACATTCCCATTTCAGACTGAGACAGGTTTGTTCCTTTCTGTTTAGGGTTGTGTGATCTGTGGTGTTCTCATGCCGAAGTAGCAAGGTTGATTCCATAGATGTTTGATGTGCAAGAGAATCCATGTTTATTGGGTACAGACAGGAAGGGGATGTTTAGTCACATTCACACCAACATGCACATTCTGAATAGTGCAGCAGTCGCGAGGGGCTGAATGGCCAGCTGCTGCCCCTAACCTATATGTTGTTCTCTCAACCACTCAGTAATGTTACAGAGGTAATGAAAGACCCCATTCAGCCAGTCAACATCGTTGTAATGAGACAGGCGGAGACCATTCTGCCCTCTATGCAGGAAAAGATTGAAGTCATTCAGCCCGCTAAGTACATTACATGGTGTAGGATGAGGCCATCTTATCTTTCTATCTTGCTGCCCTTGCTTTACAAGGGAAACCTGGTAAACTATCAGGGAATAAACATTCAGGATAAATGTTAATATTCAGGTGGTAAAGTTGTAACTTGGTGGAATGCCTCAGGGATCAGTGTGACATTATCAACAATTTACAATCTATACCAATGACCTGGATGAGGTGACTGATTGGATTGGAGCTCAATTAGTTCATTTACCAAGACAGTCATTTAACAGGATATGGAGACTCTGCAATGGGATACCGACAGGGAAAGTTAGTGAGCAAGCTTTGGCAGAAAACAGTGTAACAATGGCTAAGGGAAGAACAGAGCTGAAAATGTGTTGCTGGAAAAGCGCAGCAGGTCAGGCAGCATCCAAGGAACAGGAGATTCGACGTTTCGGGCATAAGCCCTTCTTCCTGAAGAAGGGCTTATGCCCAAAATGTCGAATCTCCTGTTCCTTGGATGCTGCCTGACCTGCTGTGCTTTTCCAGCAACACATTTTCAGCTCTGATCTCCAGCATCTGCAGACCTCACACTCTCTTCTAAAGGTAGAACGGATAAAATAACAGCGACCTACTTAAATGGAGAGAACATTGCAGAACTCATTGGTACGGAGGGATGTGTGTGTCTCGGAACATGAGCCAGATAAACCTAGTCAGCAGATTCAGCAAGTGATTAGGGAAGTGTATTGAACGATGCTGTTTCACGCAAAGGCTATCGGGTATAATCATTGGGATGTTTTACTGTATCTGTACATGACAATGCTGAGACTACATCGAATGTATTGTATGTAGTAATGCATCCTGAAATTGAAAGAAAAGATATGCAATTGTTTTAGAGCTTTCCACCGATGCTTCACTTTACTCCTTGCTAGAATGAAGGTCTGATAGAATCATAGTGTCATACAGCACGGAAACAGACCCTTCAGTCCAGCTCATTTGCACCGACCAGATATTCCAATCTGATGTCAAACCATTTGCCAACATTAGACCCATAACTCTCTCAACCCTTCTTATTTATATAACCATCCACTTCCTCTTAAATGTTGTAATTGTACCAGCCTCCACCACTTTCATTGCTAGCTCGTCCCATACACGCACTACCCTCTGTGTGATAAAGATACCACTCAGGTCTCTTTAATTTTCCTCTCTCACTTTAAATCTTTGCCCTCTGGTTTGGACTCCTCCAGCCTTGGAAAATAACCTTGGCTGATCCCGCATCCATGGCCCTCATGGCCTCTACATGTCAGAGTACTTCAGGCCTGAGAATGAGAGCTGTTCATATTGAACCATAAAGGACCATGAGGAGAGTGTATTGTGGCATAGCTGAGGATTCGAGAATAAAACTAAGGAAACAACATACTCATTTTAACACAGGTACTATGAAGACATTAATTTATTGTACAAAAATTATGCAAACACATATAAGTGTACCTTCAAATTATAAATTACAAATTATTCCTAAATGGAGCAAGTAACAGGGATGGAGTCGTTCAATCAAGAGAATGTTCAACCAGACCTTACCTAGTCCAGGTTGGTGTTTGGGTCACATCATTGCATGTTTCAGATCAGAGAGGGAGCAAATGCAAACTGTCAAAGCAGCAACGGCCATTTCTCCGTCTCTACTTGTAACATATGCGAGTTGAAAACCAGTCAGCCATCACTAGCACTCTTTGAGGGTTCCTGTTGAGGATTCATTGGAATCTCTCTACTGCCTGCAGCAAAGGGAATCCAGTCAAATCCAACTGTTCCAAGAAGAAACCACAATGCTAGCAGCTTCTGTGAGGCAGAATAACTTCAGAGGCAGAATAACAATTGAAACTCTCTTAATTTTGCTTTTATTCTGAAATTAACTGTTATTTGGACAAAGCTCTTTCAAATTAATATTCTGCAGAGTTCCATTTTTTTCTGTTTGCCTTCAGATGTGTGTGTGTGTGTGTGTGCGTGCGTGTGTCTTCGTACGCATGTTTCTATGTCTCAGATTTATAGAAAAATAAATGTTGATGTACATATTGTCGATGTTCAAACTGTATATCATTTATGTATCCATCCTAATTCGAGCAACTTTGCTTTGGTTTTAGATTAGTTATTTTAACAAATTTAAGAAACCTATCTGACCTGTTCCTAACACTGAACCTGACCCAGTCTGAGACGGATATCATTTACTTACACGGATACCACACACATAGTTACACTGATAATTTGTCGTGCTGTCTGGAGGAATGGAACTAGAAAAAGAAGCCATGACCCTCTAAACTCGGTAGGAACAGGGATAAGGAGAAATTCTCAAAAGGCCATTTGAGTGGGAATTTCTCCTCCCCACAGGTTTGTGGCACCTGTGTGTTTGCATTTATTCAAAGGTGTGTTAGTTGACTATTTGATGGGAAAGTGACTCAAGGATAATGAACTGCAGATCGGAACGTGGGGCTGAGACTACAATTTGATCAGCCACAGCCTTAGTGCCTGGTGGGGCAGGGACCCACTCCTGTTCCTCAGTCCTACTTCACCCCATTCCATTCAGCCCCTCAATCTGCTATTCACGAGCAGTTGGAGACCACTTACTCCTACTACCTTGTGCGCAGAAACCGAGGTGACCATTCAGCCCCTGAATACAGTCAAACATGATTTGGCATTGATTGGCAAACGTTCTTGGGAAAAAGAGGTGGTGTTACTATGAAACAGTCCCTTCCTGTCTCTTTATAGAAGTTCCCCTGTCTCCATTTATTAGTCATGTTGTTGACCCAGATTCATAGTGAATAATGACCACATACTGTAACCACATATTGCTCACAAAATCCTCTGGTCTCTTTGACTACAACATTCCTTCACAGGACATCCAGGAAAATAACAACGATGAACCTTCCAATAACAGAATGCAAGAACATGAGAAGCAGGAGTAGGTCATTCAGCTCCTACAGCCTGCCTTTCCTTCAATAGGATCATGGCTGATCTGCTCTAGGCCCCAACTCCTGGAGTGCCTGCCGTGTCAAACATCCATCCATCCCTGTCTTCCCATTATCTCAATGATCTATCTCCCCAACCTCTCTGGGAAAGAGAAGTTCCGATGGTCACTCCCCTATGTGAGAAGGATACACACCGCACACATACAACGTGACCTATTGACATGGACATAATACATAAAAACCTGGTAATAGTGACTGGCCCTGACAGCAAGGCAGTGTTTAACTGAGGATGGTATCAAGGAACCTGAAGAAAATGGAACTTAATGGAAATCAAGGGTAACCTCCCCATGGGTTGGAGTGATTCGGCACAAAGAAGATGTTTGTAGTTCTTTGACATGCACCATCTCAGTCTCGGGACATCTCTGCGGGAGATCCACAGCACAAGCATCCTCATTTGCGCCTTGGTGTCTTCCCCCCATCAGAATCCCAGAAGTGGAGATGGTGACTGAAAATCATGTAATGTTCAGAACAATGTGCCCCCCTCAGCTCCTGAAGCAGCCTGTGTCCATGTGCAGGAAGACCCAGACAGCATTCAGGCTTATGCTGTTAGAGTGTTGGTAACATTCATGTAACAGTCCTGCTGGACACTGTGCGTTACCAGAGTAAAGAGAGGTGCTCATTCAGCAGCTCAAGCTCACTTCACAGGAATGTGAGGAGGTCATTCCGCCCATCAATGCTATTGGACAAGAATAGAGATCGCCCATTCATTCTCTCCTGACTATTACACATGAAGATAAGGAGCCCAGTCAAACACATGATCTGTTAAGCAGGAACCACGGGTTGCCCAGTCAGGTTCTTGAGCGTCTCCCATGACATCAGGAGGTGGCCATTCTGCTGCTCAAGCCCCTTGTACAGAAATAGGAGGATGTTATCTACGACCAAACAAAACAAACCAATAAAACAGAGACTGCGCAGATAGACTGCTCTATCTTGTTCCTCCTGGCTCCATTGTCAATGGTACACAATGGATACATTAATATGGTTTGTTGACGGTGAGGAGGGAGGACATCTATGAGAAGGCAGACCTGTATTCCCTATGGAGGTCAGCAGCTGTTGGGAATGGCTAACATTTTCAGGAGTTAGGCATTATAGCTGCTGACACATTTGTGAACAATGTGACGCTCAGTGCAGGGTCACACACCAACTGCACTTTGAGGCAATGAGAGTTCATTCAGAGCCTGAAGCTCTCTCCCAACCAACATAGGAGCTTCACAGAGGTACATAAACTAAAAAGAAGCACATATCATGGGCAAAATGTAATTTCCCATGCCGCCAATGTCTTTTTCTGGACATAATGTGTTTTCATCCATAATCTTCAAGTTTCAATGCAGTCAACTCTTATTCTCTTGTCGTGCTACCAATTAAACATCCATTTCCTTCACACTCTCTTCATGATACCATCATCCCAGAGATTATTCTAATGAAACAGTTTTGCACTACTTCTGTGACAAGGAGATAATTGATTTATAAAGGAGAGAAAGTCCGACCACAATAGCCCAAATACTGCCTCAACAACACTCCACAACTCCTACACATGATTCATTTTGTAGTGAAGGCTGCCATTTCATTTCCTGTCCTGGTTAATAGGTGCCCTGCATGAATTCTGTTTGTGACGTGTGACCAAGGACATTTCGGTCTTTTTTGCCAGAAGCACTTCCCAACCTCGCACCTACTAATAAATCCAACATGAAAAGGAAAGTATATGTTAACAAAAAAGAACAAAGAAAATTTACAGCCCAGGAACAGGCCCTTCGGCCCTCCAAGCCTGAGCTGATCCAAATGTAATGCCTAAACCTGTCGGTCAATTCCGAAGCATTTGTAACCCTCTGCTCTCCACCTACTCATGCATCTGTCCAGACACATCTTAAATGAATCTACCGTGCCTGCCTGTACCACCTCTGCTGGCAACGCGTTCCAAATGGCCACCACCTTCTGTGTAAAGTACTTACCACGTGTATCCCCCTTAAACATTCCACCTCTCACTTTGAAAGCGTGACCTCTCGTTATTGAATCCTTCACCCTGGGAAAAAGCTTATCTCTATCCACCCTGTCTAAACCCTTCATGATTTTGTAAATCTCAATCAGATCCCCCCTCAATCTTCTTTTTCCTAATGAAAATAAACCTAACCTACTCAACCTCTCTTCATAGCTAGCACCTTCCATACCAGAGGCAACATCCTCGTAAACCTTCTCTGCACCCTCTAAAAAGTGTCCATATCCTTTTGGTAATGTGGCGACCAGAATTTTACACAGTATTCTAAATGTGGCTGAATCAATGTCTTGTACCGTGTTTACATCACTTGCCAGCTCTTAAACTCAATAACCCATCCAATGAAGACAAGCAAACCATATGCCTTCTTGACTACTTTACCCAGCTGTGCAGCAACATTCAGGGTACAATGGACCTGCACTTCCAGATCTCTCTGCCCATCAACCTTCCCCCAGGCTCTATAATTCGCTCTAGAATTAGACTTGCCTACATGAATTACTTCACATTTGTCTGGATTGAAAACCATCTGCCACTTTTCCGCCCAAATCCCCAGTCTATCTATATCCTTCTGTATTTTCCGACAGTCCCTTATGCTTCGTGACATCTGCAAACTTGCTGATTATACCAACAGCACCCTCTCCCAGATCATCTATGTATATTACAAACAACAGTGACCCCAACACTGACCCCTGTGGAACACCTTTCTTCATTTCGAGAAACTCCCTTCAACTACTACTCTCTGTCTCCTGTTTCTCAATTAGTTCTTTATCCACCTAGCTAGAAAACCCTGGCCACCACATGACTTCAATTTCTCCATTAGTCTACCATGGAGAACCTTATCAAACGCCTTACTAAAGTCCATGTATATGACATCTTCCTTCATCTAACAACTTGCTCACTTCCTCGAAGAACTCAATTAAGTTGGTAAGGCACAGTCTCCCCTGCTCAAAACCATTTTGCCTATCACTGATAAACTCATTCTTTTCTAAATATAAGTAGATCCTATCCCTCAGTACCTTCTCCAGCAACTTTCCCACCACTGACGTCAGGCTCACTGGTCTGTAGTTACCCGGAATATCACTACTACCGTTCTTGAATAGAGGGACAACATGAGCTACCTTCCAGTCCTCCAGCACCTCACCTGTATTTAAGAATTGCACAAAGATATCTGTCAGGTCCCCAGTTATTTCCTCTCTTGCCTCCCTCAGCAACCTGGGATAGATCCGATCCGGTCCTGGGGATTTGTCCACCTTAATAACCTCTGGCCTCGCCAACACATCTTCCCTACTTACGTTAATGTGATCCAGACTAATCAAACGTCTATCTCTAATCTCAACATTCATTATACTCCACTCCTCAGTGAATGCTGATGCAAAGTAATCATTCAGAATCTCACCCATTCTCTCAGGTTCGACACACAGCCTTTCTTCGTTATCCTTTAGTGGACCAATCCTTTCTCTAGTTACTCTCTTGTTTCTTATATAAGAATAAAATGTTGGATTCTCCTTAATTCTGCTCGCGAAAGCTATTTCATAACCCGTTTAAGCCCGCTTGATTCCTCGTTTTAAGACTTGTCCTACTCCTCCAATATTCTTCCAGGGCCCGTTCTGTTCTTAGCTGCTTAGGCCTTATGTATGCTTCCCTTTTCCTCTTGGTTCATCGTACAATTTCTCCTGTCATCCACGGTTCACGAATGGTGCACTTTCCATCCTTTGCCATCAACGGGACATGCCTATCCTGCACTATCTTTAAACTATCTTTAAAAGCCTCCCACATCTCAAATGTTGATTTCCCTTCAAAAAGCTGTGTCCATTCCACATTTCTGAGCTCATGCCGAATTTTGATATAATTGTCCTTGGCACAGTTTAGTACTCTTACTTTAGAATCACTCTCTACTTTATCCACGAGTATTCTAAAACTTACAGAATTGTGGTCACTGTTCCCAAAGAAATCCCCCACCATAACTTCTACCACCTGTCCTGGCTTGTTCCCCAGTACCAGGTCCAATATGGCCTCTTTCCTCGTCAGACTATTGACATACTGCAGTAGAAAACTCGCCTGGACACTTCTCACAGATTCTACCCCATCCAGACGTTAAGTGTATCCTAGTCAATGTTGGGAAAATTAAAATCTCCCATCACCACTACCCTATTGCCGCTACATCTTTCCATAATCTGTTTACATCTTTGTTCTTCTACCACATGCTCACCATTGGGAGGTCTGTAATACAGCCCCAATAGTGTGACTGCGCCCTTCTTATTTCAAAGCTCTACCCATAATGCCTCATGCCCAAGACCTCCATAGTGTGCTCCTTTAGCAGAGCCGTGATATCGTCCTTGACCAGCAATGCAACTTCACCCCATCCCCTTTTTCTTCCCTCCCTGTCCTGCCTGAAGCGTCTATATCCTGGAATGTTTAATTGCCAATCATCAGGCCCTTCCTTCAACCAAGTCTCTGTGATTGCAATAATGTCATACTCCCAGGCACCAATCCAAGCCCTAAGTTCATCTGCCTTACACACTATACTCCTTGCACTAAAGTAGATGCATTTCAGGCTACCTGTTTTTTTTTGTGTGCTCATCTATTCACTGCCTACTCTTCCATTTATGAATGCTATCTTCATAATTCTTACAGTCTCCAGTCCTCACCTCACTGCCTACTTGTTTTCTCTTCTGGTTCCCACTCCCCAGCCACATTAGTTTAAATCCTTCCAACAGCAGTAGCAAAAACTCCCCCAAGGACTTTGGTTCCGGTCTGGTTCAGATGTAGACCGTCCATTTTGTAATAGTCCCACCTTCCCCAGAACCGGTCCCAATGTCCAACAAATTGAGCCCCTCCCTCCTACACCATCTCTCAAGCCACGTGTTCATCCTGCCTATTCTATGATTTCTACACAGACTAGCACGTGGCACTGGTAGTAATCCCGAGATAACTACCTTTGAGGTCCTCCACTTTAACTTCTCTCCTAGCTCCCTGAATTCTACTTTCAGGACCTCATCTTGCTTTCTACGTATATCGTTGTTGCCTATATGCACCAAGACAACTGGCTGTTCACCCTACCCTTTTAGAACGCTCTGCAGCCGATTGAGGACTGAGCACCTGTGTGGCAACATACCATCCAGGAGTCCCATTTTCGGCCACAAAACCGCCTATCTATTCCCCTCACAATAGAATTCTCTATAAAAATGGTCCTACGAGTCGTTTTCCTGCCCTTCTGAACAGCAGTGCCTGCCATGATGCCATGAAATATGCAACTGCTGCCCTCCCCTGGTGAGCCATCTCCCCCAACAGTATTCAAAACCGTATACTTATTTTGGAGGGAGATGACCGCAGGGGACACCTGCACTGCCTTCCTACTTTTTCTGTTTTTTGGTCACCCATTCACTGTCTCCCTCAGCAATTCTAAACTGCGGTGTGACCAGTTCACTAAATGTGCTATCCACGATCTCCTCAGCATTAAGGATGCTCCACAGCGCATCCATCCACAGCTCCAGAGTTGTCATGCGGTCAAACAAGAGCTGTAGCTGGACACACTTCTTGCAAGTGTAAGAGTCAGGAATGTCAGACATGTTCCTAAGCTCCCACATCAAGCAAGAGGCACAGGCCACGGGTCTGAGTTAACCATTGCAGTTTGGCTAAAAGGTTGTCATAGTACAGTGGAAGTTTATAGCATCCATTTGCCTTACCGACATCTTACATTTCAAGATTTTCCCTTATCCATTGTGTGTGTGTGTGTGTGTGTGTGTGTGTGTGTGAGAGAGAGAGACAGAGATAGAGAGGGGCTGACGAAAACTTTCTTGTTATTTTCGTATTCTCTAATTAGATTCAGGGGGTCAGCCTTTTTTACATGAATGTTTGCATATGCTTCGGTGTTTGTTTGGAACTGAGAATTAACCAGAATTCAGAGTGCTTAGGAGTATATAACTTGAGCAGCTATTTAAAACAAATCTGTATCTGCTCAAATTTTCCAAGTGTTGACTGATAGTCCATGACTTATGAAGGAATTAATATAAAGCTGACATGACAAAGTAAGATTAAAAAATAGCCTCAGAGGACATTGTGGTGCTATAAAGAAATACAGGTTGAGTGAGTCGTCAAAGACCTGACAAATAGAGCTTTACGTTGAAAAATGTTACGTTGTCCATTTTGACTGGAAGAAAAACATTTTTTTTTAAATAGAGGGAGATTCCATAGCTCTGAGATGCAGTGGGATCACAGTGTCACATTACCTGCATCACAAAGTGCTAGCATGCAGATACAGTACATAATTAGTAAAGCGAATAAATGTTTTCCTTTTATTGTGGGAGAATTTAAACACAAAAGTAGAGAGCACTGTTGAGCTTGTATCTTGAATGCTCTCATTTTTATTGGTCACCCTGTTTATGGAAGGAAGTAAATACATTGGAAGCAGTTCGGAGAATGCTTACCAGAATAATACGTACTAAATGACTTGTCATACAGAGGGAATTCAGATAGTCTAGGCTTTTGTCAGTTTGTGTTTAGGAGAGGAAGAGACAAATTCATTGAAACAAGATTTTTCCTCTTAGAGAAGGACTACTGTCTAAATGTCAGTGGTTGTCCATTTAAAACAGATCGAGATGATTTGTTTTCTCACAAAATGTGGAAATTCTGACATGTTATTAAAGCAGAGCTCTGGAATATTTTTAAGACAAAAATAAATAGATTATTGTTGAGAGAGGGGTGGTGAAAGGTTTCACAGTAGGCAGGAATGTGGATTGAAAGTCACAACTAATGAGATATACTCATGTTCAATATCTAACTCATCCCCTGTTTGTATGGGATGTGGCGGGTTGATTAAACTGCCAAATTGGAGTTTCAATGTAACGATTCAACAAACAAGTTTACAATGCTGAAATCCTCCAAATCCAATGGTTGAATTTTTCAAGTGTTTGTTTAAAATCACTTAATGTGTGCTGTAACATCAATTGCAGACATGGAAACTGTTGTGACACTTCCAAGGCAGAAGAGATTCCAGTAATGAATGCAGTGATCACAAAGAAAGTTTTTGTCCAATGTGTGACTTAATTAAGTTTCATCTAGAACATCAACAATGTGAAAGAAAATTAGTGCCACTTCCCGTAAGTTCTATGGAGGGGCTTCTGTCTGAGTACATGCCACAGCAATGCAACAAACACCAGCCTACAGCAGTCACATTAACAACGTTGCTTTATTATGTCTATAAGGTTTGCATTTTGCTGAGAGATTAGAGATTTTGTTTGCTTACAAAATATTTGCATCAATACAAAACCTTCAAAAGTGGTCAGTGGAAAATTGCTTGCCCATTCAAAATTCAGATCTCAATTTGTAGTCGAACATTTAGATAGCTGAACTCTGAAGAAAGGATAAATATATTGAACGATTGGAGTTCCTATCTCCTCTGCTCCCCTCATTCTGCCTGTGGTGTCTTTCAAATCCCCTGTGAAAGTTTTAAAGAAGAAACCTACTGTTTTCCCTTGTCCCACTACCTTTGGAAGTTCATCTACTTAATAAATGCAGTTGATCAAAGAATATAATACTGAATCCCTGAGCATCCAGCAATTTATACGAGCCATCAGCCAATTGTGCATACAAGCAAGAACTTATGCTCTTTGCCAAAACCAAATGAATGTGAGAACAGGATTCCAGTGCTAGAAAAAACACAGAAAAGAGAAAATTTCTTGCTGTTACTGTGGACAATAAAATAAAGTCAGCCAAGGATTGAGAACAGATGTAGTTTGAAATTTTCTGTAGCACTGAATGGAGCAGAATTTGACTGTGCAATAATATTTAAATTGGGTGATTATTGGAAGCCCTTATTAGAACTCGTGTGGATTTTTATTTCAATTTGATTACTTTGTTAAAATCTGATGACCAAAGGACAGTGTGACAGAGTTTATGACACAAGAATAATGTTTTAAAGTCCAGAACGAGAGGGCATAGGTTTAGATTGAGAGGGAAAAGATATGAAAGAGACCTAAGGGGCAACTTTTTCATGCAGCGGGTGGTACGTGTATGAAATGAGCTGCGAGAGCATGTGGTGGAGGCTGGTACAATTACAACATTTAAGAGGCATTTGGATGGGTATATGAATAGGAGGGGTTTGGAGGGATATGGGTCGGATGCTGGCAGGTGGGACTAGATTGGGTTGGGATATCTGGTTGACATGGACGGGTTGGAATGAAGGGTCTGTTTCCATGCTGTACATCTCTATGACTCTAAGACCTCGTATAAAATGTCTTCTTTCATGACTAATTTCAGCTGCTTACACTGTGAAGAACCGGGAAATCTAATGTCTCCAGGGACAGTTGCAGAAAATAAGTTTGCTCCAGTTTGTGTATAAATGATCCTTGATTCAGACTTCAAAAACGTGAAAGGAAATTGCTGGAGAGCTGTTGTTTCGATTGCTCAGGCACTTCCTCTTGAAAGCATGTGACAGCAGTGCAACAAACGCCTTTGCAGACCAGACCATAGCAATCGCAGCAACTTTCCATCTCTAATGCTCGCTTTGTTCATACAGAATGAAGCTCTTATTTAATGAGAACAACAGAAAGTATCCAAATAAAACCTGAAAGAATGTTGTAAATCAGAAAGAAAAACAGAGTTGCTGGAAAAGCCATTGCTTTGAAATATCCAAATCTCTTCAGTGAGATGTTTCCCCTTCATCAGTCATATCCTGAAAGTGGTACCTCCGATTGACCTCTCTCGTCTATACTGCAAGGAAATCCCCGACATTCTCTGCCTCTTCCCCTACCTGTGCTCTGCTTTCTTGCAAACTAGTTATGTAAATGTGACAAAAAAATCACCAACTCATGCAGTCATCCTTCTGCAGTGTGAACAGTTTTGAAAAAGCAGCTGAATAAGAGCTGCAATACTGAATCCAGATTTTTCAGCCATTCCAGCAGCGGCACACACTTGTAGATGGAGACAAATTCTGATTTCAGTGACTAAACCTGTCTGTTCAATTAGATTAGATTAGATTAGATCACTTACAGTGTGGAAACAGGCCCTCCGGCCCAACAAGTCCACACTGACCCGCTGAAGCGTAACCCACCCATTCCCGTACATTTACCCCTTTACCTAATACTACGGGCAATTTAGCATGGCCAATTCACCTGACCCGCACATCTTTGGACTGTGGGAGGAAACCAGAGCACCCGGAGGAAACCCACGCAGACACAGGGAGAATGTGCAAACTCCACACAGTCAGTCACCTGAGTCAGGAATTGATCCCGGGTCTCTGGCGCTGTAAGGTAGCAGTGCTAACCACTGTGCCACCGTGCTGCAAGCCTGGTAAACCTGACAGCCTATACTGCGATGGAGATGGGAAACCGTGCCTTCCAAATCTAAAGCGGTCATGAAAAAGTATGTTTGATGCAATATGTGTCCATGATTTTGATTTCTTCAGAGTACAAGGAAATGAAAGTAAATTGCTGGTGGGCTGACAGTCACAGTAAGATAACATACAGACTCCTCATGAAAACACTACACAGCAATGCAGAGAATACTGTGAGAAACAAAGCTCGCACACTTCAATAATTTCAGTCCGAGGCAAAATCTGAATCAGTAGTGCCCTTTATTTTACTCTTGCAAGAGGGTGTGATGTCCACTGTCTACACACACACTGAATTCAACTAATACACGATATTTATGTAATCTGGTTTCTTTTTTTTATCCCATTGCTCCTCCCCGTTTACATCTTCCACTTCCCTAAGACCGGCGCCCGTTACTCCTATTTATCTCTTGTCTTATCCGGCCTTGTCTGTGACAAAATGCTTATTTCCGGTCTCACAAGGCCATTTGACCTCATCCCGCTGTGGCCCATTGTTAGGAGTATCCGTTCTTCACCATTATCTACTCCCTCCATCTGTGCCTTCCCCTACCATACTGATCCTTATGACCTTTTAATTGGCGTTTGTTCCTGTGTTTCGGTAAAAGTGGCAAACAGATGCTTAGAACTACTGCTTGTGCAAGCATATCTGGCTTAACCCACATACTCACAGAACCTTATCTATTCGTCTGTAATATCTACCATTGTTTTGCAGTCACGTTTCATTCTTGCATACAATTTTAGCTAATGCAAAAACAATTATGTATTTCCTCCACATCGTTTCCATTCTTGTTGACTCAGCTCTTAGTTGAAACAATTACACACTGGTGTGAGTTCATTTACACTGCATAAGTAATTATAATTGCAGAAGTAACACAACTTTACCTATCTCCCACAATACCATTCCTGACCATAGCAATCACATACTCCCTCTCCATTATCGACATTATTCTTCGGGTTGGAGCGGTTTTTTTTCAAAACAGACAGTTTTAGGAGAGGACATCAAGGAAGCTTGAATTCCAAATTGCTTGCAAATTTGTGTTACATATCTCTGATCATTTTAGTCTCTTAAAATGAATAAATTCAAGAAATACGTATCCCATCACTCTCTCACCCTTATCACCAGCTATAGTGTCCATCAAACCTTTGAAAGGGGTTGAAGAATAAAATCAGTATTGATTGCAGTATCCGTCTGGATTGTAAGAAGTTTATCAAAAGCAGCTGAACTCAAGTTGTACGACTGAATCCAGAGTCTTCAGCCATTCACGCAGCTGGCACTCAATAGGAGCTGGAGGCAAATGCTAACACAAAGACTTAATTTATCTTGTCTGACCAGTTACAGGCATGGTAAGGTTGGCAATCCAAATTGCAAGGGATATGGAAAATATAATTCTCCAAGATTGTTTGCAATAGCTAGAAAATATGTTTGTTTGTTTGTGTAATTCGTACTTCATTTGATATTATGTTCTCCAAGACAATTGCTGGAGAACAAGCACGTCCTGTGAAGTTACGCAGATATTTCCTTCTGCCATGAACCATGTAGCTGGCCCTAGTTACCACAGTCAGCTTAACCGCCAAAAGATGTATTACATTCAGAAGTTTGAAGATAGTGTTCTTTCTTACAGGAGACTTTTGCAGTCATCATTTTATGAATTCTGATGAAGCTCTGCTGGTTGAACTGAGAGCTGGAGTCAAACGTGATGGTTGGCAGTGCCAAGGGTGGCATGGTACTGACAGTAGCTAGTACAGAAGTTGCTGCCTGGTCACAAACCATTATTGAAATGGCATGATCCCAGGAGCTAACAGCAACAACTGAGTGAAGGCAGAGCAGTGACCTTTCCTTTGCTGACATTCATGGTGGATATTGCTGAGCATGTACTAAAGAGATTTGCAGGCCATGGCCCACTGTGGGAGTTGAGGAGCTCTCCTATTCACTACACAGACAGACACGGTTGGCTCTCAATTGGTGCCTTCATTTGCCCCCCACTGACAGGATAATATAATGGGGCAGAAGGGAGTTGGGCTTTGCTTCTGAATTCCCCTCTGCTTGGACTGACTCATGAGAATTTTGGCAAATGCCAGTTGACATGGAAAATTCCGCCCTGTATGTGGAGACAGTACCAAAGGTCTTCATTGGAGACATTGGAAAATTGGTTGCTTAGTCACCATTTGCACCTGGAGCTCTTTAGTTGAGATATTTTGAGACGTTGCAGCAAGTATAAAGTATTGAAGAAATGAATTTGTTGCATCGTGTCTCCCTTTCTTTGCTACCACATTCTAGCCTCATTATCTTCTCTTGCAAACAGCCAATGAGGGTTTTGGGTAATAAATCTTGAACTAGTTTTATAAAACTAGCTGTCAATCGCTTGAAATATTTACTCAATTTTTCAGTTTTATAATGATGATTTTATTGTGTATGCTTAAAATGACTGCATAGCACTTTTCTGACTATTTGCAGATCACCTAACAGTACAAGGTCGATGGAAAACTGTACACTCCAAAATCTATCATGAAAAAAGTAAGTTTGAAAACAATATGTGATTAATTCATTCAGAGTACACAAAATAGAAAGGAAATCACTTTCTTGGGACTTTGCAGGAAACATCACAGAGCAGCGCAGGGAACACCACTGCAGGGAAGACCATTTGCATTACACTCTCTCTGTTATCTGCATTAGAATTAGGGCTTCAGAATTTTGGTTCAAAAATATTGTATCAGGAGAGAACATCGAAGACACTTCATTGTAAGTTTGCTTGCATTTTGTTATTGAAGTTTCTAAACTCTGAATACGAATACATTCAAGAACTTGCTATCCCATTTCTGTCTCTAATTGTTATCATCAGCAACAAAGGTTTTGAAGAACAAATTCACCATTTATTGCTAAACATCACAAAACACCAGATTATAGTCCAACAGGTTTAATTGGAAGCACACTAGCTTTCGCAGTGTCACTCCTTCAGGTGATAGTGGAGGGCTCAATCCTAACACAGAATTTATAGCAAAAATTTACAGTGTGATGTAACTGAATCACGAACATTTATTGCAGTCACCCACCTGGAGTATGTCCAGTTTCACTCAAACGGCTGAATGCAGGCTGCAGTCCTGAATCCCGAATCTTCATTCTCTTAAACAGCTGGCACACAATTGTGGGATGGAGGCAAATGCTCATTTAAATAACTTCATTTATCTTTTATCATCAATTGCAGGCATAGCAAATGTCACAATCCAAACTGCGATGGAAATGAAACCTATAGTCGTCGGGAACAACTGAAGAAATTGAAGTGTCAGTTTGATCCAAAGTGCAATTTAACGCCTGAATAATATTATATTTGGAATAAAGGTTATTGCTGGAGAACCAGCAATTCCTGTGAAGTTATGTAGGTATTTATTGCTGCATACATGCAAGAACAACGTCAAATACACTGCTCCAGGCCACAGTTAGCACATTATGGAAATTGCTGGGCTCTACCTCCCAAGTGTGTATTTTTCCGAGGAGTTAGATTGTGGCGGTTTTATTTTTAAACAAGACTTTTGCAGTAATAATGTTGCGAATTGTGGTGGAGCCCTGCTGCTTGGACTGAGAGCTGGAGCTAGCGCTGCTGTGAATGATGACATGATGCTGATGTTGGCATGTTGCTGATGTGGCCTGATCAAGAAGCTGTTGCTGGGTCACTATCCCAAGAATGAAATGTCCCAATCTAAAGTGCTGATGGTGAAATCAGAATGATAGCAGGGTGGCAAACCTTTCTGTGCCACCATTAATGTTTGCAATTGCTGAGCCAATACCAATTGATGAGGAAAAGTCAATCCTGTATGTAGAGCCAGTATCCAAAGCTCTTAAATGGAGAAATTGGACAGCTAGTTACCCTTCTATAATTGCCCTAAGCTCTTTATTTGAGACTTTTCTAGACTATGCAACACATGTGAAGTATTGAAGAAATGGGTTTGTTACATCCGTAATTTCCATATTCCAGCCGGACTGTCAGTGGCTTGAATTCCTGACACTCCTATTCAAGTTTCTAAAAATGTTTTTATTCTGAATGTAAATGTTTGCTTAAATTGACTTAATGGCACTTGATGACCATTTGCAGCTCCGAAAACATCAACTGCTGATAGTGCAAGGGAGCTGGGGATTCTGGTTCTCCAGAAACTAAGAAGGTCATTGAAAAGTAAGCTGTATACAATGTGTGACGGTCTACTAACAGCTAGCAGGTCTGGCTGTATCTGTGGAGTGAAAGCAGAGTTAATGTTTTTAGTTGAATGACTCCTGTTCAGAACTTCAGACCTCTTTGAAGAAGCGTCACTTGACTCAAGGTGAACTTTGCTTTCTCTCCACAGGTGCGGCAAAATATGTTGAGTTTCTCCAGCAACTTCAGTCTTTCTTTCAGATTGTCAACTTCCACAGTTCGTTATTTTACAATAAAGAAATTATTGACTGGCATATAATCTTTGCTCTATTGTTAGTCTTATAAAAAGACATTTTAGGTGGAAGCTTGCAGTTAATGCTGCAGACCTGATGCTGGGACTGAAACCTGGAGGCTTTGTCATATGCCAAAGATGTTAAGTTGCCAGCAGGGACCAATGAAGAGATTCTTCATTGATGAAGGGCTTTTGCTTGAAACGTCGATTTTTCTGCACCTCAGATGCTGCCTCACCTGCTGTGCTTTTCCAGCACCACTTTAATCTAAAATGAAGAGGGTTACTCATCAGTTGACGTTCAGTTTAGCTTCAAGAACTGCTACTCCAGTAAGAAGGAGGACAGATCAGCACATTTCTGAGCCCTACTATTCATACTGATCATTGCTGAGGCTGCAAAGGTGGGCAAAATCAGGGAAATGAGGGAGGCTGGCCTGAGAGATCATGGAGAGTCAAGATGTCAAAGAGAACTGGTCTATGTCAGCATGGCTTAGCAATGGGAAGGTGCCAGACTCCCTCCCTGCCATTTTCTGAATCCTACCACCTCCCAATTAAAAGCCAGTGAATAATTGAGCATGCCTTAACACAAAGTCTTCCAATAATCATTTCTAGCCCTTCATTGTTCAGGCCTTCAGTTGTTCACTTCCAAGCACTGGACTGTGCAATGAGGCTAAACATATTGAAAACACATTGACTACCTAACTCTCTGCTTCCCAACACTATTACATCGGCCACCTCCCCTCACCCCCATCTCTTCAAAAAGAACAGGCCATGTTGTCCTACAAACTACTATGAAAGTTGACAAAAAGCGAACATATATTGCAGTCATAGCTTTTGAAAGTGGCCTTTTTTTTAACAGAATGTAATGTGAACAGGAATTTCTGAAGAGCAGGAATTTCTGTAAGATTTCTGGAGGAACATCCTCTTGACAACATCTCCCAGTGCTAGAGCAAACACCACCATTCCAGACCACAGCCCCACCCAATATTTGCATTACTCGTGGTGATAACAGTGATTCCTCATTTATTAAAAAATGCTGTATCAGCTCAATAGAGCCTTTTGATCTTCAGGGTTTATTTTGAAATGTTTGCAAGTCATTCATAGATGTAAGTCCTTTGTTTAATTTGTCCTTCACAATGACTTGTGGCTGGGGCCATTTTGACAGACCAGATTGTCAGAAGGATGGGAATCAAAGTTTGCCAGACATGAGAAACAAGTTTGATTTGATCTGATTTTGATGTGGTTTAATTATGCTTCATTTGGAATACAACAATGTGAAAGGGAATGTTGGAGAACCATTGATTCCTTCAAATGTTTTGTGCGATGTGACAAATGCCAGTTCAAACAACAGCAGCTACATTCAAGAGGCTGCAAGACTGCCTCCCGAGGAATTAAATATTTGAGACAGAGTTGTCTTAAACAGTAGTGCCACCATCCTAAATGCTGAGATGGGAAATTGCTCATTGATCTACATTGAGGTTCTATTTCTGGACATTGGAGCCATCGTGAAAATACTGCAGAAATGGGTTCCTCTCCTTCACCACACCTCATCGCTTCGCTTTGTTCCTCTTTCCTGCTCATCCTCACTCCCCCAGCCCGCCCACCCCCCATTCTTCACTCACTCCAAAATCATTGCCATGGGTCTCCAAAGTTTGGTGACATTTGATGAAATATGGCTACATATTTGAAGAAATATGGCGACGGATTGGGACCAGCTCCTGGTCTCCTCGCCTTGGTCTATCTCCCATACAGTGTCGCCATTGAATGCTTTGCACTTTTTATAATTTAAGTTGGTCAGAGGTCATGTGTATCCACAGAGTCAGGCACATTCCCTAATAATAGGTATTTGTTTGAATCAAGCTTATAAAGTACTTTCATGGTGAATAATACAGGCAGCATCAAATCCATACTGTTTCACTGATGTCATCAACTAACAGAAGCCTAAATACTGAGGTGATTACACTGCTCTGGGTCAGAGACCTGTAATTATTCCTGGGTTTATTATGGTCAGATCTTTCAGTAAACTGCGAATGGATGAAGGAGCAGGAAAGGAAAAGGAATAAAATTCTCTTTTCAACAAAACAGCCAATACTGAAATTCAGTAAATTTGAATAATGAGAAATTACTGTATTCGGATTCTGAATCAAACATTGAGTTACAAATTGTGCTTGTAAGGGTTAAATTAGCAATTGTGCATAAAGACCTTGAGTTTCTTGTTCCGAGATAAGGAAGTTAAACTTGAATTCTTGCATTTGGGATGTTTCCCCTCTGTCCCAGTGCAGACAAGTCTTTATTTGACCTATTTACACCCCACCAACCAGCTCCTGCCCTCACAGCCAAAATTCTCGATGTTGATAAGAAGTGCCAAATATTAACTTTGTGATCATGCACATATTTAAAATGATTTAACTGGTACTTTATGACCAGTTGCGGCTGTGAAAATGTTGACACCTCACACTGTGAATTAAGTGGAAACCTAAGTTTGTCAGAAACTAAAGGAAACAAATTGGCAAGTAAGTTTGGTCTAATATCAGATTAAATCTGCTATGGTAGGGGTCCAATAATGAGAAAGGGAAGTGCTGGCAGTTGTTGTAAGGTTATGTCAGGATTGCCTCACGAAGGCATCCCATGGCAGCGTGGTGAACACAAACACAGATGAGAACAATCACAGAAAACAACTGCTTGACTGGTTCAGAAATGTTTGGCTTATTTTGAGAGACCAATCTTAAATCAGCATAAAACATCCAAAGTTTTTCAATGGTCCATTGAATTTTGCCTGTCTTTCAGTAAAAAGGTCTTGCATAGCCCAGAAATGGCTTTAATACTGTGACATACTGAAGAAATGGTTTTCTCTTTTTTTCATTCTGTACTGTCTCTTCCACACCCCAACCCGTGCATTCCCTCATTGTGGTGTACTGTAGACATACTGTGGAAGTCAAAAGAATCCCATACCAAAACGACCAAGATGGTTCATGATGCATCTTGCATTGGAATCCTCACTGCTCACCTGGTAATTGCAACAATAATCAAGAAGCTCAATATGATCAAAGAGAGAGCAGTTTGATTGACTGGCAAAAGAACTAACGTTTAGTTTTGGCTGTGAGGGCAGGAGCTGGTGGGTGGGGGTAAATAGGTCAAATAAAGACTTGTCTGCACTGGGATAGAGGGGAAACATCCCAAATGCAAGAATTCAAGTTTAACTAACTAACTAATTTCCACTCCCTTCACCATCACTGAGCAACAATGTGGGGCTACCTAGCACTTACACTCTAAAGAATGAACTGCAGCAACTCATTAGACTTACACTGAAAGGACCTTTCCTGTCTATAATCTCTATTTCTGAACAGATCAATGATCAGCTAAAGGTCTGTTCCACCTGATTCTGACTTTGCATGGATATCTCTGTTCTTTTATTATCACTATGGCAAAATAATGCGATTTATTAAAGTTGCAGTCATTGACTAACTTAGGAAAACTAGTCGACCAGGCTTGGAATATTGAATCTCAAGTCTGCGATTTTTTTTGTTAAATTGCTTTGGACTTAATTCTGAATAAGTTTACTGATGTTAAATGACTTAATTTATGCTCTTTGATGAATTACAGTTCTGGAAACATTGTCAGTGCCCACAGTGAGGAAAATGGGAATGCAGGTTCTCCTGGATAAAGTGAAGTAATTGCAAAGTAAGTTTAGTTGCATGCATGACTAAGTTAGTAATTATATCAGGATATGACAAACCATTAGGAAATAACTGGTGAGCTGGTAGTTTGTGCAATGTTATACAACGATCAATGATAACAACTCGGAGGCAATGATTTGATCAGCTCTCAAAGAGGAACTTGCCTATGTTCACTCCCAAGTCCTTTTACTATGTGATACTGCAAAACCTCTCCTTATGAAAATTGTAGATTCCTTTTGAAGACCTCAGTCGAAGCTGCCTCCACCACTAAACTATCAGGCAGAACATTCCGGGTTCTGAGCAATGCTGTTTTTAAAAAACAGTTTTCGTTGTAACCGTTGTTTTCTTTTTTTTGCTGATCAAGTTGAATCAGTGTCCTTTTCTTCTCAAGCCTTTTTAAAATATAATCCGCACAGTATGGAAACAGGCCACTTGGCCCAACAAATCCACACCAACCCTCCAATCTAAATGCATTCTCCTACCCTTTTACTCTACTCTATCCAAATCCCTCATGATTTTGAATACTTTTAAAATGAATTCTTCATGTTCTGTTCTCCATAAAGAGCCGCCTGAGCTTCTTCAAACTATCCACGTTGTTCTCCAGTTGCTCATCTCTGGTACCACTTTTGTGTACCTTTTGTGCACCTTCGCAAATACCTTCCTGAAGCGTGCTGCATAAATACTAGACATAAGGGAAAGGCTGGACTGTTTCTTACCATTTGTCATAATTTCCTTATTTTGCGTGCCACAGTCCTATTTATAATGTTCAGAATCCTAATGATATCTTCAATCTTCAATCTGAGGAAGTTGACAATTTAAGTTCACGAGAAAAGAAAGTGACAGTCAAAAAGTAAGTTTGAACCAATGTATGACCACGTTATGCTTCAGCATGTGTTCAGTCTCTTTCTGAACCTGTGCCACCCTTCAAAGGTTAAGTCTATAGGATGTTGCTTGATTGGAACAGCATTTCCTCAATCAATATTATGTGCAGTAAGATTAGTAATTCCCAGGTTATTCCCACATATCTCCCCATGTGATTGTACTAACTCTTTCAGGTCATTTCGATTTTCATCTGGAAGGTAACTCAGCAGTTTATCGCAGTTTTCCAGAACTTCCTCATTGTTCAATTTAATTTGAGGAATGTCCAATTCACAATTATCTGAAATTGTTTTGTCACTCTGTGTTGTAGCCAGTAACACATTCTCTTTTTTTTCTCCTATCAAAATAGCTTTTGACAAAGCACATCTCTTTAAGCCACAGAATGGTCACAGAAATAGGTGGAGCAGTAATCCATTCAGCCCCTTAAGCATGCGCTGCTGTTCAAAATGACAATGGCTGATCATCCAACTCAGTACCTGTTCCATCATTCTTTCGATAAGCTTTGATTCCTTTCGCCAGAAAAAAAAATCTATTATGTTTTGGACTCAATCAATTTCTATGACAGTGAATTCTAAAGAGTTACTACTGTCAGGGTGAAGAAAGGTTTCCTCATCTCAGTCCAAAATGCCCGAGCCAGTATCCGTAGACCGTGAGCCCTGGTTCTGGGCTCCCCAGCTGTGGAGAACATCCTTCCTGGTTATCTAATTCTGGATATAACCACTGACTTGTGCTGCATCTTGTGACCTTAGCCTGGGACAATATGGAGAGGGTTATTCTAAGTTTTGCCACATTTTGTCAGTGCAAGTTAACCTCTTGCTGACAGCAGGCTGGAAGCATGGCAGCCATTTGTTGCTGAGGAAAACATAGGATTGCGTACTCACTGCCCATATTCAAAAGGGAAGAATGACCCATTGAGGAGAGATATTAAAGGACTTTGTGTAGCTGTAGCGGTGGACACTGATAGAAATTACTGACTACCGTATAACACAGAGAGAATCAGCAAAGGTGACTCAAAGTGCTGATTCCTAATTAGCACTTTCCAAATGACAACAGCCCATTGGTTGAAGAGGCTTTCCTTTTTTAACATTAAAATGTTCAGCGATGTATGACATGCCTCTGGAATAAGTAGGACAGGAATTTAAGCCTACTAAGTCTAATCTAGGAAGAAAGTGAGGTCTGCAGATGCTGGAGATCAGAGCTGAAAATCTGTTGCTGGAAAAGCGCAGCAGGTCAGACCGCATCCAAGGAACAGGAAATTCGACGTTTCGGGCATAAGCCCTTCATCAGGAACTTAAGTCTACTGATCTAGGGGTAGGGAGACTATCATTCTACCATAATAAGTCAGTTTTGAATCTCATACAGAATCAATGCAATTTCCCTAAATTGCTTCATTAATTCCTGGGGATGTAAATAATAAGCCGCCTATTAGAGTATTGGGTGTTGCTCAGGTGTCACTGAGTGGTGTGCTGATCTTTGAGTCGGAGAGTTCAAGACCTACCATCGGGTTTAGAATAGACTAATTGATGCTGCCACAACAGTGCAGTCCTGAGACAATCCTACGCATCAGATGTATATGAGGCATTAAACCAAAGCCACTCTGCCCTCGAAAGGGACCCTTATTATTTTGAATTAAAGTGAGGAGATTGTACCTGGTGTGCCAGCCAATACTTATCACTGAATCCCAATGAGCTGATGATCTGGTCATCATCTCCTTCCGGCTTTTCTCATGGTACACAAATTAGATATCACATTTCTGACATGATCAAAAGTACTTCAGTTGTTGTATAGAACATCTCTGATTGAAAGTTGACTTTGTCAGAACCTGCATGTATTATTACTCAACTTGGTTGTTCATTTTTCACTCTCTGCTGTAAGAAAACACTCCTTCCCAACTTCCATCAAATGAGAATGAGGCAAAGCTCAGTGCTGTAATATTTCACTTTGTACTAACATCTGGATCAAACTAATATACCGTTCAATGCAAATATAAAATAAATTGAACCAGTTTTAAAGTATCAAAGCAAATTATATTTTCAACCAAAGGAGTGTATTGAAATATTTCAATCGTTCTCATTGTGTCAAGTACCAGCAAACAGTGGAGTCTGTTCCAATCTATTTTATTTTTTCGAAAGAATAGGTTGAGGAAAAGAACAGTGCATGAGGAGAGCAGTACAGTGTGGATCAGTGATTAACAGCAGGAGAATTATTCTCCAGATTAGAATAGATATATAGTGGAATATACTAAAATGATAGCATAAGAGAAGCTAAAGTGAGATATTATCAGCTGAAAGGTTTATAAGCTTGTTAAAATCGGGTCAGTCAGGATCTTATTGAATAGTGGACCAGGCTCGAAGGGCCAAGTTACCTGTTCTCATTTATTGTTCATACCGCGAAACAGTTTTGCTAGTTACTCGAGCGGAGGTATTAAACACACATTTTAAACTGTTGCATGTGTACATGCTGATATTTCCGTCTATGATTCCCTGGGTTTGATAGCAGGTAGTTGACAGTGGCCCCAGAGGTTCTGCACTTGTTTCAGAGATCTGTAAAGACATGTTTAGGATACTCTGAGATTGCATTTAGATGTTATATAAATGCGCAACTTTTCTACTTGCCTTCCTGCTGGGGTAGAAGGGGTTTGGCTCTTCATCAAACCTGTGCATCATTTGACTTCAATCTGCTTTTCTTTGTTGCATTATTGTATGGAGTTTATTCTCTTAAGTCAATAGCCTGGATTTTGCCCAAAGTTTAAGAGGTTTTTACTCACATTGGTGAGTTTCTGTATCCCATGAAGTAACTTCATTGCAGTCAGTAATGGGAAATATAGCAGATCAAATATTATGTTGTTAATTGTTATTAGGTCAATTAATACGGATAACTATGAGCCTCAGGATTTAAAAGCCTCTTCAGTGGAGCCACTGCTGATTTACCCAACGCGCTATACTGGTGAACTCACTGATACTGAAACCTCTACAATCTGGGACAATGATGAAATACAAACTGACTGGAACCGCAACTTATCAGAAAAACTAAGGAACAGAGAGAGATTGGGGCCGAAGCTCAGGATACAGAGGCACTGCAAACCCAAGCACCCATTGACACAGCTTCTCGAGATGAGTTATGATGTGGTTCTGCACTATTCGGTTCTGATCTGTGATCGCAACCAATGCTTCTCTGTCAAGCCGATGTGGTTTATGGATAAAAATAATGTCTGCTAGAAGGCAACTACAAAGCTTTCTTGTGATAATGTGACACAGAATCAAGTGAAATGTGGAGTATCTCCTTTTGGGGCTTCTTGCATCCTTTCAAGTGGCAGCTGAATTTGGTGATCAGATATCAGTTACTATCGAATTGGATGAAATCTTGTTAGTGGTTCATTTATTTACATTTCCCTATCTCTGAGGTTTGCTCCATTTCTTTATTAAAGAGCCAATGTTTGTGAGATCTCTTTAGTGCTGTCCATAGGATAGCCGTACTCCTGCCACTGTGCAACTGCATATTGATATCTGCCTTTAAAACAATCTGAATCTATGATCACATACTGGTGTAGGAACTGAGCGGGGCCCAGAACAGAATAAGCAACTCTTCAACTGCTGCAAACCAATGTCATTATCACAAGGGTGCTTTTGGTGCCATATTCACTATTCAGAATAACAATTAGTTTTCCTGCTTGTGCAGCATTTCTCTCTATTACTTTACATAATAGTGTGCTGTGTGTATGTGCATGTGGTTTGTTTCTATTTATTTCTGTTCCTCAATGGCTTTGAAATTGTTGCTGTATAGGATCAAAGTAATGTCTCCACAAGGACATTGTTGCTGGATTCCCTCTGAGACCAGTGCAGAACTTTATCAGT
The DNA here is from genome assembly GCF_020745735.1 of Hemiscyllium ocellatum. NCBI lineage: Eukaryota > Metazoa > Chordata > Chondrichthyes > Orectolobiformes > Hemiscylliidae > Hemiscyllium > Hemiscyllium ocellatum. The sequence goes on along the minus strand of NC_083440.1, from coordinate 32,648,556 downwards.
TCATTGTCGGCCTGATACATTATAGTGAAGTTTCACCTCTGCCAGCTGGTACAACATGGAAATTTGAGTATTGATGAAAATAAAGTTTTTTTTATTGAAGTCTTTAGTATTGTACTTATCAGGACACTCTCAAGAATACCAATGGGGAGGGAGAAAGCATTTAATCTGTCTGGGTAATGAGTGCTAATTGGTAAAGGCATGGAGAATGGACCAGGTGATGATTGGCAGTTAACTGTCAATGCTTGATGTGATTCGACTAAATCGGTGATGGCCATTCTCTGGCTCATTTGGAAGGGCAATACCTTGACCACTCAGGCAACCTGCCAATTGAAAAGTTAACAAAGTTTAGTTGTTAACTGTCTGTCACCATCTGACCAGTCCATTTCCATTGGGGACATCTCGATCAATCATTGTGCACTTTCCAAAGCATCAGAACTCTTTTCTTGTTCAGTGTAAAATGTTCTTTCCCTTAATATCAAAATCCTTGCAGCTATCCTGTTGTATGCAACACAAAAAAAAGAGCATGTCATATTTTATATCAATATCCAATTTCTATATTTGCAAACAACCGTTTGAATATAGGAACCTTTTGTTAATGGAGCATCCAACATCCAGCTGATATAATTAAAATGGAATCTAGTTTTCGAATTTGAAATGATTTAACCCCCTGACAAGCCCACTTTGTACATGCAGATCCTTTTTGAATATTGTATCAGTCTGGCTGTTGAAAGACAGTTTTGGAAAGTTGTTTATTTCTGTTAACTTCTATTTAATGAATTGCTGAAACGGTGGATAATGCATTTTATTGCATTTACAAAACTGAGATATCGTGTGAAATCAGGAGATGTGCACAGTGCAAATAAAAATCCCATTTAATGCTGGCCTGGACAAGACTGGTAAACTTAAACTTGTGCTTATAGAGAAAGGACTGAGATCTTAACTGGCTCATTATCATCTAATGTATTGAGTTTAAACTTATGTCTATCTCTAAATTCTTCAAGGCCTTGATCCACGCTGTCTCTTGTACCCCTTATATACACGCTCTGTTCTTTGGTTCTCTGATTGCTTTTGTCCATGAGTATGGTCAAGTCCCCTGAATTAGCTGTACTTTACTGATAGTAAAAAGTGAGGTCTGCAGATGCTGGAAATCAGAGCTGAAAATGTGTTGCTGGTTAAAGCACAGCAGGTTAGGCACCATCCAAGGAACAGGAAATTCGACGTTTCGGGCCAGAGCCCGACATTCCTGATGAAGGGCTCTGGCTCGAAACGTCGAATTTCCTGTTCCTTGGGTGCTGCCTAACCTGCTGTGATTTAACCAGCAACACATTTTCAGTACTTTACTGATAAACTTCCTTACATGCCCTCTGGTACTCATTCTCACTTTGAATGCTTGCTTAAAAGCCGGTTTCATGTCATTGGTCCTAACTCTTCTGATACATGCCAACAACCTTCTCCTGTTTGGCGTTCGGTGCATCCTTTTCCAGTTTGGAAGGTCAAACTCGAATGCTGAATATAGGGTTAACGGCAGGATTCTTGGCAGTGTGGAGGAACAGTGGGATCTGGGTGTGCAAGTACATAGATCCCTCAAAGTTGCTACCCAAGTGGATAGGGTTGTTAAGAAAGCGTATGGTGTTTAGGCTTTCATTTGCAGGGGAATCGAGTTTGAAAGCAGCGAGGTTTTGCTACAGCTCTACAAGTCCCTGGTGAGACCACACCTGGAATATTGTGTCCAGTTCTGGTCGCCCTGCTATAAGAAATAGATAGAGGTTTTGGAGAGGGTGCAAAGAAGGTTTACCAGGATGCTGCCTGAACTGGAGGGCTTGCCTCATGAAGAAAGGTTGAATAAGCTCAGACTTTTCTCTCTGGAGAGAAGGAGAAAGAGAGGAGACCTGATTGAGGTATACAAAATAATGAGAGGAATAGATAAAATCAATAGCTAGAGAATTTTCCCCAGGGCAGGATTGACTGGTACGAGGGGGTCATAGTTTTAAGGTATTAGGAGAAAGGTATAGAGGAGACGTTAGAGGTGGGTTCTTTATGCAGAGTGTTGTGAATGCATGGAATGCTTTGCCAGCAGTGGTGGTGGAAGCAGAGTCATTAGGGACATTTAAGTAACTGCTGGACATGCAAATGTTTAGCAGTGAGTTGAGAGGTGTGTGGGTTGTTATTATATTTTACATTAGGATTAAACCTTGGCACAAGTTGTGGGCCAAATACCGTGCCCACAATATTCTATGTTCTATGTTAAAGCATCTCATAAATGTGAGTATTAATATCCACTTTAGCAGATTTAATTGATTCTCATTGGAATGTATCTGCCAAACCTTTAGCAAAACTGAATCAGCAAACAGTTTCAAATTGTGCACACGTCCAACACAAAACATTGCTGCTCCTCATTCACTTTTCAAATGCACTGCTCCATTCCAAATAGCAGACCACCCGTTCCCATTCATAGAAATTTGTTTCTGATGAATGGAAGTGGTTATTTCTGTACTTCTGCCATTTTTATTGAACTCATCTCAAGTTACACTTTGGAATTTGACAGTCAGGCCAAGACTGTTTGTTTTAAGCTTTATCAATTTTGACCAGGTTGCCAGCTCTTCATATTCTTGAATATTGGAATGGGACTGGGTTCTATCAGCCCTCTAGGGACAGGATGCAAGGTCATTAGGTGGTTAATAGGGTGGAAGATGATAACGGAAGGAAGGAGTTTCAGTGGCTTTCATATTTCCACCTCCGTAGTATTTTATTGATCCCAAATTCGGGAAAGGATGGCCACTCAGGTGGCCAATGTAGAGTGCGTTCCCGCCAATACTGACAGTTTATTAGCAGTAAGGTCCTCCATTGTGTGGGAGACCTCCCCCTGCATCCTAGTGACACACCTGGAGGATGTCCTTCCTAATGAAGAACCTTATGGCTCACAACAGGGTATCCCATCTGCACACTGGAACAGTCCCCTGTCCATGGAGGCGATCATTACAGGAACTGGAAATCAGAGTGAGTGAAAGAAGCCGTGAGGGCTAGAGTGTTCACAACATTCCCAGGACCAGGTTGGCAGCTCCTACTGAGGCCATTAGTAAGTCATTGAGATCCCCCAATTGGTGCATGGACGATGTGTTATTCCTATTCCTAGTAAGAGTACTGTGATTATTGCTTTTTCAGTGCTATCAAGCAAATAGTGAAGTGTGGCCATGTGATAAAATCATTTACATTCACTGCTGGATACTTGAGACTTTTTTGTGAGAAACTTTATAATTCTTCTAAATGTTCTTAATGCACTTTTTGTTTCATACAATGGTGATTTTCTACATAGGATTACAGAGGGAAAACAGACCATTTGGCACAATCAGTTTATGCCAGTGCTTATGTTCTACTCAAGGTGTTTCACATCTTTCCTCATCTAAATCGCCCGTTGTAATTCTCTATTCCCATCCCTTCCAAGTGGTCACCTAATTTCCTTGAAATACATCTAAACTATTGCTTTCAACTATTCCGTCTGGTCACATATTCCCCATTCTCATCATTCTTTTAGTGAAGAGGTTTCTTCTGAATTCCCTTTTGGACTTATTGAGGTACCGTCTTATATTGACAGACTCGAGTTATATTCTATCCCATAGTGAAATGTTTTCTCTGTACCTTCTCTTTTCAAAACCTTTCATAATTTTAGAACTGTCATCCTTCTTTTCAGGAGAGAAGTGAACAGCACAACAATTCTTCCTTGATATACACAGCCAAAAACTTGTGTAGCATTCTCATAAATCATCTCTTCACTCTCTCTCATACATTCTATAATATGTCAACTCGAACTGCAGGCAATACTCTTAATTATAGTCAACCAAATTTTTATAGTGACCCTACTTTCAAATCTATCCCTTTAGAGATAAAACTTAGAGCTTTGTTTGCATTTTTATGTCCTTTGGAACACGTGGTGAAATTGTTAGTGACTGATGTAATTGCCTGAAATCCCTTTGTTTGTCTCCCTCACTGAGACGTGCATCTTTGAATAAGTGACCTGCACATTATTCCTACCAAGCTGTAACACCTTACGTTTATCTGTGTGGATCTTCATTTGCTAATTATTTGAATATACCATAAATTAATTAATGATCTCTTGCAACTTCTTGTAGTCCTCAGAATTGGCTACATTTCAACATTCCTTTCCAATTTGATGTCATTGAATTGCTAATTTTTTTGTCGTAATTAGATGCAATATTTAGTTTGCAGTTTAACTTTTTTTTAGATTACTTACAGTGTGGAAACAGGCCCTTCGGCCCAACACTGACCCATTCCCCTACATTTACCCCTTCTGAGATAGGCTGAGATCTATCTGATACAGGGATATTACTGAACAGCAACCCTCAAAAATAATAAATCAGAGGTCAATGTTGATCAGGCAAGGCAGAGCTCATAAGTACCTGAAATATGACACCGTCCCCAGAAAGCATATGGTGTTTAGGCTTTCATTTACAGGGGAATCGGGTTTGAGAGCAGCAAGGTTTTGCTACAGCTCTACAAGTCCCTGGTGAGACCACACCTGGAATATTGTGTCCAGTTCTGGTCGCCCTGCTATAAGAAATAGATAGAGGCTTTGGAGAGGGTGCAAAGAAGGTTTACCAGGATGCTGCCTGAACTGGAGATAATGTTAAAGATAATCCAAAGAGATTCGCCTATTTTAAACTAATCGAATTATGACCCCGGCCCCAAAAAGCTCCCCTACTAACCATTCAGTCACTTGCCCTGCCTTATATCACAAGAGTAGGTCAGGTTTGCTGCTTCTGTGATAGTTACATCTGCATATTAATGAAGAAAATTGACTTTATCACTTACCAAATTCCTCACCATCCAAGCTCTTAAGACCATGACTGTCCCACTTTATGTTTGGAAGGTTAAAATTTGTGATTATTACAATCCTATTATTCTTACATATAAATAAGATTTCTCCACATATTTGTTACTCAATTTAACTCTGACTACTGGGGGACTATTACAATTGCATCAAAGTAACCATGACCTTTTTATTTCTGAGTTCCATCCACATAGCTTCACTGGACCATCCCTCAGAAATACCTTGTGTTAGAACAGCAGTAATGTTTCACTACAAGAAAAAATGACTCCAATCTCCTTCTAGCTCTTCCAACTCCTGCCGTAGCTTTGGTGGTGGGAGGGGCTTTGAACATAAATTATTCAATTTACTGGTGATAGTTAGTAGCTGAAAATAAAGATACTATGGGGCACTTGGGTGATGGGAAATAAAAGGTTACATTGTGTGGAAGGTAAATTCTGGATATAAACAAGAATTTTAAAAAACAAACTCCACTCTGTCTGCCCAGGTCTTACCTACACTGCTGTATTTCCAGAGTACTTTCCTTTTATTTTGATGAGTTCAAGTTAACGTAGAACATAGAACATAGAAAAATACAACGCAGTACAGGCTCTTCGGCCTTCGATGTTGCGCCGACCGAAGCCTACCTAACCTACACTAGCTCAATAACCTCCATATGCTTAAGCAATGCCCGCGTAAATGACCATAAAGAGGGAGAGTCCACCACTGCTACTGGCAGAGCATTCCATGAACTCACAACCCGCTGAGTAAAGAATCTATCCCTAACATCTGTCCTATACCAACCTCCACTTAATTTAAAGCTGTTTCCCCTAGTAACAGCTGACTCCATTAGCGGAAAAAGGTTCTCACTGTCAACCCTATCTAAACCCCTAATCATCTTGTACACCTCTATCAAATCTCCCCTAAACCTTCTTTTCTCCAATGAGAACAGCCCCAAGTGCCTCAGCCTTTCCTCATACGATCTTCCTACCATGCCAGGCAACATCCTGGTAAACCTCCTCTGCACTCGTTCCAATGCCTCCACATCCTTCCTATAGTATGGTGAACAAAACTGCACACAATACTCCAGATGAGGCCGCACCAGAGTCTTATACAACTGCAACATGACCTCAGGACTCCGGAACTCAATTCCTCTACCAATAAAGCCCAGTACACCATATACCTTCTTCACAGCACTATTTACCTGGGTGGCAACTTTCAGAGATCTGTGTACATGGACACCAAGATCCCTCTGCTCATCCACACTACCAAGTAGCCTACCATTAGCCCAGTAACCCATCTTCTTGTTACTCCTACCAAAGTGAATGACTTCATACTTAGCTACATTGAACTCCATTTGCCACCTTTCTGCCCAGCTCTGCAACTTATCTTTATCCTGCTGTAACCTGTCACATCCTTCTTCACTGTCCACAACTCCACCAACTTTCGTGTCATCCGCAAACTTGCTCACCCAGCTTTCACGCCTCTCCTCTAGGTCATTTATAAAAATGACAAACAGCAATGGTCCCAAAACAGATCCTTGTGGAACACCGCTAGTAACTGCACTCCAAGATGAACCTTTACCATCAACTACTACCCTCTGTCTCCTTCCAGCCAGCCAATTCCTAATCCAAACCTCTAATGCACCCTCAATGCCATACCTCCGTAGATTTTGCATTAGCCTGCCATGGGATACCTTATCGAACACCTTGCTAAAATCGATATACACCACATCTACTGCTTTACCCTTGGTTACCTTCTCAAAGAACTCAATAAGGTTTGTGAGGCACGACCTGCCCTTCACAAAACCATGCTGACTATCCTTGATCACATTATTCCTATCCAGATGTTCATAAATCCTATCCCTTACAATTCTCTCTAAGACTTTGCCCACAACAGAAGTAAGACTCACTGGCCCATCGTTACTAGGGCTATCCCTACTCCCCTTCTTGAACAAGGGGACCACATTCACTATCCTCCAGTCTTCTGGCACTATTCCCGTAGACAACGACGACATAAAAATCAAGGCCAATGGCTCCGCTATCTCATGCCTTGCTTCCCAGAGGATCCTAGGATAAATGCCATCAGGCCCAGGGAACTTATCTATTTTCATCCTTTCCAGTATTCCCCAGACCTCTTCCCTACATACCTCAAGGCCATCCATTCTAATCACTTGTGACTCAATATTCACATAAGCAACAGTGTCCTGTTCCAGAGTGAATACTGACGAAAAGTATTGATTTAGTGTCTCTCCAATCTCCTCCGTCTCCACGCAAACTTCCCACTACTATCCTTGACTGGACCGATACCTACCTTCGTCATCCTTTTATTCTGTACATACCTATAGAAAGCCTTTGGGTTTTCCCTAATCCTACCAACTAAGGACTTTTCATGTCCCCTTCTCGCAGCTCTTAGCTCTCTTTTTAGATCCTTCCTGGCTACCTTATAACTCTCAATTGCCCCAACTGAACCTTCACGGCTCATCTTTACATAGGCCGCACTCTTCCCTTTGACAAGGGATTCCAATTCCTTATTAAACCACGGCTCCCTCACAAGACCCTTTCCTCCCTGCCTGATTGGTACATACTTATCAAGGACACCCATTAGCTGTTCCTTGAACAATCTCCTCATATCATTTGTGTTCTTCCCTTGAAGCCTATTTTTCTAATCCACGCATCCTAAGTCATGCCTCACCGCATCATAATTTCCCCCTCCCTCTTAAGGACCCGGAAAACACGATCAGAGACATCACGTATCCTTGCACCTGGGAGGCAACATACCAATCGTGAGTCTCTATCGCCCCAGCAAAACCGCCTATCTGTGCCCCATACTATTGAGTCCCCAATAACAATCGCTCTACCTTTCTCCACCCTTCCCTTCTGAGTAACGGGGACAGGCTCCGTGCCAGAGGCCTGAACCTCGTTGCTTACACCTGGTAAGTCATTCCCCCACAAGTATCCAAAACGGTATACTTGTTCTTGAGGAGGATGACCGCAGGGTGTCCCTGCACTGTTCCTCCCACTCCCCCTCATTGTCAGCCATCTCTCTATAACTTTCGGAGTAACTTCCCTTAATCTAACCCGCTGTTTTGTACTTCTTAACGGGTGTTTGCTGTTTCAGAATATAGGTTGCTTTATCGTGTACGTTCTCAGAGTTCAGTGTTTGGAGTCCTTGTTGTTTTAACCTGTGCTTGAACATATAGATCCCAATGGCTGAATATTTCAGGGCCTTGTCTGATCAACATCGACCTCTGATTTATTATTATTGAGGGTTGCTGTTCAGTAATATCCCTGTATCAGATAGATCTCAGTCTCATTCCCTGGGATTTGACAGGTGTGGTGTGTCAAATAGATCCCAGGAATTCTGCTCCATGAGATTTTTGTGTGAGAAAATCTCCAGTTCTGAGAATCCGCCCTTGGATTGTGCACGTGTTGTGTCTGACTACTGACTGAGCGTTGACATTTTTGGCTGATGAATGTTTCTTTGGGCGATTTAGGTGGCGATTTATGCATTACTAACCCAGGTTGTCCGAACATTGGGAGTACATGTAGTTTAGACGGTATAGAGTAAACTTTCAAACTCCTTTGCCTGCCTTTTATAGGCTTCTGGTGGAGCAAAGCTCCTAATTTGTATCATTACGTGACCCGAGGCCGTGATCTTGGTGCATAAGAGGAAATGTTCTCTAATCATTCTGCCTCTGGAATGTTCCATCATGCATATCGTGTGAAAGATGTATTTACATTAGTGGGCTGCATGGCAGCGCAACATTAAACTAAATGACTGTATGAAACACAACCAAACAGAACAAGTGAAAGTATTTGGCTGGGACAGGAGTCGGATGTGGGAAAATATATGATTACTGACTGGCCTTGAAGAAAGAATGAAGCAAACTCAAGTTTAGTGCATATTCATTCGAGATTTATTAACCATTTCAGAAAGCATTTTTATCCAAAAAGTTGATGTAAAAGCTAACAGAAGTGAATATAATGGCTGGTCGCCACATTGAGACGAGAACACATGCGCTGTGAGGTGGGAATTTTCTGTACATCAGTAACAGTCACAAGAAAGGGAATACAAAGGCTCATCAGAAAGGGTAGGCAACCATTCTGAGTAAGGAACAAATAAAAACAAAACAAATGGGCTTCAAACAACAGGGAAACTACAAATTCTTCCAACCACAACCATCTCAAAGATATCAAAGTAAAAACGAAAATCCATCAATAATTGTCAGTTACACACTGATAAACTGAAGTGATCTCACTGTTAGAGTCAGCAACAGGACAGATTGCAGATTGGGAATTCAGAGACCTTGATAAGCAGATCAGGAAAATCAAGGGGATCCACAATTCATTCACTTAACCTGGAAAAGAGAGATAAAGCAATGACGCAGATATTTATGATCAGGGACTTTCAGATTTAATGTTTATACAATGGTACACTTAGAGATTTCACAAAACATATTGGGCTGCTTGGCCTGAGAAAGATGTGATTATTCTCACCTTCACCAGTGTGACGGCAGCGCTGTAGAAAATACTCAGGAAGAACAAGGTGATGAACGTGGAAGCAGTTGTCCAGATGTTGCTGTTATCATCGTCATAGTCTTCAATCCAAGTGCGATCTATTGAATCTATGAATATAAAGCCGAGAGAACGCATTTAGATCATTTATTGATCCAGATCGATCTATGTGCATCCAAGTCATGTAATTAGAGACCATTACATCTTCATAAAGCAGTCAGGTATTTCTCAAGTGTGACTCTTATCTCTATCCATCAGTGCATTATTGACTCTCAGCAAGAAATTACAAATACTAACTGCACATGTTCTTTCTTCATTGTCCACGTCAGAACGTTTTAAATTATTTTTCTTTTAATCTATCAGTTAAGGATATTATTATTTGAGGAATGCTTATTACAAATGATTATTTTAATTATATCATTATATTTTAAATATAGGCTGTGACAGCACTTCAGTTGAAAATTGTGGTCATCACTGAATAAAAGTTCAAATGTGATTCTCACCTTTATGTATTGGTGACCAATTGCTTGGCAAATCGTGAATATAAGTGACATCACAGTCAGGGCATTGCTTCATATTTTTGTTTGTAGGATCTGTATATTTAGGAGTAAGTTTTTGTACATGTGTCCCTTAATATATTTGACCTATTGCTTGGTGTGTTTGGTTTCCCTTTAATGTGTATGTGGTTATGAGAGTCTCTTCCTTCCCTCTTGCCCATGTTGGAGTCTGTGCATGAATAAACATATTCCTGTTCCTTTACTGCTGGTGTGCTCATGTGTTTGTGCACCGAAATTTTGGTCTTTTCACATTGTGTCAGCATCATCATGCTAATATGCCATTTTGTTGCTGCCTATGCTTATCTTGTAATGTCTTTGTGAGTGCTCACTTTCATTAGTGCTATCTAAAATGTGTGCTTCTGTGTCTGTTTCAGTTCCTACCTAAACTAGGTTATTTTCATGTTTATGCTTAATAAATGTTAGCATGCAATGTTATGTTTTGATGGATGTTTATATTTATATGGTGATGTTTGCTTGTGTGGCAATCTTTCCCAAACCATCTCCTGAGAAGCTTGTTTGTGTTACTGTGTGTGGATGCTTGCTGATGCTTGTGCCCATTATCCTTATTTAATAAACGCCCCTCTATTTGTTGATCTATGCACTTGTGTGTCTGCATGTGAGACTCTGAATTTGTGTGTACGTGTGACATTGTATACATGCTGATCAATGTGGTTTAAAAATAACTAATTAAGCTGCCTCTGTCATCGTATGTTTGTGATTCTGAAAATGGGAAAATAATGATATTAATATTTATTTCTGTGCACTTACGTGCCTGTATGAGTTGACATGTGGGAGGACATTTTTCGGAATTTGTATCTGTGTGTTCATGCGTGCATGTCTGTACGCATTGTGCTGTATGAATGTATATGTATTCATGCCCATTTGTGTGTTACCGTGTGTCTATATTTCTCATGGTTATGTGTGAGTACCCCTGTTCATTTGTGCAAACAATTTTCTTTCGGTGTATGTGAGTTTTTGTATGAGCTTAGGTGAGTGTTCAAGTACCACTTGCATGTGTGGCTCTGTGCGAGTATGCATGTGTGACATCTTATCTATATGCATATTTGAGTGTGCACACAAATATGTGTC